>NC_142108.1:17410000-18010000 GCF_056152115.1 Neolamprologus brichardi
GAGCATAATACTGATACCCGAGCTGCTCCTGATGCGATGATTGGAGCGTGTGTGTGTGTGTGTGTGTGTGTGTGTGTGTGTGTGTGTGTACGTTACATAGAAAGCACTTACACGTAGAAGAAAGTGCTTGTATGAATATGTGTGTGAGTGGGTGAGACATATATTTATAAAGAGTAAAATAGAGTAGAAAAGCAATATACAAGAACCTGTCCATTTACCCTTTAGACACCATAGGTTTTTCTGTATCTGGTGAAGGCCAGTCCGGAGCCTGGAGGACTAAAAATAGATCACTAAGGAAGAGCTGAAAAATTTAAACTCCGCAAGCTCTGTTTGTTATCAATATATGTCCCTTTTTTGTTGTCTTTTTTTTTTTTTAACTACATAAATGCGATTAGTGATGGACACTGAAAGGCCACAGGGAATAAATGTCAGAAACAATTTGAGGCTCTGCAAAATTATCTATCTTTATCTATAATTTTCACTTGAAAGTTTTTGCAGGCGAACTTGAACAGTATTAAATTAAATGCCTGTAGCTCTGTTTAATTTGATAGAAACACAACACAGCAAGACAAAAATACAGAAACAAGAAACTTTCTTTCTGCCTGTGGCACAAAAAAGAGTTTTAAAGTATTTAAACAGAATAAAATTGTTCAAGGTACAAAGACAGCAGGTGAGAGAAACAACTTGTCATGTGGTTGAAAAAAAAGGAGACTAAAATAATGAGGAAGAGGCAGCAGAGAAGAAATAGGGCACCGAGAGGACGCAGATGTAAAGAGTTGAATGAGATGGAGCTGAGACAGCAGAAAGATGTTTGGTCTTTCTCTGTACTCGATGCAGTGTTTCAGCTCCGAGCTTGTGCACTCTGAGGAAAATACATCATTCATATATGCGTGCTAGCAGCACTTACTGTCTTACTCTTGCATAGTAAGTGTAAATACTTAATGGCCTTGCAGAGACACAGAAACACTCCTTGTATCTGTGTGTTTCTGTCAAAGGGTTCACACTGGCTCTTTCGCCTCTCCTTTCTTGAGCTTCAAACTGTAGTTCACCATGTGGGAGTGTTTAATATTGGGCAGGAACTGCCAGGCAGCTAGCTGACCCCTCCCAGGGGGTGGTGCCAGCCTTTTTCTTTCAAGCCTACTGTACCCCAGCCCCGATACCAGATGGACCATCTGCATCTGGTTTACTATTCGGCTCTCTTGAAAATTTGTTTCATTCTTGGTTAGTGGAAACATGAGCGATGTCATTTCTAGGACTAGATATTGTTAGAGGAAATGCATCTTGGTTTCTGTAAGCTTTTTCTTACTTTTTTCTGGGTGTTACTGGGAAAAAATGGCCTTCCCAAATAGTTACAATTATTTCCAGAACAGAATCATTCTCTTCACACCATATTAAGCCTCTGATTTGTTATAAACATATAGGCAGTGACTGCGAAAAGGAGAAAATAGGGCAGTATATTATGTAACAAGGTCTGGATGGCCAGCAGTAAAATCATGGACATTGTGGTCATGTGGTATATACCAACCACTGCTAAATACCCTGTAATTTCTGCTCTCTTTTTTTTAGCTGTTTTACCAAATAAATGATGTGAGGTGTTTGCTAAAAATGCGGCCCGCAACACAATCAAACATCTCTACTCCGATCTCGTCCATCTAAAGGACGTTGTTCTTTTGTTCAGGTGCAGCTTCACAAAGCAAAGCCATGCTGCCATGTTCTTTTTAGAGAGAAAAGGCTTTGTCCTGCACAAATTGTACTGTCACAAACTTTAACATTTAACATGCTAAGAGGGGCAATGCACCGTCTGACCTTGGGATAGCATTATGTTAACATACACATTAATGCAAACTAGCCAGACTTCAGCTTTTATAGAGGTGCTCACACTTCCTTAATGATGTTAATCAAGTGAATTTGATTAGAAGCACCTGGCTGCTACTTACCCTTCCTATGGAAGCAGTAAGGGTGTATTAGTTTTTCCACAGGGCTGCAAACTTGTACTCTTGCACTCAATTATAGTACTTATGTAAGTTTTCCTTCTATATTCACACAAAGTCACACTCAGAGTATTGCTGTTCGATATAACGATATATATCGGATGACGATATAAAAACGTCTATCGTTTCATTTTACACTATCGTTTGTTTCGTGGTGTCGCAAAATAAACTGTTTACGCCAATATTTTTTCATCGTTTTGATGGTCACTGTAGTGGCTATATTCATTTCTTAAAGTTCTCTCTTTCTCTTCTATTTTATATAGCCACACTACGGATGGACAAGCGCCTGTTTTTATGCGTTGTTGTTAGCAACAACGACGGTAACAGCATCGCGTTTCCGCTTGTTTATGTTCCACATAAACCTTTCACAATAAAGCTCAAGATCCTGTTGAGACTTTTCAAAATAAACTGAATCACGTGAAAGAGCAGATTATTTACGGATGAGAATTAAAAAAGAGCCGCCAGTTGCTAAAAAATAAACCTTAGACTCAAACGTTAGAACAGGCTTTTCCCCGCAGCACGCTGTGTAATAAATACTCACAAAGAAAACAGTGGCCGTTACAACTTATGTCTAAAAATTTCATGCATCGGTTAAAACACTCGACTCCAAGTACATGACGCGCAGCTGGAAACACCTCCCGCGAGACGAGCTGCCCGAGATTCACAGAATTTACAGAAAATGTTACATTTTTGTGATTTATATCATTATCGGGACGATAGAATTCTTATATCGGGATATGAGATTTTGGTCATATCGCACAGCCCTAACTCAGAGTAGTCTTGTTGAGGCTGATGTTAAAAGCTTGAATTCATTCATCTGTAAATGCCTGATAGGGTATTGTCACGTTGCCAGGCGGGTGGCAATGTGAAATTAAGACCATACATGTATCTACTAGAAGTCTCAGGGTTAGCACTTGTACCAATATTTTTTTTAACTTTGCGCACATGCAATGTTAAATGCAGCTGGACAAAAAGTAAGTCTGAGGCAGGCTCAGTCGTTGGTCATTGAAAAGAGATGTAACCTGAAACAATCTAAGGTGCTCGTATTACTTTCTTAGCTAGTTCAAAGTGTAATTTAGCTACTTCCGCCCATCCTCTGGAGAGTCGACTGACAAGGCAACATTACTTATTTCGGCACTATAGTCCTACTCCTTTATAAATCTTTTTTCGAGCACTGTTTTTCACCATTACATTTCTTTGTAACTCTAATACTTGAGGAGACCGGGAGGAAAGATGATGAATAATTCAACATTAAACTGAATCTTCCAAAGGCTCAGAGTCTGCTGTGTTAGCTGCTTTTCTCTTGTCTGCCCCCTCCTATTTCTCAGCTGCCATAACGCTTTCTCTCTCCTCTCTTCGCTCTTAATTTATTTTTTAAATTTTTATCTGTGCTGAAATCAGGTCACATTTACATATAATGTGCCATATTTTCCATCTCCTTTTAAAATCAGACAGTCTAAATAACAAGTAATTAGACAGATGAAATGGATAAAGAATAAGATCAGTATGAAAATGTCAATTAAAGCCTGCAGTCGGCTTTCAGATATTTGAAAATTAAATTTATTTGGAAACAGCCTATAACAGCCCTTTTCTTGTGTCTCCAGGAAGATTTTTTTAATACACTGGTTTTGCATTAGGATACATTATTTCATGGCTATCATGTTAACTGTTCTCTTCTTTGTATGACATTTTTCTTTCTCTGCTTATTCTACGTGTTTGTCCATCGAGTTCAGCCTCATAGCAAAATATGACATAGTCAGTCTGTTTGTTTGTGTTTATGGAAGTGAATTCTACTGTTTTTATTTTTCCTGACAGTCGGCACAAATTTCTAAGTAATGTAAGGAAGTAAGTATAGTTTGTATCTGTGGGAGGTTTGTTGTCCAGACAGTGCATCGCTATGGCAACCAAGAAAACAGAGCTTTAAAAGAAGAAGTACTTTAGACCAAACTATGAGCTTTTTCTAAATCTAAGTTGTTTGCACTAACCAAATCTTTCTGTGTGATTTGTTGTGATTTAATAACATATTAAAAAATAATACAAATGATTTATGAAAATCAGTGACATGTCTGAGTTGTACTTGGGCCTCTGGTGTGAGTAGCAAAAATGATTCACTGCACCACCAACCCCAGCCCGCCCTCCAACACATGAAACATATGGACTTTTTTAAGTAAGTAAGAAAAGTAAAAAAAAAATATTTTGTGTCTGTGAACATGAATGTGTTCATATGAGACTGGAGAGAGATCATGTTCAGGAACAGAAAAATAATGCGTGTCCAGAAACCGATATAAGATGGTTCAAATCTGTTGACAGTCTCAGTTTTAGTTTTTACTCTTCTTTAACTAACCTTATTCTATTTCTTTTTACATTTTCTTTGTTTTTGAGCAGTGTTGTATTTGTACATTTATGGCCACATGGCCATGACCACAGAATTGATGTTAAAGACGCTAAACTGAAGCTCTAAGGAATATTAGGAGAATGTGAAAGGAACATGTTAATGGACTGTAAATTCCCTGAGAGCACTTTCTCACAATATTTTTAATCAGTTTCTGTGAAGAATGGCCTCTCGAACATAAACCGCTGTTCTCTAAGGAAACCTTTATTTTTCTCTCTCTGGGGAATTTAAATTCTTTCCAGTATTTTTGATAATGAGGAACTTGAAGAAATCTGATTTGTAAGATGAAAATTATGCCATGTCGCTGAGAGCTGCTCATGACAGGCTCAATTTACTACCACGAGTATCTCAGGGAAATAATCAAATGAATTTAAACTGGTTTTAAGAGAGAACAGATGTACACTTGTAAAGGTTAAACTGGGTTTGGCATAAGGAATGGCTGTATTCATGTTTTCCAGTCTGTTAACAACATCATTGTGTCGGTATACAGGCCAGTATTTGCTTTTTGGTACCAGTAGTTTAATGTTGTATTAATAAACTTGTATTTGTTAAAATCTTAAATATACTATTTTATTTTTTTAGCTGACTCTTTGCCTAAAAAAATGTTAAAAGTATTAGCATATGTTGTATTACTCTGAACCTTATCCCTTAGATTCTGGACTCCTACATTTAAAAAAAAAAAAAAAAGTTCATGTTAAGCCATCAGTTTACTCTGAGAGATGGTTAGGGGCCGTCAACACACATGTCCGAAGGCAATATGCTTTGGGGTTGTCCTTTCATCCCTTCATCTCTTCATCTATTTCAGTTCTGTCCATCACCCTGATATGTCAGGAACACCTGGCGGGATCTTCTTTGGTGGAAGAAGTTTTGGCAGGAATGTAGACTTATACTCAGAGATGAACTTTTTTGAATTTTAAGGTCAAAGATCAAGGGCGCTAAGACTCATATAATACATTTTTGACCATAAGTCAAGAAGTCATACTTTGCTTATAAGGAACAAATGCGTGTTAGGATTAAAAACAACTAGCAGTTGATGGACACGTAAAATAGTTAGGCTGTAGTTTCATATATATAGGTGTACCACGCCTCTCGCCCTCAGACAACTGAGATAGGCTCCAGCTCCACTTCTGCCATGACTCTGAACTGGATAAGCAGAAGAAAATGGATGGATGATGATTTTTATTTATTTTTTTCAAAGAAACTGTGAATTATATGTCACTGAATGTAATTCAGGATTCTGCAGGTCAGTGTGAATGGGCTGTTTCTTATGTAGCACTTTTCTCCTCTACTGGAGCACTCAGAGCGCTTTATACAGCATGCCTCATGCACATCCATTCAGGTAATTTTTTCTGTGCCTAAGTGCTTTCTATCTAACATTCACACTCCAATGAACGCATCTCAGAAAAACTTTGAGTTCAGTGTTTTGCACTCTCCAAGACTGGAGCAGCCAGGCGTCGAACCGCCAACCTCCAATTAGTAGATGACCCACACTACCACCTGACCTACAGCCAAATTAATCCTTTCATTTAGTGATAATAAGTAGCAAAACACGTGTCTCATAACATGATTTACAGACAGATGTTTAAAGTCTCATGTCCTCCTGCTTTTTACATTGAGTTAAAGTTTGCCATGTCTCTTAAACAAAAAATCCTTTGCCTACTCTTTGAGCTTTATGCTGTCTTACAAACATTAGTCTTACCTGGTGGGCTATTTGGTGGCTTTCTGCCAACAAAATGGTTTAGATGAGGATATGTATACACACCCCACACCTGCTGATTATTAGTGTGATTTGATTTTCTTTTTATCCCCATCATTTAGCTTTTGTGGGCTATTGTTCCTTTCTTTAAACTTTGTAGTTTCTACTTTAATGTATGTTTTTCCGGTTCTTTTCATGTGGTCGTGGTGTATTTAATAACCTAATTTAGAGGAAAGAATCAACTTTTCCACCTCGAACCAGCACTAGTTTGTCTTCTTTTGACTTTCAGACTCTTCTAGCACAGGTCATAACAAACCTGAAAGACTTTGTAAAAGACCCCAGTAATGCTCAGGGCACTGGAGAACATAATGTGTTCTGGAAAGGAAAGAAAAACAGCTCTTTCTATTTTTAGGAGCATAAAGATTTGGTTTCCACTCCACATGAAAATTATATGCCTGTATTATGTTGCCGCTGCCTGGGGACACGTGCAAAAATCACACACAGAGAGACACCAATAGCTGGCTTGGCTGAGAAACAGGGAGCCATATCGGGTTAGGGTAGTATTGATCTGGAAAGGGGAGGCAGGTTGACGGAAGGAGAGAAAGCGGAAATGCAACATCTCACACGACGCATGAAATAGCAGGAGATTTTATCTAGTTTGACTACCCAAAAGAGAACATTACTCGCCCACTCAGTGTTGAACTCAGTGCCTCGTGATGTGTATCTTAGACTATCAGAGACTAAGCGTTTTAATAGTCTTTGTCATTTCCTGCATCAACATGTTTTTGTTTATTCATATTGTGGCTCTGTGGAGTCAGCAGAGGAGTGATGAGATTAAAATGGGAGTTCTGTAACGTGTAGGAACTTCTCTGAGCTTAAGTCGTTTGGTTCCTAATAGAAAGACAAAGTTTTGAGTTGTTTTAGAACTGGGAAAACCTGCACAGCCTTTTTTTAAAAAAACAGCCTCGCATTGGTGCTTATTTATTATTTCTCTTTTATAGTGGGCTTTAGGAAGCACCATAAAAGAGGCGAGGTTCAGAGGCAAGTTAAAGAGCAAGTCAGCTCAAACATCTGCATTAATTGCAGGACTGAACCAAAAAAAATAAAAGATTTGTCAAAAAATTGACAAAAAAAAAAAAAAAGAGTGCCTCTGAGTTTCTATCGTGGACACAGTTTAAACTTAAAGTTTGGATGGTAAACCCCACTAACGTGTTCAGGTTGTTCATAAAGGAGGACTGCTTGGACGAGTTTGTAATGAGCTACCATAGTTAGCGGGACTGGGGCTAGTCTGGACAAGGCACCATGACTTCAGCTCTTTATTTAACATCCACATAGATGTGGGGAGCCTGCATGAAATACTTTCCACTCGTCACACTGTAGCATGAAAATGGAGTTAGTGTTTTGGTTTCACAGGTATTTGCTCAACCACTGAAACACCTGTTCTCCACATGCCAAAATGAAGTAGATTAAGTCATCTGCAGTCATCTCGAGTCTCTCTTGTTCTCACCCGCTCACATCCTTTCTTTATCCTACATCATCTAGGTCTTGCGATGATAAGGCTGAAAAGACAGGTGATGAATTTTAAAAAATGTTTAAAAAGTCTTTTCTTATCCAGCAACACATGTCATTCAGTCACATATTTTTAAGCAATATTGTGATTGTAGCAAATGATAGAGTGAAAGACTGTGTGCAAAAGTCTTGAGCAGTGTTGAGGAGTAACGGAGTACATGTACCAGCGTTACGTATTTAAAATACAAAATAGGAGTAGCTGTATTCTGTTACAGTTACCGTTTAAGAAGGTGGTGTTCAGAATACAGTAACTTTGTTGAAATAAATGGATTTCACTGCAATTTTTTCCTGTTTCATATATCAGGCTTTGTCCTCTCTATTTCTGGTAATTCCACGCCGGTGGAAACCCAAACAAAACACGCATTAAGAGGCTCTAAAGCCCGTGTCTCAATCTCGTGGCCTATGTCACCCCTACTTGCAGCCCGCATAATGACGTGACGAAATGTTTTTAAAAATTATTGTTCAAAAAATTATTTAATATGAAGGCAGTGTAGCCCAGTTGTAAGTAAGCTATTAAGACTCGACTGTACACTTTTTTCGTGTTTTTCTCTGAAACAATAAGTTCCATTGGAGCAGCCTTTCAAAGCCTCTCTCTGTCTCTCGCGGGCAAAGTTGATCCAGACAACAAAGTAAAGCTAGTTTTCAGCTACGAGCCCGACACGGGACCTGACATATTAGCCAGACGTCCATTTACTACGGTTCGGAGCCGCGGACCTGTTTTTATATACGTGCAGAATAGTTTTCTACACGAGATCGCTGCTAAAAGTGCAGCCTTACCTAATGTCCACCCTACTGTTACTCATTTTATATTAAGATTTAAAAATCTAGTTGGTATTGGTATGGCGAGTAACCTTCAGTAATAGTAATAAATCACACAGCAATAGTACATTCATGTAGTTGTAAAAAGCTTGATAAAATATTGTAATCCAGAATTCAATTCAATTCAATTTTATTTATATAGCACCAAATCACAACAAAAGTCGCCTCAAGGCCAGAGTATTCAGAATATGTTACTCTCATTGAATAACGTAATGGAATACGTTACAAAATATATTTTTTGGCATGTAATCTGTAGTGGAATACATTTTAAAAGTAACCTTCCCAAAACTGGTCTTGAGCCATCCCTCATTTCTCTGTATAGGAAATAGATGAAGCAATTTATCGACATATGTGAGCTTTCTGGTTATTTCTTTATGTACGCTTCGGGAATAGCTCTCCAGGCTTCTTGAAGGACATTCAGAGCTCTTCTTTGGATGTTGGCTGCCTTTTCTTCTGTTCTCTGTCAACATGATCCCACACTGCTTCAATAACTCTGGGGGAGGCCAATCCATGACTGATAGTGTGTCATTGTGTATTTTTCTATCCAGGCATTGACAGTGTGGTCATTGTCATTGAGAAATAAGGCCACTGCCAAGGTGTTTCCAGATGATATCTCATGGTGGCTCAATATCTGGCTGTACTTTTTCTTCTGCTTTCACAATTCCATCAATTCTGAAAAACATCCCCAGCAACACTGGCTCAAATGCAGCCCCAAGACATGACAGAGCCTCCACTGTGTTTTAAAGAAAGTGTGAGACGCTCACTGTTTTAACTCTCTCCTGAGCTCTATTCACTTGGCATACCTCAGTCCTTTTTTCCCTTTTCCCCCAATGGAACAAATTCTGTGTTTTTGCAACAGGCTGCTAGTAACAAAAAGTGCCTTTGGTTCTGAACCAAACTGGTTCCCTGTCTATGTGTAGACGCAACACTGGTTCATCCCTTACATTGGGTGCCGTTTCATGCTTGAATGATTCATCGGTCAGTGTTTAGTGTCTTAAAACACAAACAAAAAACAACATTCCTCTAAAAATGTTCAAGTGCATGAACTGGACTGAAAATGAGTGAAAAACCATTCAAAGTTAAAAGAAAAAACTTTGGAAAGCCTGACCCAAAAAACTTGGAGAACTGTTGCTCAAGACCACTTTAAAAAGAATATAAGTCCATCTCTTTAGAAGCAAAATATGAAAAACAAGGGGAAGCTCAAGAGTTTTGTACAGTAGTGTGTTAAATCTTTGCTTATGTCTTTAATTGTGCCTGTTCATTTATCCATGTGCGTGTCACATCTCATCCACTGCTGGTTACATTTTGCTAAATATTGTGAGTGACTCATCTCTGTGCTGCTTTTTAGTAATTTCAAAATTGCCCTCACTGGCACAAAGCACAGCATACCGTACAATTACAGGTCGAGACATGCTGACATACTTACAAGCTCTTACTGGCCCAAACCTAGAGCGCCTAATCTGTCTGGGGATGTTGTGTTTGCTGTTTGATTGTTTCTGCCCTCAACCAAATTCTGTTGCCAAGCCCTTCCATCCAAATTTGCTTAGTCGCTGTGATTATGTTTGTCACCAGGCAACATTAGCTCAGTAAAACAGTTATGTAAGAGATGCAGGATTGCCACTTAACTGTTTACAGAAGGCTCATTCAGAATTACTGTCATTTTTTTCGTGATTTGAAAAAAAGGAGCTATGTTGTAGCATTTAGCTCAGATGTCTTTTCAAACTCTGTCAGATTTTTAAATGCTGCTTACTTTCTATAAGACAGTTGGAGTAGAAAAGGTGCTCTGTCTGCTTTTTTTTTTCATCGTCTTTTCTTTTGTAAAATAAGCAAACAGCCAAGGAGATCTCAATGAATCATATTTAGACTCATATCCTTGTTTATTACACCTCATAGTTCGAATTACAAGCCAAGTGCTGTTTGTCTGTGTAGCGCTTTTCCAACATAGAGGACATTCACAGTGCCTGGCAAACCGCAAAGAGAGACCGAAAAGAATTAAACAAATCTAGACTTTAAAACAAAAAATATATGTTTTTAGTGCATTCACAGCTGATTTGAATGAATGAAAGGCACTTGAATGCCAGAGTAAACTGGAGATTGGGTAAGGCCACGTTGCCACATGATTTTGAAGGTAGTTTATCTCTTATTCTTTCGATTCCTGAGACTTTTTGCCTTTAAAAAAGACCTGTGTTTAATTATCCATTAAATGACATTTATTACAGTTCTGTAACAAGGGTTTTATGCTTGTAGGGGAAGATAAAAAAACACAGTGTATGGCTGCTTTACCACTGGTTAGAGAAATGGGTGCACTGTTCTTGGACATTTCGTTGTAGCATTAGCGCAGCGAGCTGCACTCTGTGCTCCACCTGTGTTTGAACTCTCCTTCATACATAATCCATTTTAGCTCAGAAAGTCATTGAGATAAAGCACAGTGGGTGAAAAGTTCATCCAGTTGCATTACTGTAATAACCAGGATTCAAAGCCTTCCTGTATCCAGTAGGGTTGTGTAAGGTGTATGTTAGGTGTGTGTAAGAGCTAACTAGGTTTTGTCTTTTAGTACATTTGGGAACCTTCTGTATGACTACACAGGTCTAGCTATCTGGCAGTCTCTAGGAAAAGCTAAAACCATGACAAAATACTGAGTTATCCAGCATTTCCCACGTATGTGGAATCATGTTTTCACCCAATTCTGTATTTAACTCTTTTCCTTCTTGGAGATGCACAAACATGGAGCAGGCTTTTGTGCTGAGTTTGGTCAGTGTTAAGTTTAAGCCCTGCAGATATTAATGTAGAAATTAAGTGAATGTATCATAATTGTACTGTACATTGTTATAAAAGTACACATGTATTGCAATACACTTATGTATATCTGAACAAACAATTTTAGAAGTGACCTCACATATATTTTGCGAAGCTATGAAGAAAAGACAACAGTGCACAGAAAAATCACACTGACACACACACACACACACACACACACACACACACACACACACACACACACACACACACACACACACACACACACACACACACACACACACACACACACACACACACACACACACACACACAGAGAGAGAGAGAGAGAGAGAGAGAGAGAGAGAACAGCAAAGACATCAGCTATTGATCTTTTGTTTCTTTCAGTTCTGTATTGAGTACAGTCAGATCTCTCCAGGCAATGTTGCTGCTTTAAGCTTGTTTGTTGTACCCTGACCGTGTGTCTGTACTTTAGAAAAGCTGCCTGTGTACCCAGAGGGTTTCCAAATTTGTCATCCTTACTCCTCAGCCAAGTTTTCAGGTGGATTTTAGATTATCAAATCGATTTTACAGCTGATTGAACTTCTTTCCGGCAATGCTGCCAAACAGGAAATGAGGTCATATCTTAGCAACTGTGTCATTTATTTTGACACCAAACCAAATAATTTGATTATACCAAAAAAAAAAAAAAAAAAAAAGTAATTTGACCACTGGGAGGTGCTACAATAAGCAAAAACATGTTTGTTCTTTCAGTCCACAAAGTCACGCTTTTAACATGACCAGATTAAGTTGCCATGGCGACTGAGCCCTGCTGAATCACTTGGACCCCTCTTTGGTGCATGCAGCTATGTTACACTTGAGAATTTTTAGAACAGGTTCAGTAACATCAGTGGCCACTGATGAGGTAAAAATGCCGGTTTCCTTCGAATATTTTGTTGTTTCACTCTTGCCTGATCATGTAGACGAGCAGACTTGCTGTTTCATAACTCCCCAGAGGGTCTTTTATCCATATTTTTTGTTGGTTTTTTGGAATTGCAGTTTTGAGGCTGTTACTGACTGCTGTTGGAAGTTGGGGTTTTTTGTCATATAAAAACTTTTAAAAAGTAGAATTAAGCGTTTCATCATTTATATCAGAAGCCGATATGAAGTTCGTAATGTGTAATGTGAGTTCTCACATTAACACAAAACCTCAGACGTTATCATGATCATCGCATCCATGCTGAGCAGTGTCTTCATTTTAATGGTGACACCTCTGGAAATTACACCTGGTGGCCCCTCTCATAAATGGGCTCGGATGACACTGCGCTCGAATGTACGGGAACAAATACGCCACAATTACTGCCACTGTTGGAGGGTGGTCAAAAGAAAAGTATGTCGCACTGTGATCTCACTGCCCACACATTCCCGTCCTGAATCGGAAAGCTAGTTTCTTGTACTCTCTGTGTGAGTAAGTGTGTTTATGCAACCGTGTGAGAGAGAGAACAAGAGAGAGTGCGTGCCAGACACAGAGACTGTAGTGTTTTCAGTTCGTGCAGCAGATTTTGCTTCGATAATCAGCTGGATTGTTTTGCTCGCCCAACATCTGTCTCAAACACACACAAACACAACCATTATATAGTCATTACTGTCAGGCTGATGCTGTGCAGCCCTCTCTGACATGCTCTTTCTCTCTTATACATCTCCTTCCTCCTTTCTTTGTCTTGTTCCTATCCTCTCCTGTCTTCTCTTCTTCCTCCAGACGGTTTCGATCTTGGAGCAGCGGCTGACGCTGACGGAGGATAAGCTCAAGGAGTGTTTGGAGAACCAAATGGAAATCGGTCTACATCTCCAGAGAAGCGAGGAGGCTTAAAGTTAGCGGTACCAGAGACACATTGATCTGTGGTGTTGGAGGGGGGAAGTGTGGTTGCATCAACACCATACACCGTTGCCATTTGATCACACTGAAAGCGAGGACTGAACCTTAAATGCACACTGAGCCGTCCTGCTGATGTACTGTGTCTGGCTGTGTTGAAAAGAGATATGAGAAGTGAAGGAGTTGAATATTAGAAAAGTTTCAGTACAGCAGTGCTGAGCATGCAGTCGCTTTCCTGCTGACAAAAAGACCCCACTTTACCGCTGTGAGACACTGTGTGCGATTGAGCGTAATGGCTGCCTGTACAGGTGTTGACACTTGTGCACAGTGTGTATGTTTTTACCCAGTCTGTATCGTGCAGGAGGCCATTAGCCACTGGGTTTTTTTCACTGAAAAGTGCATATTTGTGTAACCATCAGTCATATTTGTCATTTTTGAAAGGAAGGATATGGCTCAATGATCCTGTTGCGTTAAGACAGTTACTCAAGACGTTTGTTCTCTGGTAACGTTTACAGAGCCCCCACAGTGCCTTTATTTAGTTTAAGGTGAGAGAATGTTTCCAGCTGACAAGCTTGAGTCCATTTTTATTACTATTCCTATTTTAATTTCACGATGCATCTGGTGATAGTTTGGTTTTGTTTTTTTACTGAAATGACCATTCTTTAGTGCCTCCAGCAAGTACTGAAAGATAACAGGTTGTTGATTTTCATGGTGACTATAAAATGATGCCCTCATATTTTATGTTAAAGTGATGCTGCTTTTTACATTGGTTCTTTTTGTTCTGTCAATAAAACTTTTATACACTGAAAACAGACTTTTAATAAATGTTTTCACTTCTCAAGTGTGGCGTGAAAGCCAAAGTTAGGTGATGAAATATTTCTGGTTCCCTTTTCGTTATAATGAGTACCATTTTTATAGCTTTGTAGAAAAAAAATGTAACAGGCTATTACTAAGAGACTGGTCATTTTCTCGTTGGGTGAGCTAAAGTTATTGCCAGAGAAGTCATGACTTCCCTGTTTTTATTGTGCTGAGCAGAATTGTGAGGATCATGAGCTGTGAGCGGTGTCATCCATTGCTCATGGCGAGTAATTTTCAACCCGTTCTTTGGCACAGTTTGAGCGATGATTAATGTTTTTTAAAAGTATGGGGGTGAATGCTTGTTCCCCGCTTGTGTCCAAAATTCTTCAGTCTCTCTCCCCCCCCCCCCCCCCCCCCAAGTAATTTACGTAACCTGAGCGCTGATGCTGGATCAGTATTTTTACTTTTAGATGTTCATTGAAAATGTGCCCGAGGCTGCGCTTAGACGCACACTGTGATTTTTCAAAGAACAGATCCATGGTTTTGTGTGTGTGTGTGTGTGTGTGTTTTGATTTTTTTTTAATTCAACAAACTGGAAATACGATTATATACAGTAATGAGTCATCTCGAGGTTGTTGTGGAGGACTCATGGCTGTGCCATTGAGAAGGGAAAATATTAATGCCTGTTTCTTTAAGACCCGGCTCGGGCTCTGCACTAATGGAAAAAGAAGAAAAACAAAACCGGAATTCTGGAGCTGCAATGCCGGGCCCACTCTCTTCCTTCCTGTCTGGGGCCCGGGGACACACACATATATGCACACACACACATGCTCAGACATACGCACTCTCAGAGAGACACTCCAGCCAGAGAAAACAACTCCCTTTACTATGGGCCTCAACCAGACAGCCTGCCAGGAGCACCAGTGCGAGAGAGGAGGGGCTAAAAGAGTGGGTTCAATAACTGCTATGCTTCACTGTGTGTGTGTGTGTGTGTGTGTGTGTGTGTGTGTGTGTGTGTGTGTGTGTACACTTCTGTTCAGCCGTCTTTGTGAGGACTCAGTTTAGCTGTTGACCTCAAGAGTGAGGAAGTCCGGCCCCCTCTGTAAATCAGACCCTCTTTAGGCTGTCTGGGTGATTTTGTTTTAAAGTTCAAATTAGTAGTTCAGTTAATTAGTGGACAGAAAACTGTTTTCTCATCAGGCATTCTTTGATTTCAGCTTTGCCTCCTTTTCGTTTTATCAGTTCAAGTTATTAATCTGGGGTTGGTTTTCTGCACCTTAAAGCCTTTCACTCTTTCGGGTGACACCACTCAATTTGTTGAGCATTGAGGTCATGTAAACTTCTAACGTTTGAGAAGAGAAGCAAAATTCCTTTTCCAGGGTAAGAGAAACCCAAATAACTCTTGAGGCTTTTTCTCAAGATTTTTATAGTACCTGAAGCAAAACATCCTCACCTACAATTAGATGTAGCAATTCAGTTGTGATAGTTAATGTTGTAACAAGCCAGAGGGAATCCATCCTGGTCCTTCCAAGTGTAGCTGTTTAGATGTGTGTCTATGTGCATGAGTGAGGAAAGAACAGTTGAAGAGCAGGGCGCTGTAATATGTAGCCCATGTGTGGCCACAAGTGTGTGTGTGTGTGTGTGTGTGTGTGTGTGTGTGTGTGTGTGTGTGTGTGTGTGTGTGTGTGTGTGTGTGTGTGTGTGTAGGAGGGGGTTGGTGAGCCTATGAGGAGAACATCTGGATATGTTTTTCCTGGTGTGCTGTGGTTGCCGCCGCTCTTTGTGTGTATGTGTCAGTGTGTGTTTTAGTGCTTTACTAGTTCAGCGTGTCACGTCTTTACATTGTCCTGTTCCTCGAGGCTTTCTTTTTCCTCAAACATCACGTTATATCCTGACAGTTTTATGATGTAGAAATGATAACCAATGGGCTCAGACTGCCAAATGTTTCTGCCCTCTTGGAGCAGGTGGAGAATTTCCCGCCACACAAATTATGCAAACTATCTAAAAGCATTTGGTATTCTTAGAACTACAAGATGTTGCATGTATCCAAAACATTGAAATAGTCATTTCCCCAGCGTAGTGGTCACTGCTTAATGAGCTGATGGGGAACTGGAGGTTTGTAGTTCCAGGAAATAAAAGAGGTTGTCTGAGGATCTAAAATACTCAGAACAGATGTGAGGAAGTAAAATAACACAGAAGAGCCCAGCATTTTGGAAACTATAGGTTGTGTAATGTGCAAAAGTTTCCAGGGAATTAGGTGCACTGTACATTTTTACCAGCCCAGTGAGACACATGCAGGGGGTTCACAGAATATTATCTAAATGCTTGGTAAAAACAAACATTAATTACAGTTTCTAATTTATAAAAGAAACCTTAAAAAAGCAGTTGATATTTTCCAAAGATGTATAACCTAATAACAAAGCTTTCTTTATTTCTTTCTAACCTGGATTGCTAAAAAAAAAAGAAAATCTACAAAAATATTACATCAAAGGGGTTGTGTAGTATGTCAGACAGTGTAAAATGCCTGTAATTTGACTGCAACCTAATTATGCCCCACTTTGAAGCAGCGATTGAATCAGTGATCAGTCCTTTTCTGATAAATGGGTTACCACAGTGTTTAAAGCTGAGACAGAACCCCTCGACCGAAAGTATGACCACTCTCACTGACATTATAAACCGTTAATACACTTAAATAAGCTTCAAGAGCAAAGAGCAGAGATGCTAACCACATTTGACTTATTTTAAGACTGGATGTGTTTTGGAGGTTAAAGTTTCCACTGTTTTTATACCATATATTTTTATTTTTTAATATTTTTTTTTTATTGGGATTACTTACAGCGCTTAGGAAATGTATTTTTATTTTATTTATGATATTTTCTTAGGCCACTTAAAACAAATAAAAATACTTCAAAGATCAGTTTAAAGCTGAAAATGATGTTGTTTTTTTAATTCTGGAAATAACGAACAAAATTCACGTTTCTACTGCCCAAGATTTGAGCCGGCACACTGGACTTCTCTGGGGATTTGGAAATTGATCGAGCACAACATTCAAACACTCTGTTCGGGAATATAAGTAAATAACTGTAATTTTGCTTCTTGATAAAAAAAATAATACAGTGGAACCCCAACTTACAAAATTAATTAGTTTCCAGAGGGTCTTTCGTAAGTCAAAATTTTAAGTAAGTCGAAGCACCTTTTTCCATCACCTTTTGAGTGAGGCGATGCTGGCTGAAGTTGAAGTTCTTGGTGGAGGCTGAAGAAAGCATACATAGGCATGCATACATACATACGTGTACATGTACATGTACATAACATTATGGAATTTAATTCTAAACATTAAAACTAAAACTTACATTTACATTTACGTTAATTAATGTACGTACGTACACTGTGCAATGATATTTTAACATTTTTTTAAACTCGCTCATATTTATGCCTTATGCCGGCCCCATTATGAATGAACGATAGGCTAATTGCAAACGAAAAGCACACGAAATAGCGCACTGCAACAACAATACGTCTTTCACGAGGAACAGCGAAATGCATTTCGCAAACGGATTTCGTTACACTTGCATTTTGTTGTACCACGGGCAAAAATATTGCCTTCGTAACTTGAATTTTTCATTAAATGGGGTCTTCGTAAGCCGGGGTTCCACTGTAATTTTCTTTTTTGTAAAACTGTAACTTTGGAAGTTTATGGATAACAGCAGTAATTATGTTTCAACATTCAAAATATACTTTTAATTTTGGAGCTTGTAATAGTTGTGGATTAACCATTACAGAAACATAAAAAAACATTTTTTTAAGTACCAAAGTGGCTGTGGCTAAACCTTACATTGGTTGGTCGTCTAATAAATTTGTTCAGCATTTTGCTAGTTTCAGAAACATCACTTATTCTATGTATTGCCGGCCTTTATTTTAAAAACCAAAACATTATACTTCTGTTTTTTAGGGGAATACACAGCACAGATCTACAGTTCGGGAAAGTTTCTCTTCCAAGAGAGGTGATTTCCCACCTCTGCTATCTGTTTCAAACTAAGCCTTACTTAACCGTTTTAGATCACTTCTCTAAGCCAGCTTTCTCTAGTTTGGTTTGAAAGACGAGGTTTGAACAGCAGATGGTCAGGGCTTCTGTACACATGACCACTAACTGTGTGATGTTAACTTGTCTGCCGTTTTAGACATGTAACAACCATGGTGACAATGTACGAAAGCGTGAAAAAGGCTGGAGTCACTCAAGCTGTGACACAGTGGTCTGCAACCATCTCACAACTAGCCAGCAATAGGGAAACAAACGTGCATTCCCCAATTGGTATAATCAGGTAGTTGCTGGAGGCTGATGGCAATTGCTTGGAAAATGATTGCTCAAGTCAAAGTCATTCAGGTCTACAGACAATCAGTGACTCCCTGGCAACCACCTATCACTATGGAAAAATGTGTATTTCCCCAACTGGTTGGCAAAAACTTCCTTGTGATTGCTTTGTTCTCTAACAATTCCTGCAGACATATAGTGCTGTGAAAACGTATTATCCCCCTTTGCTAATTTGTTATTGCATGTTTCAGTTCATCAAACTAATTTAATATTATTCAAAGATAAGTCGAATAATTATGAAATGCAGTTTTCAAATTATGATTTTATTTAATAAGCGAAAAAAAGTTATCCACACCTAGCTTGACCTTTGTTTAAAGAAAGGTTATCCCTTGCTAAACCTAGTAACTTCCAGTTCTTGATTGCAACTTTGGCATCAAGAACTGCAGTCAAGTATTTGCAATAACTGGAAATGAGTCTCAATCATCTCAATCGTCTAAAACTAAGAAAATTCCAAATGGAGACAGTTTGTACTCAGAGTAAAACTTGCCTCTCTTAAAACATGTTGGCTGCAGCACGGAGGCACAATTTTTACTTGCGAACCAGCTTCTGGCTTGTGTTGCACTTTTCCCGCATTTTCCTACCTCTGGGCTAGTAGTTGGCAAGTATTTGTTGACAAACATGAAAACCTACTGGCAGCCATGACAGTCTGTTAGCAATCGAAGACATTGCTAGGAGGCTTTTGGTGCTTTTCAGCTTTTATGCAATGATTTCACCCAGCAACGGCGGAAAACGTCAAGGAACTACTGCCTGTAAGTTGAGGAATACACGTTTTCCTAGCAAACAGTGGTTGCAACTTTTGAGCAATGACACATTACGTCACATAACAGACATGTGCAGATTAACAATGGATAATACATAGAGTGCGGGAGAGAGTATGACCATGGAACGTTTAAAGCGTGGAAGTACTGACCTCACTTTGAGTTTGATTCCGTAAAAAGTGACAAAAACATTAGTGTCTGCTGTACACTGCCTGGGAAGAAAACATCTTTTTACACCGAAAAAAAAAAACCCTAAACGTCCTAGCAAGTACCTAGCACACTGCCACGGGAATGTGAAATTCAAAGAGAAACCCCCGGATCCTCCCACTGACATGACCGCTGCAGCACAGGGCAAACCTCCGCCTGCTCCACTCCTGCTAAACAAGTGAAAATAGATTTAAGAGCGACAGTGCCTTTATTTATTTTCTGCTTTGTTCTACTTGCATCTATTTGAAAGAGTGAGTGTAAACACAAAAAACTATTTTATTTCATATGCTGGAATATGCAGAAAATAGATTCAAATGTTAAACTTCTTCAAGTCAAAGACTGTTGCATATAATTACAGTTTTGCTTGATGCAAAGTGCATAAAGTTAAAAGATTAAAACAAATAAAACAAGTTTTAAAAAAGAGTCGTTTTCATTTGATTCCATTTTATATGATGGATTATGCAGAAAAATAGAATAGGGCTGAAAGGTATTTTGCATTATTACCTATTCAGGTTGTGTATCATGTTTTTCAAAAGTAACTAAGTAACTAATTACTTTTTAAAATAAGTAATCACTAAAGTAACAGGATAACTGTTTTGGAGAAGTAATCAGTAATTAGTTACTAATTACTTTTTTCAAGTAACTTGACCAACACTGATTGTACATATAATGACATGATTTAAACTGTGGCCATGTTTAATATAAGCTTCCACCATTGTAACAATCCATACAGCGCTATGCAAAAGCAGTGTTGACATATTTGAGTGATTTGAGATTACTCATGTGTGCCCTTCTTATTCTGAGACATTTCACTGCAGCTTTCTGTATATGAATGAAAATAATGAAAAGGATAATGGGCTCCCTTTTCATAGCTTTGGGGTTGTTAAAACCATCTAATTCCTCACTGACTGGTCTCCTTTAAACCTGTGATGATTCCAGCTGAAAGATTTGGGTGAACAGTTTGCCTCTTAACAGGTTTATTCTGAAATGTACAAAAGTCTGAAAGTTTACTTTGATCAGGCTTGTTTTCATATGTTGATTGTGTTGTCATAGTCGATGAACATACAGTTCATAACACGCTGACAAACCATTTTTATCTGCAGAGATTAGAGTGCTTTTTATTAACTTAGGAACTTGGATAATAATTAGGGCAGTATGCAATAAATAATTTTTCACACAAAGTAACTTGACAAATACAGCCTTAATCCTGCCGTGGTTGTTTAAAAAAAAAAAAAAAAAATCCCCTGTGCCTCATTTCCTGCTTCACCCCTCCTTTACCTCTGCTTTCACTCCCCTCACTGCCTCCCACTTCTTTCCCTCTGAGACTGAGCCGTGCTTGACGGCGGTGGCTGAGGTTTGGCGCTCTGCTCTTCCAGCCCACGCCTCAGCTTTTGCTCCAAAACCATCTTTTCCATTCATTCCCAAAGGGATTGAAGGGATGGCGGGAGCTACGTTAATTTTTTCTTCTTCTTCTTCCACTAACAAGAAAGGTTTTTAATTTTGTTGACCAACCAGGCTTTTTGGGCAGTCTGAAAAAGACGCTGCAGTTCATCTAAAAAGCATTTCCAGCTGCCCTCTTATCATCAGTTTATATCTGGATTCATGTCAGCAAACAAATGTATTCACATCTGCCGCTCAGCAAAGATTTTCATTCTATACACCTCTATAATTTAGATTTGCTAAATATATGCAGTAGTAGTTCATGTTGCTTCAGTTTTGAGAAAAGCGTTAGAACACAAAGCTTCCATCTATGTATTACAACCTGTAAATGCTCCAAAGGTTAGCTCTAAATCAGACATTGGTACTGCCGAGGTGACACAAATAAAACCAGCTTGCACACGTTACACTTTGTGTTAAGACTGAGTTTAAAATTAATGGCCTACTTTACAGCAGGCCAACCCATAAAGCAAACCTAGTGATAAGTCAGAGAACACCACCCCTTTCTCAAAGCCTTGCCTCACCTTAAGCTCACCTGAATCTCTAAAGGTCGACTGTGCTGACACACACCCATAATTTAAGAAAGCCAATCACCCGAAACGTTGCAGAAAAGTTTCTGATGGCTTCCAAAGTACGTAATTCTTTCTTCAGTTTCATTATGCACAACATTAAATTCCCCTAAATCCCTGACAGAATACAAGAGACATGACCTTATTCACCACTATTGTTTTTCAGTTGATACTGCAGTAATAAGGTTTTTATGTACTCATTATTTTGTTGTCAAAATAAATAAAAGTGAAGGAGCGTTAATAAAAGAAGATGACACTTTCTACAAGTCTGTTGTTACAATTTGACAATTTAGTGTGATGGAACATGAGTTGAACAAATGAGAAATAACGTAATTAGGATCTCTCAGTCTGGAAAAACCATTTCTAAAGCTGTGGGACTCCAGTCAGCCACGCTGAGAGCCATTATGCGCAAATGGCTAAAACAGGGAACAGCGGTGAACCTTCCCAGGAGTCGCCGGCCGACCAAAATTACCTCAGGAGCAGCTGTGACTCTTCCAAGAGGTCACAAAGGAACCCAGGACAACATCCAAAGAACTGCAGACCTCACTTACCTCAGTTAAGATCAGTGTTCATGACTTCACACCACTGTAAAAACAATAGCTGAAAATAGTCTAGACTAACTTTTCAGAACTTACACTCTCCAGTTAACTTTGGTATTTACACCTATTCAACTGCTCCTTAATTAAAATATCTGATCGACCAATCACATGGTAGTAACTATGGCATTTAGATATGTAGGCATAGTCAAGATAACCTGCTTAGGTTTAAGCTAAGCTAAGACAGGCTAGTTTGAGTATCTCACAAACTGCTGATTTATTGGGATTTTTCCACACAATCATCTCCAGAGTTTAAGATGATATGAAGGCAACAGTAACTCAAATAACAGCGGTATGCAGAAGAGCATCTCTGTACACACTGGAAGCAGCAGAAGACCATGCCAGGTGCGACGTCTGTCTGCTAGGAACAGGAAACAGACTAGAGTTTGCACAGGTTCACCAAAAATGGACAATAGGAGAATAGAAAATGTCTCCTGGGCTAATGAGCCTTCATTTGTTTAATTCTGTTGGTAGGGTTTTGGCATAACTGACACAAGAGCATGGCTCCATCCTGAATTGCGTAATCAGTTCAGGCTGGTAGTGGCATAACCAAAAGTGATTTTTTAACATCACAATGAGTTCACTGCCCTCATATCGCCTCTACAACCACCAGATATCCATTCAGTAAAGAACTTTCGGGATGCAGTGGAACAAGAGATTCACCCCTCGTGACTTTTGCCAATATGAACCAAAAGTCACGAGGGGTGTATCCTGCACCTTGTTGAATTGGTGCCATGAAGAATTGAGGTGGTTTTCAAGCCAAACGAGGGCTATATGCACACTAATGAAGAATATTTAAACTGCACACAGCATTTCTCAGAAACACTGCCACGAGGTACAGGTGTTCAAAATGCAAACCTCACATCAAAAATGATGAACTTAGTCTAAATGAAATTCTTTTGTAACGTGAGCTCAGATTACATATTATCTTATGTGTTCATGACAAACTAATAAGAAACCTTTAAGCAAACTCCTAAAAAAAACCTGCATTCTACCCACTTCTATTCTCATGCATTCAAAGAGCTGAACTGTTTAAAGGCTTCCGTTCCACTACTAACAATATTCCGCTTTAGTGCTAATGTGAAGTTATCTTGACATACAGCAGTGACCTGTTTAACCTTAGGTGACGTGATGGTAGCAGCCAAAGTGTGATTCAAATTTATGTCATTATTTCACGCTATAAAGTCAGTGTTATGATTTCTGAATGCCCTTCAAGTGAATCTGAATTTCTTGAAGATCCATTTTATTTATTTATTATTATCAGGTAAACCCCATAAAGCTAACTTTTAATAGTATTTATATAACAGTTTTAGTTATGAAATCATTTATATATTCTTAAAATTACTCAAATGAATCTTGTGTTTGTGTTCTGTCAACTCCTTTCGCTTGGAGCACACTGAGCTTTAACAGAGAGAAGAAAAGTGAAACTGTGGAACAGATCGTTAGGGTGTCACTTGGTCACCTTTGACCATCTGTCTTTATAGCTCTGCCTCTGAGCTGTCAGAGTGATATAATGGGGTGAGGTTGAAGGTGTGTGTGCAAACGAGAGCGAGACAGGGAAGTGTGGACTGAGTTAACATACAATGAGTCACCGCTCGCTCGCTCATCGGCTTTTACAGTCTTGCCTATGTAGGTATAGTGTGTTTGCTCTGCAGGGTGATTAGATACAGTAGGCAGGGTTAGAGAACAAGGTTAAAAAGATGTAAATGTTCAAATAAAAAGGCTCATTGTTGCTTTTGTTGTGTTGGCTCAATGATTTATTAAATACTCAAACTGGGAACAAAACCAGTGTGTTTTCTGGAACTGATCCAAACTGCAAGAGCAGCAGTGTGATTTTGAGGACTGGTTGGGTGACTCAGTTTACGGATGGATTTCTCCTGTTAACTCTTTGATGGTCAAAATGTGTGTTTACTCCTGAAAGGTTTGTAGGCCATTCGTTTTTCTGAAGCAAGCAAACCTTCAGCTCTAGTGAAGAGTTTTTGAGTCAGCCCACAAGATTTCCCACCTTACTGTGAAAACTACTCCTCAAAAATTCTATGCAAATAATTTGTTGTGGCAGAAAGCATACTGTGCAAAGGTTTAACGGCTGTATGTCTGTCAATATGCAGTCCAATAAATTTATCTTTCAACTTCAAATAAAATGCAGTAAACAAAAAATTCAGTGGGCTCCATTCACAAAAGCTGAATGCAAACATTTACTACACATTTCGATGATTAAATATCTTCATAGGCTTGACTGTGTTAGTAAGCTAACTCACACTTTTGAACTTTGACTAATGAGCCTCGATTTGTTTAATTCTGTTGGTAGGGTTTCGGCATAGCTGACATGAAAGCATGGCTCCATCCTGACTTGCGTAATCAGGCTAGTAGTGGTGAAATGGTCATTCCCAGTGGTCATACTTTGGGCCCAAAATGGTTTTTAAACATCACAATGAGTTCACCGCCCAGACTCATAAAGCCTCCACAATCACCAGATCAGTTCAGTAAAGCACTTTTGGGATGCGGTGGAACAAGAGATTGGCATCGTGGATACATGACCAACACATCTGCAGCAAGGGAACATGCTCCATGTTCCTCCGTTTTCTGTTCTTTCTAATTGCCTTGGTTTTCACATCAACTCAAATAGAAACACTTAGGAAAGCTGTGCTTTTTTCTGGCTTCCTCCTCAGACACTATTGTTTTGGTTTCTTCAGTCAGACTTTCTTCTGCTTTTTTGTTATTGTTTTGGCCTTTGTGATGCAAGCTTTTCTCTTACAAAATCATCATGACTTTCTCCACCTCACTTCTAGGTAAGCTTGTTTCCTTAGAAGAATGATAATGTGACAGACGTGCAGACAGCGAGCATGAGCCTGTGGGTTTACAGTAAGCCTAATCCACTATTGTGTGTGGTGTTAAAACAGAACTGGCAGGTGTGCGCGTTTCATGAATCAGGTGGTAATTTTGAGCCGTGTAAAAACATTTCTAGTCTTACTGACTGCTTAAAGCATTTTAGAGTAGTACATATCAATGTATGTGTTGATATATCTTTATTCTATACACTTTAAGACCTTTATCTCATATCCATGGCCAATTTCAAATTACCACTCAACCTTAAAATGTCTTTAGTAAGACACAACATGAAAACTTCACAGAGAAAAGCATCAGTAAAGTTAAAATCTTCTTGTTATGAGGAGATGGTGCTAAACACTATTAACTTCCTGTGTGCTGTAGATGTACTAAACGTGATGATATTATGTGATGAGTCTTCATATGAAAAAATCCTCACAGCCAGTTGCCATCTTCTAGACAACTTTGGTGCATCAAGTCAGTGATAAAACAGCAACAAGATGAAGTGAGCCTGCTGTCAGTTAGCAATTGAATGGGGTCAAATGACAATTCCAAGCAATCCATCGTGATAACGTGGCAATTTATTGGATTAAACTGACAAAAGTCTCCGGACATCTACATGTGCAGACATTCACATTAAACTAAAATTCACATAACATCAAATAAAAATTCAGAAATTCCTCCACAAATACTGACCTGTTGCGAAGACACGTGTTGTAGACGAGTTGCGCTCATCAACACAGAATGATTCAAAATGAGTGCAACGTCTCTGCGTTTGTATATTAGATGGCAGCTATTTGTAAACCTTTGCCAATCTGTCCCAGAGTGGTTGAAGTCAGTCCGAATCCACCCGCAATTGTTTGGAGACAGGTTGCCTCCCACAGGACGACCTGTGCAGTCGCCTCACAATCCAAACTCTTTGTCAAGAAGTTGATAGTTTCGTACCAGTTGACCAGTTGGTCATCGCAGCTACTTAAAAAATGACAGCAAAAATAAAAATAAAAAATTCAGTGCAATCTGTGAGCAACCACCAAAGCTGTTGCCTGATTTTTACTCTAGTGTGACAGTCATACAGAGTCATAAAGAGGCTACATGCAAATCTGTGAACAAATGAAAGTGATAAGTGGACATGTAGTGCATCAGATTTTTTATTCTTTTTAATGACTTATTTATTTATTTACTTTTCCCCCTGAAAAGTGTTTCATAGTTTCTTTTTCCCACATATGAAACATAACAAACTCAGACGTTTTCCTCAACACAAGACGACAACCTGCAAAGACATCAAGCCGATATTTGTGTAAACTAACCTACATCAGTGTTCTTGTCTTCTCGTAGATGCACCTAAAAATAAATTGTCTTCCTGGTTTTGTAACTGTATACTTACACAAATAGGTTTATTACTCGAAATGCAATTACCATCAAGCTGCTGGCACATTATTATCAAAGGGTACAATCCACTTCCACAGTACATAAAACATTACATAAGGTAGTCTTGTCAGTTTTGTATCCAACTGTAACTCTATCTGCCTGATTTGTGTATGCTTTTCATTTCCTCCTGAAAACCGAACTTAAAAGCTATAAACCAGTAATGATTAACTATTCCAATCACAGTGCCGGTATAGATTTGATTACTGTGTAGCACCAAAGTACAGAGTGACTGATCAGAGACAGACACGACTCCTTAATACATTTTCCAGGCCTGTTTTTATCTGTAGACAACCTGTGTGTTTGGTGGGGGGTGAGGAAACAGCAGAGGAAATGCCACTGCTAGCATGGGAGAGGGGTGGCAACCTCACTCCATCACTGAGGTGAGCGGGTTTAAACCACAGTCGGCCTTAAAGAGACCTCGAACAGAAACAAAACCCACGTCTTAGGGATAAGTTGGTGTGTTCGGTGTCTGTAGGAACAAAGAGGGAGAAGTCAATCATAAAGTTTTGTGTGCAGCCTCGGGAAAAAGATTTTAAAAAGTAGCTGATTTTATCAGGGAAGCACTACAAATCCTTTATAATGAAGATAAATTACATTTTTTCTTAATAAGTAAATGCAGTTCAGATCTGAGAACATATCTCTCTGGGTGTTACACTTACTTTTCTGGCTGCTGAATAGAATCCAGCGTAATTTCCCAGTTTATGAGAATATTTTCTGCTTTGAAAATGATCATTTTAACATTTTTCTTGTTTACAAAAGCCCAAACGAACCTCACATATCCAATTAGCATTATTTTCTCTGCCCTTTTTGCCTTCGAAATGTATTAACGTTAAACTGTGATTTGAATTCTCCTCGCAGCTGTTGTGTTTATTATCTCATTTTTAATATTGAATTAAAAACAATTTTTGAACATTTGTGCACACAAAGCTGCAGGTCTCTGGGTGGAAGTTACGATGACACTGGTGAAGTGTCATTTGGAGACAAATGGTAGTCTGAGGCAAACAGCCAGTAAAAAAACATTGAAGATGGATCCCAGTTTCTGACAGAACTGAATTTTAATTTTCAGGAATAGAAGATGAGTCGCTGTGTGAGCAGTTTGTGAGAAATGCAAAAGATTGCCTTCCTTTTTTCTTCTGTGAATTCCAGCTAAGATAACACTTCTTTGAGATTTGTCACAGAATAAGATTCATCTTTGGGGTTTTGGGGGGGAGGGGATTCTGCATGGATTTGTGTAATATTTTCAGTATGTGTCTTTTCATTCAAAGAAAACGTACTTCACACAGAAGTGTCAAATGATTTGAATGATAGGCCAACTTCTGATTTTCAAACAGGACTCTGCACACTGTGCTTCAGAAAATTGTATAACCATTCTGGAGGATAGATTAAGATGGAATTAAGGTCTCTCCAATCTGGCTGCAGTTTTTTTTTTCCAAAAGTAAAGGTCTGTGTCAGAGGCAAATAAAATTACACTGTATATGTGTTTTTCTTTCTTTTGTTTTGTTTTTTTTTGTTTGTTTTTGAATTGGCTATTTAAATGTATATCTGCACCTATGACCTTTTGTCATATTTTATTTTAATGCTTTCAAATAGTAAAGCTTCTTAAATCCCCCACAGCATCAGTGCATGGATGAATGTAGTTTTCCAAAAGTGGTGTTGACATACAAAGAGGTATTGTGAAACACAAAATATGTGTACGTAACGAATATGAAAGCCCCCACACTTTTCAGTATGGCAGATTAAAGGCTGTTGATGCATGCGTGAGCAAGCAGTTTCACAATGATGAGTTAAGCTTCAATGAGCCTTGTCATTGTGATACACATCTAAGTCCCTACATGAACTTATTGTGCAATTCATTCTGTTTTTGAACCTTTACATCTGTCTCAGTCATCTTCTGAGCCCAAGCACTGAGCAAAACAGTTAACCAAGAGTAAACCTAAATCTAAGTGTGGGGGGAAAAAGATTTTAGTTAACGGCAAAAATAAAAACTAGACCTCAGATGAAATCGTCAGTGTGACAACGGAAACGGGATATCTATGCGGCTGTTATTAACTTTTTTCAATCTTGCATTTGATAAACGCACCACAAGCTACGATTAAAAACCTAAATGAAAACTGAAACTAAAACATACTAAACTGATATTTAACATTTTTAAAACAGTAAAAACTAAACTGAAACCAGGAAAACCCGCTGGTTTGGAGAAAAACGGAAACTTAAATGAACCGAAGATAAAACCTTAAAACTAAACACAGTTGTAAATATAAAGAAAACTACAAAACAATTATAACTCGGGCACCGAGTCACTCGTTTTGAAGTGGGAAGGCATCAGATGGAGGAAAAAAGTGATTTAAGTTGCATTCAAATCAAACAGTGATGACCTTTTGATGGTTGTTTGCATACATTTCTAAAATGATTGAACAACACCCACACACCAGACTAAGGGGATCAGCTTTGACTGTTTAAATCTCAAACATGCAGCTAAATGAATTTATACTGTTTTACTGCAGCCAGCAAAGCTGCACTGTAAATCTCTGTCCTGTATTCTCCTTTTAAACCTACGGTGAGTCATTTTTTGAGTTTATTTAACAGAAAAACATTGCTGGTCCACCTAATTGCATTTTAGGTATTTTGTTATTCGGAGGAGAAGAGAACTCATAGGCATTCATGTGCCATGAAGTCAAATTTTAATTCATGTCTGCTCCTTCAGACTCAAGATATAAAACGACCCCCTTCACCAAAGCGATAACTCGACTAGCATCTGAATAAAATGTCACCCTCTTCCTCCTCACTGCAAGCCTCGTCTCCTGAGCTGAAGTCAGGGCTCTAACACAGGAAAATGTGCTTATTTATTAGACCCTCTCATCTTCTGACAGCTGACAGGAAGCCAGCTAAACAGCAACAGCTGGAAAAGAGAGTTTTTCCTTCCCACTGTCGCCAAAGTGCTTGCTCATAGGGAGTCATATGATTGTTGGGTTTTTCTCTGTATATTATTGTACGATCTACTGTACAATATAAAGCGCCTTGAGGCGACTGTTGTTGTGATTTGGCACTATATAAATAAAATTGAATTGAATTGGTTATAAGCTAACATGTTAGCTAATGTTAGGCTTGATTGACCTGAAGATCAAACTTTCCATCTGATTAATAACACTGGGTCAACAAGAAAGGAATCTCTGAACTCTGTCATCGGTGGCTGATAGTTGGTGTTGTACGTTACCACCTCAGTTCAGTGACAGTCATTCCAGTTGGGTATAAATGGCCCCCTTAACTCTGCTCTCAAACCATTGTCTTCTCTGTTAAAATGTGAACATTTATATCCTTTTAGTGCAGGTGTGGCAGCCTACACCAACGCTAACTATCATCCACCTATAATGCAGTCTTGAGATCCCTCCTGGCATTTCAACCCCCAATCACACTTTGACCCGTGTGACCTTAATTACTTACATGATGGCAGGGTGGGTCAGTGACTCTCAGTACCAATTCTAAGTTGACAAGCCCACTTAGGATGAATGCCTCATTCTATCTGAAATGAAGAATCAGAAATCCAGAGTTTCTGGTCTTTTTTAGCTAGAATGCCCTTTTTTGCGTGGACTTCTCAGTCGGTAGGCACAACTTTTCAATTCAAGGTGGCAATGGTGAACCTATACAATAAGAAAGCTGAAATCAGGCATTACATCTTTTACTGGAAGGCAGTCAACTCAGGTATGACTCTCACACCCAGCTTCCAGATCCAGATTCCAAAGTAAAAGGCACACAGCATAAATACCTGGGACTCCCCATCGGCTTTTAAAACTGAAGATGCCTCTTTGATCGAAGTTTAACATACAAAGAAGCCCAGTTACCTGCAGCTCAGATGCTTAAGACTACCATGACCATGATGGCTGAGAACCTACACAGACAGGAACTGAATGGGCACATGATAACTCAAAGGCAATTTCTTCAGATTTAACCTGCTAGATTGTTTTTTTAAAGCCAGCAAAACAAGTGCAAAATGCAAGATTTGCTAAAGTGTCTACTTTTTAATGTGCTAACTTGTGCTTTAACAGATTGAAAAGGACTCCGATGTGCTTGTGGCACAGCGGGCCCTGCAATGAACTGATCTGAAAGAGATCATCTTTCTGTGTTTCTATTTTGTTGACTTTCAACAACAAATTATACACTCTGTTAGAGCTTCATAATGAGTACAGTTTCAGATTATAGTGCTATAATTATGAAAATAAATGATGATAGTTTTGTTTACTATCAGCGAGCTGTTTGCAGACAAACAAAAACACACGCAGTGCGGCTCCACACTCGCTCAGAGACCCTGTTGTCCATGAAGGGAGTGGAAACACAAGAGCCCTAAAGTTTGTGTGTGTGTGTATGCGAGTGTTTGTGTTTTGTTAGTGAGTGAGTGCGTATGTGTGTAAGTCACTGGGGGGGATAAAGAGTCATTGTCTGCAGCTGGTGCATCCCCCCACTCCTCCTCTCTGCAGCTGTGAGGAAATCAAACGCTGCTCTTTTCCCCCTCTCTGCCTCTGTCACAACCTGCTGATGCCTTATTAGGTCATTCGTGGTGAAACGTAGTGACGATTTGTGTAGCAGGTACACCAGTGAGCTGGCAGAGATGGAAAAATGCCCTGCATAACACACATACACACACACACACAAACACACACACACACACACATACATATATATATATATATATATATATATATATATATATATATATATATATATATATATATATATATATATATATATATATTCATATTCATATTCAAATCCACTGAATGGCTACCCTGCGGTACCCCTGAGCATGGTACCACTGCTTCACTGAGTGACTGGGTTAAATGCAGAAAGGAATTTCCCCACAAGGATCAATAAAGAGTCCATTACATTATACGTGAATTTCAGTTTTACTGGTACCAGGCCTCTGGAGACTGGGAGCAGTCTGTTAGTTGGTGTTTTGGTAAATCCAAAGGCGTTTGGATTTAAACTGGCACGTTTGTGATGGCAGGAAAAGCTGCAGCGGTTATTCTGCCGCTATTCAAACCCAGGACTCACTTGCTGTAAAGCAACAGAGCTGTGCCATCTCCCCAACACCTTTTAAACTCATACAGCTGTGTATCGTTGCACTCCCATCTACGTGCTTCAGTGTCAGGCCAAAGAATGTGCCTCCATTATTCATGTTCTTTAGTGACCTTTAGTTTTGGGGGGTTTGTGTCAAAGAGGAAGAAATTTTTTCGATTTTTCTTTTCTTGGAGACCATTCACAGACGATGACTGTCCCTTTCTGAGCAGTTACAGAAACTGATTTCCTTGAATAACCTCTGTGCTCGTACTCATCTGTTTTTCACAGCCAGATTGGTCAAATTCTCCATGGTGTGATTTTCGGAGGATAGTCTCTACAGCTTCCATTGGTGATATCATCCTCATTTTATACCTCCTCATTAGTACCACTGGTCTGAAGGTGGCCACACATCCCTCTGTATTCTTTCCCATCTTTGTGAAATCTTAACGTAAGATATGTTTTTAAATTCCTCCGACAGTTTTTCTCCATTTGAAGCCATGATGCAAACATGCAGTGAGACGCAACCCAGTGTTCCGATCTTATGATAAATCTTTTTTTTTATTACCTTTTTAATGAAATTGGGCTAATTAGACATTACAGACGTACTCTACTTCGCTTCGATATGCAGATGTGTATGCAGATAGTTTTTGTTTAATAGTTACGTAACACTCAATTTGCTTAACACAGAAGATAAAAAAAACATCCTCTGAAAGTTGTACAATGCTTTAAGTCAGTAAAAAGAGCTAAATCAAAATTTAAAAAATCAGTAACATAAAGAAAAAACTTCAGATCGGTAACATGAAATTGTTACCATAAGCTGTGGGTATTTGGCTGTAATCATTGTAGGTTTATGGTCTAAAGGCTGGAAAGGGTTTTTCAGCTCCACCTTCTTGGCTGCTGCGGCAGAAGGGTCTCATCCTGATGTGTACAATCAACAAAACATTTTCAAAGACAGCTGCTTTTTGACTGAAGAATATTATATTACAACTATATTTGCGCATCATGACCTTTAACACTAGTTTTAAACCTGAAGGTGGAGTGTGGCACCAAACACCTTAATTAATGTGTGTATTTTTGTAATTGTTGTTGGCAAATGGGACATATGTCACTTTGATTTTCCATTTTTAAAATACCTAATGTTATAATTTCCCCTAGCTCTAATTTCGAAACAGAGTTTGGCTGAAATATAAATGTCCTCTGTGGGGTTTTTTTTTTTTTTTGGGGGGGGGGGGCAGACAATTATTCACACTTACAGGTAGTTAACTTAACACACATGTCTTCGGCCTGTGGTGGCAAACCACCACACTGGTACTGGTTTGTGATGTCAAATATGATTTTGTGATATGTCTTAGAAACTATAAAGCCAACCTGGAAAAAAAATCTCAGTATTAGTAAGTGAAGTCAACTTTCTGTTGTGTCCAGTAATATCATAACCAAACCTGTGTAGGTGCACAGAGTGAGTGGGTTAATGTGTTGTGGAGACTAAAGGAAAACTGATGGTAGGACAAGAGTTACTGCTTGGGCACGAGGTCCATAGGTCTGACACCTGATGATTTATTAAAATCTGCCTTCAGATTATTAAATGAACAGGATAAGGACCCGAGAACTTAAATCACTGAGTTATGGGTACACGCAGAGCCGTCATTTCACACAAACAAACTAAAGACTTGGTATAACTGGCCACAACTTATAACTCCATTTTTATTACATTTCTGCTGGTTTACTGAACACAACATTGTATTTTAGATGTATTGCTTTTGGATGAGGCTGTGATAATTAGAAACTATCTGTGAGGAATCTTCCGCACTTCCGTGATACAGGCTTGCCACAGAGATTATCTTTACAAAGCTCTAAAATATGAACATCCGGCACTGTGTTTATTACCGGTCTATGACGGCAGGCATCATAAGATTAAAGTTTAAGGAAGCACAGCTACAAATGTGAAGTGTCCCTAATAAAGTTGATACCTTACAACACTTACACCAATAGTTACAAGTTAACTTTGAGCACATGTTTGCTTAAAGGGCTGAACCTTCACTGGGTGTTAAAACTATAAAATAATCTCGACACAAGGTCCTTTGGGATGAGAAAGTAGAGGCTGAAAAAAGCAAAAAACAAGGGGAATGACTCGGGAATAAACTTTTAATCCCTAAAACATCATTCGTGGTTCCACAAGGAAGTGTTTTTAAAAGTTGCTTTTACAACTGAACTCTTAAAAAGCAAAATTAAACACACAAAAAAGACTCAGAATTTAACAGACTCAAAGGATATAGATGTCCACGAGCGTTGGAGGACGTGGGACTTTAATTTGTAGAATTTGGTCGGCCTTTTTTTTTATTAATTCAGAGTATAAGCTACAGAGAATCAATGAATGGATAGTATGTTGTGAAGCTACACTGTGCTCCTGTGACTCTAAAGCAGCGCTGCGCCTTTAAATCTGTGCGCTCCTCCCTCTCCTCAGTGACAAGCCCGCAGAGCCTCTTTAACGCATCCAGTGGAAATGACAAACCAGAGGCGCTCCACGGGCCAAGCATGTCCAGTAATAACAATAAGCATGGGCTTTAGCATCATCGGCTCATCCGGCTTTCACATCCCGAGAGAGTAACGAGGCTCATTTGGGCCGTTTCGTCGCTCTGCGGACGCGTCAAAGTTGGAGCGAGCTCACCGAATGGACGGTCGATGGACTGGAGTCAAACCTCCGCTTCAATCGGACTGAAGGAAGGAGGGAAAGAAACCTCTGCATGTTCAAGTTTCCTGCTCCCACCGGAGGGGCATCGCTGCGTGTGTGTTGGATGTGTGTGCGCGCGTGTGGAAGTGTGTGTTGGGTGCGTTGCGCCCTCAGGAACAGCGGCAGGAGCAGCGGTGGCGTTGGTGGTGGTGGCCGCGGGAAGGGAAGTTTAGCGCCGTGATTTTTTTCTTTTTTTTTCTTTTCCTTTCCTCTGTTCTGTTGTGTTGTTCTCATGTCACAGCAGGCGACGGGAGGATTAACGTTTCACTGATGAGAATTAATCACTCGTGGGGATGCTCTGTGATCGTGACTATGACGATGATGTCGAGTAAGAGCGTGGAGTGGCTGCAGGAGGAGCTGGAGTCCGGGGCCAGCTCTCTGCTGTTGCTGGACTGCAGACCCCATGAGCTGTACGAGTCCTCGCACATCGAGTCGGCCATCAACCTGGCCATCCCGGGCCTTATGCTCCGGAGGCTGAAAAAGGGGAACCTCCCCATTCGCTCCATCATCCCCAACAACGAGGACAAGGAGAAATTTGTAAAGAGGTGCAAGACGGACGTGGTGGTGCTGTACGACGAGGCGACCTCGGAGCGGCAGGAGTCCGGGCTGGGAAGCTCCGTGCTTGGGCTGCTCCTGCAGAAGCTCCGGGACGACGGGTGCAAGGCTTTTTATCTAGAGGGTAAGATCAGATTGCTTTGAATCTAGAGGTTTTGTTTGTGTTGTGGTGCCTTTTAATTCATAAAACTCTAACACATTTCCTCTCAAAGTGGACTGCAGCAAATTGCTTGAATTTGATTTGATTAACTTAGACAATCCCAGATGAACTGGACGAGTGTTGTGGTAGTGTCACTCACTACAGTTAATGGGAAAGAAAGCGAGTGTAAATTACACTGATTTATCAGACCTGGGATGTTGCACTTAAACGCCACACTAAGTGAATTTGGTGTTTTGGGGGGTTGTGGCACGCCTGGAACAGATTGTCTGTTAAGGCAGATTTTATCTGGTGGAGTCACATAGCTAAGCTTGAACAAGCCACTCCTATCAGTAGCTTATAAAACATTATTGCATCGATAAAGTGTTTGTAGGGAGGATTTGAAGGGGGGTTAAAATGTGGCGCCACTTCAGATAAATCCAGCTGTTCTCATCTGTCCACACACACACACACACACTCACTCACTCACTCACTCACTCACACACACACACACACACACACACAGTTGATCAACACTGAATGAGTTCCGCATATTAAAATAAAGTGTCACTGTTACAAAATCCGGCGGTGTGTAACAAATCGGATCCAGTGTCAGAATGAAGTAGCTGTTCGACAGATGTTTCCTGCTTCCGACCAAAATGATCGCTTTTATTTTTACTTAATGATTGATTGATTCGCAAAGCGTGGAAATTATTTAGGAAAAAGAAAAGCGTCAACAAAGCCTCGTAATTTGATCGAGTGCTTTAAAAAAAAAAAAAGGAAAGAAGAAGCCGTTTCAAATGCGGCGTGTTTTCAATTAAACGCTGCAAGTACGGCCCCGCCATATTGAGCTCCTTCAGGAAAAGACGAGCGGGTTTTTTTCATGAATGAACACTGAAACCAGGACACGACGACGGGCTACGAATAATCCCACAGAAAAAAGCCGACATAGTTTTTAAAAAAAAAAAAAAAAAAAGACAGTTCAAAGGCGATAAAATGAGGTGTTATAACCATAGCAGAGAGATATTTAACCACGAGATAATAGAAATCTTTGACGGGAGTCACGAGCCTCGAGCTGCCATTCACAAAAAGTCCGCTGAGCTGTGTGGTGTTGTAGCTGACTGTCCTGCTCTGCCGCTGATTCTCCGCAGGGTTCAGCTTTTCTCAATGGAGCCACATCTGTCTACAGTGTTCCCCCCTCTCTCTCAAACTGACATAAATACCAACTTATTATAATTTATCTGTCACGGGTGTGTGTGAAAATATGCCGTGGATCTAATAAAAGCGTTTTTACACACGTAGAATATCACGTGCAATTCAAAATTTAATACCGCCTCTGATATCTGCAGCAACTGTAATCAAAAAGAAAGAGTGTGAAGAGATTTTCTTCATTTGGCCAATTTTAGCACCAAATTTTTCTCAGATTATCTGGACTCAGTGTTAATTTCTTCTTATCCGGGCTCATGTTAAATGACTCATACCTCCTGCCTTTGGTTATGCACAAGGTAGAGTTTTAAACCCCCCTCCTCTCCTCCCAGTGAAATTGCTTTCTTTGCTTTATCCTAACATGTTTTGTTTTTGCTTGTTTTTCCTTTGTCTTCATCATGCTCCAGGTGGCTTCAACAAGTTCCAGTCAGAGTACCCAGAGCACTGCGAGACCAATTTGGACTGCTCCTGTCCCAGCAGCTCCCCACCAGCCTCCGTCCTCGGTCTCGGAGGGCTCCGCATCAGCTCAGACTGCTCAGATGGGGAATCGGACCGCGAGCCGGGCAGCGCCACAGAATCGGAGGGCAGTCCGCTCCCCAACAACCAGCCAGCGTTCCCCGTCCAGATCCTGCCCTACCTTTACCTGGGCTGTGCCAAAGACTCCGCCAACCTGGATGTGCTCAGCAAGTACAATATCAAGTACATCCTGAACGTGACGCCCAACCTGCCCAACATGTTTGAACACGAAGGGGACTTCAAGTACAAACAGATTCCCATCTCCGATCACTGGAGCCAAAACCTCTCTCAGTTTTTCCCTGAGGCCATTTCTTTCATAGGTGAGTGGAGAATGCTGTGCAGTTGTCTCAGGTTATTTTAGACAAATGTGTTTTTGGGTCAGGGCAGGGATCTGAAGAAGTTAAATTCATTATCAATCAGTGTGCTGGTTGGGCCCAAGGTCTCATATTTAAGAGGCATGTTTTGTCAATCACAGTCCAAAATCCACATATTAGATTGTATAATAACTAGAAAGCATTTAGAGCCAAAAAACAAAGCACTGTATGAAAGTATGTCAATGGATGAATGTGAAAAAGCAAGAAAAAAACAAAACAGGGCTTTAAGTGCTCAATTAGAGTCACAGAGTTACAAAAGTGCTATTTAAGTACTCGTCCATTTAGTGCCGTTAATATCTGCTCTTTATTAGTAACTCTCGCTGCATTTATCCAAGATTTTAATCATAAGTCGTGCATATAAATAGCTTCTTTGGAAACAGTTTAAGATGGATGTTAGCGTGGTTTTGCTAAGCCTGCATTTCACTGTGACTGATAAAACAGGAATTTAAAATTGTAGAATGAAAAGGCAACTCTGTGAATAAAACATGGAAATGGATTCTTTGAGAATGAGGTCACGCAGAAGAGTTCTCATCTTGTCCCATTTTCAGTGTTTCCCATCATTCCTGTCATTTCTTCTCACTTAATTTCCAGAGAATGAGGGAATTCCCTCGCCGATGAATCAGTGCTAAAGTCTTCATGTATGTCTTAGATTGTCCAGACCACCGACTCTACACCCCGCCCCTTTTGTTTTCCTTTAGAGTAATGATTCATTGTAGGTGGCAGGAAGTGAGACATATGCCAGAGCCAGAGGTCGTGGCAGATTTGGGTCACGCTGATGTTAAATGGAGCTGGCTGTAATAAGCAGGGATTACAGCGGATCTTTTTTTGTAAATAACGGGGTAATTATGGGTGAAGGAGATGCCGATATGACTTCACACTGCGCTGCTGAAAGTTGCAGTCCTTAAATGCCTAAAATTATTGTTTGCACGTGCTTTTTCTTTTGTGAAAGCAAGAATGCAGATGGGGATGGATTTGAAGTTTCTTGCATAAATGAAAATCCTTCCGTTGCTGCACATGCAAAGAACGAGTAAAGTGACGTAATCAGTTAAAGCAGATGAACTGCCGGTTACTTATTCGACTTCTGAGGCTTCTCGAGTTGGTTTTTGACTCGTCGGGCAAGGATTTCTGCCCCTGTCTTCGTTGCGGAAAGTGAGCGCACATCACATATAAATTTAATTTTGCATCGCCTTGGCAGCCTGAGCTCATGAGCCGACTGACCCCAATCCTACAACAAGAGACGCTGGCAGTGAGAGATAAAAGAGAGAGGAAGAAAGGAAAGGAAGGAACGGAGCACTTAACTCTCACTCTAATGGCCTGTAGAGATGCGAGTGCAAGGGCTCGAAACTGATAGGTGGATGGATGTAACCAGTTAATAATGTAAGATGCTTTTTCTGTTCAGGTTTTCCTACAGACCGAGAGCTAGAAAGCAGAATGAAAAATTACACTGTGCCGTCAGCGACAGAGGTCACTCTGGATTGAAAATATAATAATCGCAACGAGGCACTTCTGATTTTTCATTCTGGTTGTTCTAGGCTCACATCTACAGCTCATTTAGACCGACCAGATAATCTAGCATGCATGTGCCTGGGCTGTAGGAGTAAATCAGAGTACCGGGGGAAAACCGCAGGGTGAACATGCGAGAAGTTAAGTCACGGCAGCGTTAAATGATAAAAGCCAGTCTCGTTTGCAAATGTTGGTCATTTAATGACTTAAAAGTACCTCAGAAAGTAACTCAGTTTTCATGATAGCCACAGATTACTGTTTGTAAGTTCTCGCTATGACCACGTGATGTTATTCAAAAGTTTCTCTGCAAATTAAAGCACTGTGGGGCCACTTCCGCTGCAGTATGACCCAGTATCAGGCAGGTTTTTGTTACTTGCTGATCTAGTAGAAATAGTGCCAGCTGAGCATTTGAACCTTCTCAAGTCCCGCAGCTCTCCAGTTAGTGAAAGCCTGTCTGAGGTACACTTGTTTCACTCTTTTGCCTTCTTTTCATCCTCAGGCAACAAGCTCTTTGGAAAGTCTGCGTTGTAATATATAGAGAGAAACTTTTCCTTCTGATTCATTGATCTTTTTAATTCCCAGCGTTGAGAATGAAACACGGTCAGTAGTCATGTCTCTCATTCGTGTTCTCATCTCCTTGTTCCCTCCTTCCTCTTCAGACGAGGCGCGCTCCAAAAAGTGTGGCATACTGGTCCACTGCCTGGCCGGGATCAGCCGCTCCGTCACCGTCACCGTGGCTTACCTGATGCAGAAGCTCAACCTGTCGCTCAATGACGCCTACGACTTTGTGAAGCGGAAAAAGTCAAACATTTCCCCGAACTTCAACTTCATGGGCCAACTCCTTGACTTTGAGCGGACGCTAGGTCTCAACAGCCCCTGCGACAACCACTCAAACTCGCCGACGCACGACCAGCTCTTCTTCACCACCCCGACCAATCACAACGTGTTTCAACTGGACACCCTAGAATCCACATGAAAACGAGAGTCTCAGTTTCATGTGGATCGCCCCCATTGCAACTTACGAGGATTTGGGGTGGGGGACATGGTGGTATGGTTACCATGTCAGCAAGTGGCTGCACTGCAGGAGAGCAGCCAGTTTTAATGAATGTTTTAGCCTCTTGAGGCTCGTTGTCTGAGATCCTGACCACGGAGCAGCGTTGACGTGACAGGAGGAGTCACGGATGCCACGTTAAAGGGTTTTGGGGGGGGGGGTTTTCAACCCAGAGAAGGATGCTGTGGGTTAACAAAGCCGTTCTCCCTTATCAGCTTGTAAACGAAGAACAAGGGAGGTTTAACTTGACTGAGAAACTAAATGATTGCAGCAGGACAGAAAGCTTAATACAAAGATAGGAACACGGAAAATCTTTAGCGCTTGATTTATAAGATGACTGCATCCTCCTTGTCTCGGCTCTCGAGCCGAGGTGACTGGTGCCAAGTGGAAAAGCTGGGATTTACTCATAGGAAATCTCACTCTACTGAATGTAGAGTTTTTAAAAACCAAGGAATTAACTCTCTCACACACACACAATATAAACACAGTATGTATGTTTGTACTGTATGTATGTTAACGTACATAGCAGAAAAAGTCCTTAACAAATTCAGTATGTCTATATGCATTTTTGTATATTTTCTATGTACATTTACGCACAGATCTATACCTTATATATATAAATATATTTATCTCAAGCCATATAAATAATGGCTTAAGAGATTGTAAAATTAAAGTGGAATGGGTTTTTAGATGGGTTTTTTTCTTTAAGTTTTGTTTTTTCTTAAGGTTTATGACCTAATGCAGTTTGCACAGTGGTGTAGCCATTGACTTTGTTGGCCTGTGCTGGAAGCAGTCAGATAAAGAGACATTCAGAGAAGAGGAGCGGAGAGGTCAGTCCCAGGCTGCGACGAGTCCTGACAGCTGCACGGCTCAGCGGGGAGGGAGCAAAAACTGGGCCCTGAGCAGAGGAGCAGGGATAGGGGTTAAAACAAGCAGCAGGCTGGAAGTAGGGCACGGGGTTAGGAATTGATTCACGGCTGGAGATGGGAGAAATTACTCCTGCGTGTTTGACACTTGGCCAACTGTTTTCGAGCGCATTTCCCAGTTCCTTCCTCCCCTATATGACTGTTCATCCAGTTGTTTCAGTCAGCTGTTCTGAAGATTTTAATCATTTGTTTCGTTTCGGTCAAAAAGTCGGTTTCGGTCAAAGTTCCTCAGTTATTGATTTCATCAACACAGTTGTTCCACCAGCACGTTTTGCCAAAAAGGGTTACTAGAGGTTACGGATCGGGGACAGGAAGTCAGTATTAATATTTCTGGGTCACTGAGGTACTTTTTGGGCAGATCAAATGTATAACCTGCACCCCAAAGTTTTGTTGGCCTATGTTAGCTTCTTGTGTGTTTCAGGACCGAGGGTGGGGGGCTTTACCTTGGTCTCTGTGTTTGGATTCTGGTCTGGTTGACTGGGACTGGCTTCCGCTAGACTTCACTTACTTCAGCAGTTTCACGTCCCTTAACAGCGTTGGAAGAAATTGAGAGGAAAGGTCTTTCTAACAACTAAAAAAAGAAGGGATCACTCGTTTTGTCAAAGAAAGCTTTGTCTGAGTTGATTCACCCTTAAGCCTTGGGTATATTATTATATGAAAGCTATATTAAACACAAATGAATATTAAACAGATCTTTATTATTTTGTATACCAGAGCATGCTGTGGTGCCGTATGCTCTCTAACAGTAGACTCAACCACAGGCTGGACGTTGCTTTACCAGGTGGAAAGACAAATAATGAGGACTGTTTTATTTAACTGCTGTTGCTGCTGAACGCAGCGGCGCACAGCATGTAGTCAAAGCGTTTTCTGAGACAGCGTCCACATCTGTAGCGCTTCAGCAAACCCGCGGTGATTTTTGAGAAAGACTCCAAACAACACCACGCTAATTGGACTTCTAGGTACACTGGGCCTCATGAAAGAACATTTTCTTCTTCGTCTTCTTAGTGCGCGAACGTGTTATAATTGCACAGCTGAGCCTTGTGAACACCACTTGTTAATCAGAAAGTCTGCTCCTTAAAGTTGAAACACCCAAAGTTTACTTTTCTGTTCCAGCTTTCATGCTCAAATATGTTCCTAGCAGAGGGTCACGCTGCGGAGATTAAAGTCTTGCTGTCGGAAATCAGCAGACAAAAAAAACAACAAATATAGCAATGTCCGTAATTACAATCCCTGAGAAAAAAGAAGAGAAATAACCCGCTATTTGCAGCTGTAATCAGAGAGCTGTATGCTCCCAAAAAAACAAAAACACCCTGCTAAAGCAAAGCAGTCCAGGTGGTGTTCTGTGCCAGGTGTAACAGGGGATATGTTTAGCTCGACAGGGACCAGTATAAAGATGCTGAGGCAGCTGTTGTTAGGAAACAGTGACCCCAAAAAGCTGGAGGTCATGTTCACAGTTTGCTCATGTATTGAACAGAAGTCTGATTTTACAAAATTGGAAATGTTGTGAAACCTCACAATCTGCAAACTGGTTGTTTTTCGTATACTAGTGAATATGAAAAGATGAATACCAAGGAGATATGTGACCAGCTTTAGGGCTAAGTGGTAGATGCTGAGGTTTGCTATCGATAGAGCACGCTGTCGGGTTAGAGTTAGAGATCTCCTCATACAAGCGGTTTTTGCACGAGGTCCAGTGTTCACAGCAAACTGCGGAAATTAGTATTCAAAGTCGGGATGTGGACGTTTGTCTGAACAGAAACCACGAACGGGGTTTTCTGCGAGCACAGCGGGGGAATCTGAAGAGGGTTGGTTTTAGCTGGCCTTATATAATCTTTCTAACTTGTTTCTAATGCTGACTGTTCAATACTCTTTGTATCTCACTTTGGAAAAAAAAACATTGTGTGGAGAGAAGAAGAAAAAGTTTGTTATCTGTTATTGGAATAAGAGCACGGTAATAACAGGCTACAAGCTGTTGTTTTGCCGTAACGGGTCACACGAGGTCCTCTTTGTTACTCTGCAATATATCAAAACACCTTTTTTTGCAGTATTTTGTAGATCCAAGACCTCAACATTTTTAAATTCTCTTCTTTTTGTACTATATCTATTCTATATAATTCCACAAGATCCAGCTCGATTTATGGCTTATGGACTGAAGTAACATTTCTCCTGGGGTGTACAAAATATAGGGCCAGTGTGTCCAGTACAAACCTGAAAGACTTGCAGATTTAAAGACACACACATATACACAGACTGCTCCACACAGACAGAGCTGTGGTTCAGCATGCCAGTTATGTTTCACAATAGGCCCTTACGCCAACCTGGCTTGAATAATTACGGTGATTAAGGTGTTTTTCCTTCTTGGTTTTGATATAATGTGCTCTATGCTATTCCTGTGGCCTTTCAATATGAATATACTTTATATATATATGAGTTTATATGCAAAAGTTCCTCTCCTGGTATAGCATCAGAGATGAGAATACTACCACCATGCTTGAATGGACTTTCCTTGTCTGGAGTCATATCCCACATACAATAGGAAAAACACAGAGGACTTGATCACTTGCACCCTGGGATTGAAATATATTTCAGAACAGAGCTTTTCTATTTAAAAAGAAACAATTGACTTCAAGCTGCTTTCTTGTGATTTTTTTTTTCTTTCTTTCTTTCGCGTGCGTGCGTGTGTCTTTGTAACAATGAAAGAGAAATTAAGTGTTTTTCTCTGTTTGTAAATTTGCCAGATCACGGGAACGGCCGTTTCTGTGTCCTTAAACTTGTAGCTACATCTTGGTGAAATTGTGCTCTGGAGAGAAAGGTGTGAATGAGCGAGAGGAGGCGAGGAGCGAGGCGTGAAATACAAAGCGAAAGAAAAAGTGAATGATTTAAAAATGTTACCTCAGTGAGGAAATTTTCAGGGATTTTTTTGACAATGCATCTTGCATCGTGTTACAGCTTCAAAGTCACGTTGAATAGCTGTTTTGTATTGTGCTGTAAACAGGTTTTTTTGTTTTTTTTTAAAAGATGCAATCTGTCTGTGTATAAAAAGAAGGGGCGTGTTAACTGGGGCAGTTTCACCTTTCTGTCTACTGAAGGTAATGCGATTGACCCTATGTATTGTACAGTATATTGAATCAACACAAGACATGTTTATACCGCAAATAAATATTGAAATATTTTTTTTCTTTAACATGTTTCCTCTTTATTTCTGATCATCAAAAGTATATTAGAAATGACCTGTGAGTTACAGTGAATGAAAAACTAGGTCTATTTATTGTTCGCTTACACGGAACGTGTTGGTTTATTTTTGCACTAAGAAATTACTGATTACTGTTAGTAACCGGTTTAAATCTGAAGATTACGATTTTTACCTTATGCCCTTCACCCTATCCGGTCGTTAAGTCTGACGTCACTAGCCGTGTCTGGGCCTAAACTCCGCTGCAGGTCCATATATCAAATGATCACTATGGCATTACTGACAGTTGAAAAACTGTCTAAAGTCTTTCATCTTTAATAAAATGATCAGCGTTCTGCTTTACCAGGTTTAACAATTGAGTTTAACATCCAGGCATCCATGAAAACGGAATTTATGACATTTAACGGACTTAGAAGTTAGCAGGAAGTTAGCTCGCTAGCTTCTATCTAAATACAATATAGCATGTCCTGACTGCGGAGTTTTGGAAACAAATTAAAACGTCCAGCTCTGTTATCACTTCCAACATAAATGAAGACAGAAAACTAAACAGCAGTGACGTTTGTAGGGTTACTGAAGTTTGGCTAGCTGGTATATAACGATGTGCTACGTGACCGCTAGCGACACAGCTATGTTAGCATAATATAAACAAGCTAACTTTTTTTCCATTTGATAAAAGTTAACGTGAGTGTTCTCGGTGGTCAGGAACAAATGTAATCGCATGGCAGGATGCTGTAAAAGGACCAAACTTCAGCCAGGAGAACAACTGAGATAATCCATCCACAATACGAGGTTAGTCATTCATATACTGCTGCATGCGCTGGGTTGTATTTACATCCTAAGGTTTTAAAAACTGAGCTTAAATAAATGATTAGCGGTAATAAAAGCCGAGGGAGGTCAACAGTGATCACTGACTGTTTTGGGAGCTTTTTGAGATTAAATAGAAGAAAATACAAAACATTAAACATGTTAACAACACAAAAGCCATATTAAACGCAGACTACTTTAGGCCCGGAAGTAGGACCGGATACCTTATAAATTCAAATTCAAATTTTATTTGTCACATACACAGTCATACACAGTATGATATGCAGTGAAATGCTTAGACAACTGCTCGTGACCTAAAATAAAAGACTATGAAGAGGATAGGAAATAAATATGAAAATTAAAATAAAGGGTAAATTTAACTAGGAAAGAATAGAATTAAATATAAAAATTAAAGTTTTAAATTAAAGTGAAAAAGACAAAAAGTTTTCTGACGTTTTTCATGATGTATTGCTAAATAGTCAAAGAATAACATATAAATAGTTTGTTTATCCCAGAATTAACAAATTCCTGTGTTAAAGCAACCTGTAAGAAATTAACCAAAATAGCTCAGTAAAATCAAATATTTAAAGTAAGTAAAAGCAGTTGAACAAAGAAGAATTTTTCCTTTTTTTATAACGCAAAACATGGGAATGACCTTTATCAACTTGTCGTGAGAACAGACAGAGTAAGGGTTTAAGGATTTTGAGGTCGAGTCAGATGACCAAGGGGTGATGACTGGTTCACAAAAGGTGACAAGCAATAAATGTTATCGTGCTTTGTAGGCAAAAGTGGTTAATACTTCCAATTTAGGGAACAGGAAAAGATTCATGTTAGAAGATCAGCACTGTTCAAAGAATTCAAGATGAATGAGTTTTAAACCTAAAGGTTTTTTGTTTGCTTTTTCATTTTATAACAGCTATTAACCACCAATGATGAAATATTTCAACAGTCAATGTTTTTAATCGTGCATTAGTGTTAAAAACAATTTGTCTTGAATGATTAGGGATTCATTAGTGAGCTTCAAAACAGTACTCTGGCAGGGAAAGTGTTAAAAACTTCCCAATCACTACAACCAGTTTTCACTTTTGGGATGACAAATGCTGCTCCGTCACATTCGTCGGAATCAAGATGTTTGATTTAAAACGAGACCGCAGCAACTGTTTGTTGTTTTTCTGTTTGTTGTTTTTAGTTTTGCTTTGCATAAGACTTCCCCTCATCTTCTTCCACAATTACGCAGACACACACAGACACACACGTACACACACAAACAGGTTTGTGTTGTTCTTGTTGTTTCTTTGTGGTGGTTTTGGAGGTTTCCAGAAGCTGCGTATCCAGTTGCTTAACTGAAACTCTGCCACTTCCTTTTCCATACACCGCTGTGTGTTTTACGTGCTGTAAAAATGAAATGTGTCTGCGTTTAACAAGAAAGACGAGAAACACTGAAGCCACTTCAACCACTTGAACAGTGTCTAGAGAAGGGATGTCAAACTCATTTTACACAATCGGCCACATACAGCCCACGTTGATCTTAAATGTTTTTTTGTTGCTGTTTTTTTTGTGTGTTTTTTAGGGTTTTTTGTTTTGTTTTGTTTTTTACCATGGACTTGCTACTATCTGAAAAACAGTAACTTTCTGGTCATTTGATTTTCTTTATCTGTTAGTTATATTCTTATATGTAGTATGAAGGGCAATGGGGGTGGGGAGTCTTTATTAACAGGAAAAGCTATAAAACCTATGAAACAGTACAGTTACATGCAGTTAAAAATTCACAAACTGTGCACTCCTTCACATTTTCTATAGCTTTCCGGTGGGCTGGATTATAGTCTTGGGTAGGCCAGTTCTGGCCCCCAGGCCTTATGTTTGTCTCCCGCTGGTCTAGTGTGAGATACCACATATCTGTAATTAGGAACATTACCTATTGTACTTATCAATATTTCTGTTTTTCTTGTGTTTTATGTGGCTTTTTTATATTAGTCCCCATAATAATCCTGTATACCGCAAGCAGAAATAGTCTACGTTGCTTTATCAGCTGTGTATGCACATGATCCCACATAACCTTTCTTTTCTTCTCAATCAGCATATAATAATGGCACATGCGCACACGAAAGCAGGACAGAGAAAAAGGAAGCGAGAAGAAGGGTTGGTCAATAAAAGTGCTTCTCCAAGACAGCACTGTGAGTCGAGCTGAGCCGGCTATAAATATCTTCCTCTTTTTCCTCCCCGTCTCCTCCAGCACAGTCTTCGCTTCGCCTTCCTCCTTCCACTGTAGCTCTTTAATGGCAGTGGAAATCACTGAAAAAATGACAAAGTGAGCCATTCACCTCATGGTTATTCAGACAGGATATTACAGTGACAGAGGGAAGGGAAATAACGGAAATTAAGGCCCATGTTTGAAGAGAATGGAGCGAATGATCGACACTGCTGATTGGTTACCCTCTGGTTTCCTGGCAACGCCATGACAGGGTTTCCTGCATGAACATGATCACCAGGATAGTCTGAGTAACAGGAAATATTCCCCACTCTGATTTGAAGTAATTAAAGCTGAGAGTTTATCATAAACTTGAACAGTTAAAGGAATTAATCTGCAGCTCGGTGCCGTTTCCTGTCCTATCCTTTCTACTGAAGCACTCCCGTGAGTTGAAAGCATGTTCACATGGCTCACAATGAAGGCACTTCAGAATGGCTTCCAAATATACACATTTGAACAAACAGGTAGGTTTTGTCTCTGATGAGTTCATATTTTATAACTAAAATCCTCTGGTGCAGATCAGGTTACAGTTTCAATATTTTCTGTAAATAAATAAATCAATACACGATTGTTCCAATCATTCACACCCAAAGTCAGCAACTTTAAAGTGAAGCCAGTGTGGAAGTGTCAAAGCTTCCTTTTCTGCGTTAAAAGCTCTGAACTAGTGGAGGCTGTAGCACAGGAGGTAAAGCAGGTCATCTACTAATCGAGAGTTTGACGGTTCAGTTTCTGGCTTTGTAAAGCTAATCCACCTCATTTGCTCTCCAATATGTTCACTGGAGTGAAAAAGTGTGTGATTGTTAGATAGAAAAAAGTGCAGTGGGTGTGTGGGTGTTATAAAGTGCTTTGAGTGCTCAAGTACAGTCGAAGTGTTGTGTTTACAGCCTTGTACAAGAAATGTTTTAGTCTTAGTTTTCTACTACACAACAACTATGTGCTTTTTAATGTTGCTCATGTATTTAAAGCTTTATTTGGGTTAAAAGTTATTTGTGATTAAAGGTGTGTCTGCTTTGAGTGAAAGAGAGGTTTTTAATACCCCCATGACCCATCCACTGTTACATATCATGTCCAAAGATTTTAGACGATAGTTGATGCCCCATTCTGCCTTTTGAGCCACTGCCACTCATGTGACTGTCATCATCACCTCAGGTAATTTAAATTAGATAATTTCGACCTACATTATCTATGATGTTGCTGCTGTTTGAAGCATTTTCTAAACTTACAAGAAGGCAAATCTAAAACGCATATTGAACGTTTGCTGCCCTTTAACCTTTCAGCTTACAAGTAAAACGTCAGATGATGTGGAATTGCACAAACAGTTCAACTTATAACATCTGATGCACTCGCTGCTGCTAGTTTGTGTGTGTGAGGTGTGCTAGCTGGCTCAAGCATACTTTATCCAGGCATCTCCCTCAGCTAAACCATGCAGCAGCACATTTTTAGGAGTAAATGTATTTAAAGCAGATCGTACCTCTGCTATATGGGAGAAAGGAAAATTTTGAAAAATATTCCCATCTGCGTCTCCAGCAAGGTGGTCTGCAATTGTCTGAAGTTCATGTATTAAAAACAGCAACATACAGATTCCCTTTGTTAGCCACTTTAGCTAGGTACCTTAGCTGTCCACCCTCTAATCCAAATGTGGCCACTTTTAGCTCAACCCCTGCTCCCCCAGAATGGTCATATAAGGCTAAAATCAATCCCTTTAAACAGTTATCTACAAACCAAGAGTTGATGTCACAGTGACAAAGTCAAAAAAATTCTATCTAACACAAACACTGTATTAGCCTGGCAAGCTAGCAACCAATAATAGTTGAAATGATGTAAAAACAAACAAACAAACAAAAGAAACACAGCACACAGCCAAGCCATGGTAGTCTTGGATTTCAAATATGGCAATACAGTCAAGGTCAGTACACAGATTTAACACAATAACAGCCATTTTACAGGCTTCAGGGAGTACTACTGTGGAGGTAAGCGTGAACGACACAGAGCTCTCAGTTCTCACTCCTTCTTTATTCCTCTCCAACATCAACTGAACACATCGCGCAACACACTTCCTCAACACTGGGTGTGAGTGGAGCCCTCTAGTGGTCCACCACACAGACTCCCCCCCCCCGCAGAACTAGTCCAGGACCCGGGGTTTAAGCAAACGGCCGGAAAGGCTGAACCGTGGGGGTGGGGAACTGACAGAGGAAAACCCAGCCCGGGAGCGAGGCTGGCACTGGCGGTCAGAAAAAGCTGCAGATAACTCGGGCTCCGTTGTTTGTAGGGCGCTCCTGGGGTATGTCAGCGTTGACTATGCTGCCATGGCCGCTGAGCAACGTGCTGACCCGGACGTGGTTCCCCTTTCATGGCATCGTCGTGTTTTTGACTCGGTGCATGCCCTCTCTCATCCCGGCGTCTGGGCCTCGGTCAAGCTGGTCAGCGCCAGGTTCGTTTGGCCGTTTGAGTTAAAAAGAAACGAGTAAAGCAGACCTTCACAATCTTAGCGTTTGTGAACATTAAAGAATTCCGGCACTGGGGATTATGCAGACTTTCAAGCTTTCTACTATGAGTCCAACAGTGGTACAGGCCTTAAAAAACAAAAAGTTAACACAAATACCCCTGCTGAAAGTGACACTGCATCAGCCATCATTTATGACTTCAGGAATGCAGATGATTATCACCAGGTGTTCGCCAGACATGATGAGTAAAAGTGAGTAAAGGGTCACAGCAGAAAGATCCATTTCCAAACGTTCTCTCCTGCAGGTGCCAACATGCCCCGGACAAGAATGCCCTAAACAAGTCAAAGCGTCACGTGACATGCCTGTGTGAGGCGTCTCAACTCCTACTTTTGTATTCATTATTAAGCATCACAGTGTCTCTATCATTTTCAGTGAATATATAAAAAAGGCCCAAATTTAATATAAAATTTGAATGTTCCCAATGTGATACTCTGTTGTTACACTCTCCTGATTGCAGCGCAGACCTATTTTAATAATAGCCTTGCTTCCATCTTCTTTTAATGGGACTCTTCTGTGCTCGACTAACAGAGCTGAGACACTCACAAATAAATTATGTTTGCTACAGTCATCACAGTGACAAACTGAGGAGCTCAGGTCTTGAGACTTTTATGAAAGCACCTCTATCACTGGTTCCTTTAATGGGCTCAAATAATTGCAGTAAATACCTGCTATGACTGCTGCTGCTGCTACACTACTTAGGCAAGCACAGTCCTCCCACCATGAGTGGTACTGTACTGATGCAATGTACACTCTCAGCTGTCTTCGCAGTTATATAAAGAACCAGAGCAGCAGTCTCTCCGGCAACGCACCATTTCAAGAGTACAATGAGAGGGGATTTGGGAGGGAACGGAAGCAGAGGGAGAGATGTTCATGTTTCATCAGCTGAGGCCTGCATACCTGTAAAATGGAAAAATGTTAAAACCATCTGGAAATCAGAGAAACAAATGTTTTTGCCACATACTTATGTACTTTTTAAATCTGTGTACCAAGCTCCAGTGTTTACTCATCACTTATGTGAATGAGTTTTCATATTGCAGTGAAAACTCTCCTCGACCCCACATAAAGGCTGTATATACAGGGCACCTTCTTAGCAAAACTTTTTCTGGTCATTGTCACGACATATTAAAGAGATATAACATCTGGAGTTGATGCGAATCCTTCCACACAGAATCTTGACTGCTATGAGTACACCATGTGACTGCTCTTATGTAACTATGCTTGTCTGTGTGAAAGGACTTATGCAGCCAGAGCAATGACAGTATGGAAGTATTCGAATTGAGACGTTTCCTCGCTCTAACATCGTCTGCCATAGTCAACCTAAATAGATCTCACTGACAAGAGTATTACTATCAATCAAATTTTGAATCATAGAAAATGTGGCAGATTTGCTATCACATCCTGATCTGTGCCAGCTCAGACTACAGCTACAGACGCAGACCAAGAAAAGCTACTTTTTGGGTGAGAAAAATTGCATCCGATTGTATCCGAATGCCAGGGGGTAAACTTGTTAAATTCATGTCTGCCTCGGGACTGTGAAAAATAGTTAGATATCTACTGTATCGCTTGCTCATAGGGGATCATACGCCTTGAGACAACTGTTGTTGTGATTTGTTGCTATATAAATAAAATTAAACTGAATTAAGTATCTTTCAATTATTAATATTTGTTAAAGACACAAGCATGTTGACGTTTGCCATCACCAGCATTAAAAATAATTACCATGCTTGTAAGTTTATCCGAGCATGCTCACAATTCTTAAGTAAGAAATCAAATTTTGAATTTCAGCGAAACTTGTTGAAGATACTCACAGAGATTTGCTTCATACTGTACAGTATTGTGCAAAAGTCTTGTGCCACCCATCATTTCTGTATATTTTTGCTTCCAGAGAAACAGACTTTTCTTGCCATTTTTATAAGCAGTGTTGAGGAATTGTTTTCTTTGAACATTGGCTGCTTTTTCTCTCATTTTCAGTCCACTACTAGTACCTGACTATTTTCAGGAGAATTCTTTTCTTTGTAAGCCACCATGAATCATTCAAGCGTCAACACAGAACCTAACTAAAGGGATGCACCAGTGTTGTGTCTACACATAACAGACAACTTACCAAAGAACCACTTTTTAAGTTGTAACTTTGCCACTTTCTTCCTAGCAGCCTGAAACATATAACTTGTTGCCATTTATTCAGCTGATCTATAAATAATGCCAAACAACTTGGCTTGTCTTGGCGCTATCATGATTTGGGAATGCATCTCAGCCAGTGGTGTTGGGGAGTTTGACAAAATTGATGGAATTATAAATGCAGAAAAGTACTGCCAGATTGTGATTTTTCACCATGACAATGGTGCAGTGACAAAATACCTGGATAGAAAAACACGAAATGTAGCACTTTCAATCATAGATTGACCTCCTCATAGCTTGGACCTCAGCATCTAAAGAAGAGCTTTGGATGGCCTTCATGAAACCTGGAGGACTGTTGAACTTAAAGAAATATTAGCAAATATAGACTTTAAAGCTCATTAGAAATGGATACAAAAGATTTTTGTGCATTACTCTATATGATATACATTAAAGAACATATTATGAATCCAATTTAGTCTTGAATTAAAGGCCAACTTTATGAGTGTGATCCAAAGAAAGCTGTATGCCCCCTTCAACATCAGTGGGACTTGGTTACGACTTGTTTTACAGCTGAAGAATACACACTTCATCACCCCACCTGTCAGCTGCTGAAGGCGGACGAAGCGCATGTGTGAACTAAGTTTGAACACAACTAATTAGGCAAACAAAAAAAATCAAAATAGATGTTACACTGGGAATAAATCCATACGTAAGTTGCGTGGAGGAGTCAAATTTGATTAAATACTTGGAGACTGGCATCAAAGTGCCCTAAGCAACGATCTTCCTAAGTAAACCTGTAAGTGTGCTCATCTGATGTCAGTATGTGTGCATGCAGCCACCTGTGCCTATGTGAATGTTTGACTTTGACCCCGTCCTTGGTGAGCAAACATTTAGTCTGTTCTTTTTTGTTTGCCCCTGATGGCATTGCCTAAGTGGCCACTGTAGTATTTGCTTAATGGAGGTCAGTGATAATGGTAGATGATAGGAAATACATTTATGGTCAATTTTATAAACACTAAGATGCGTTTTTGGAAGCAGCTAGTTAACTTTACCCCTGCATTATTTGGTAAATATTTTAGTTACAATCATCATCCGCTCAAATGTTTAGTCATTACTGATAAAATGAGGTGAAACTTGTTACTTTACATGGCTGTTTGTTCATTTAGACTTTCAGGTCCTTCTCTTTTAACTTTTACAAACAATTAGCAGGCTTTCTTTCTTTCTGTCTTTCTTTGTTTCTTTCTTTCTTTCTTTCTCCAATCTTGCCACAGGGGTGAGGGTCAGGTGCTAGACAGGTTAACAAAGTACAGCACACATCAGCTCCTAAGTTAAAGAATAACAGCAGGTGATTGCTGTACTACGTGACCACAGTCCAGGCTCCACAAGCTCTGTCTTGGCAAACACAAATGAGTGTTTTAGGCGAGCAATTACAAGAACAATTAAACATGTAGTACGTGTGCGTGCATACAAATTTAGACTTAGGTTAAACTGTCTGCAAAAGTGCCTGAAAGTGTATTATTTGTACTTTAAAATCATAGACTATATACTTATGTCTGACTGTGTATTTGTTCAAGTTACAGATGATTAAATACATGTAAGAACTGCTGTAATGAAATTGAGTCTGCTTTCAACTCAGGTAATTCCTAAGGCTGTAATTTATGGTAATGTTTCACTTTCACTGCAATGTTATACATTGTTGTGAATTTTTGTTTTTTTGAATATTTGTCACAATTAAATGTTTCAGGTTGTCAAACGAATTCTAATATTAGACAAAGATAGCATGTAAATACAATACATTTTTTAAAATGACGATTTCAGCTGAGTGAAAAAAAGTTTTCCCAACCTACCTGACCTTGGGTGAAAACGTAATTGCCACTCTTGTTAAATCATGAATTAACTGTGATTAACCACATGTTTTGGAAAACAGACTGCTGTTTCACTAGCCACACCCAGGCCTGATTATTGCTAGACCTGATGAATCAGTAAGTCCCTAAAAATAAAACCTGTCTGACAAAATCAAGTAGGCTAAAAGCCATCTGTCAGTCTGGGGAGGGTTACACAGTCATGTATAAGACTTTGGGAATCTAGCGAACCACAGTGAGAGCCATTATCCACAAATGAAGAAAAAGTAGTGAACCTTCCCAAATTTTCTGGCCTACCCAAATTACTCCAAGAGCGCCTCAACGAGTCAACCAGGAGTTCACAAAAGAACCCAGAACAACACCTGAAGAACTCACTTGTCTCAGTTAAGGTCAGCGTTCATGATTCATCGATAAGAAAAAGACTGGCCACAAATGTCTCTGAAAACCACGGCCGACCAAAAAGAACACATAGGGTCTCTTCCCCCACCCCCCAAAAAAGCCCCCTGATGATGTCCAAGACTTTTGCCAAAATATTCTGTGGACTAATGAGATAAAAGACAAAAGAAGTTTTTAGTCCCCTTACATGTGGCATAAAACGAACAAAGCATTTTATAAAAAAAACCAAAAACGTCATACCATCATCCAAACATGGTGGTGGTAGCATGATGGTCTGGGAATGCTTTGCTGCTTCTTCCTGAATTCTGCCAGAAGATTCTGAAGGAGAATGTCCGGCCATCAGTTTGTGAACTGAAGCTAAAGCAACCTCGACTTATGGAGGAGAATGATCTCAAAATCTACCTCTGAATGACTCAAAAAATATGAAACAGTTTGGAGTGATCTAGGCAAAGTCCGAACTGTATTGAGATTGAGATGCTAGGGCATGACTTTAAACCTGCCATTCGTGCTCCAAAACACTTCAATTAAAACAAATTTTTAGAAATCCCTTTACAGTGATGTGAAAGCCTCATTGCCACTTATCACGAACACTTGATTGCAGGTTTTGCTGCCAAGGGTGGCACAACCAGTTAATCGGTTTAGCTTTTTCACATAGGACCATGTGGGTTTGGTTTGGCTTTTTTCCCTCAACAAATGAAATCATCATTTAAAAACATGACAGCTTGACTTCTTGGACACTTCAGACTTCAATCACATGTTGATACGCCAAGCAATCCCCTTTACATCCTGTTAATATTAAACCCCTCTTGTAGTATCAAGATCTGAAACTACATGCAACCACTGATTTGTCAGCATACAAGTGTGCACATATCAAATCGTCAGTGATTAGGCACGACCCCCTCTCTGGCATTCATACACGGAGACTGAAATGCTGCTGTGGGCTCCTCAGATGGATTAACAGACCATTAGCACCTCGACTCCTTTAAATTTTCCAATTGTCTCAGGAGCACCTCGCTGGCCCTGGACCCAGCACTCAGCACTCATCTTTCACCCCAGCTGCTCCTCCATGACAAATGGTTATATTAGAAGTGATTGCCTGATGCAGACAGGAACCAGACAGCTTCAGAGAAGACTCTACATTTGAATTAACAGCTTGATTTGTATGCAGTAAGAAGTGTAGTTTTAATCAAGAGTCATGTTAAGCAACCGTTTTAATACAATTTGGCATTTTTCTGTCCAACAATAACTGAATTTGTACTCTGTAAGAGCCACTATACATGAATAGTTTTTATTGTTAACCATAAAGACATTTAGAGGAAACATCAAACATGGACAAATTCAATTGTTAGCCTTTTTTAAAGGAGAATGTTTCACCAGTGATTTGTGCAGCTACGCCATAAACAGCGCTGCCATTTCTAGAAAGAACGCGTTTCCTTAAATGTTATGAAAAAGGAGTCCAGGTAGATTTTCACTCCTTTTTCTGTGTGTGTCATAAGTGTTACCCCAGGAGAGAACACAATTTACAACAATATCCATCTGTTCAAAGCAAAAAAGTTGAAATTAAGTGTCTTTTATGTTGCACTGGGTACCCGAGTTCCTCCTTTTCTGACACATTTCCAGCAGAATGGCTTCTTAGGTCTTACTTACTGCCCCCAGTAGTCAAGTCACATGATACTTCTGTGAGAAACTGGGATATGAAATTTATAAAAACACACCCTGCAACCACAAATAACCACAGGTGTCACCCAGTAAACCAGGACTGGAATTCTAAAGTGGACATTTAGTAGAATCTTCATTCTAATTTGTATTCCTAGAATCATATTAAAATTAACGAAGTGTTTGTTCAAAGCAGTTCATGTGCTCAAATTACTCCAGGTCCTACTGAACATCATTGTCATTTTCTTCACTCACTCACTTTGTCGACTTCTTCCCCTGACCTATAAAGAACAGGATGTGCCCTCTTTTGCAAGATGTGAGACTAAAATGAATTGCAATGCTCATTTATGAGGTGATAATTGAACAAGCTAACAAAAGCAATCATGTGGTTCACAGACTGCTGTGTAAAACATGGTTTTGGATGACAATTTGCCAAAGCAATATCAGGCTTTAGACAAACAGCAGAGACTTTAACCTGTTAACATCTAGTGTATCATATTTGATACGTGGAGGTTTTTTTGTGAATTTTCTGAAACTTGTGCATCATCAGTGATTTTTTCCCCTGAAAACCCCAAAATAATAGTAAATAATAACAGTAAAACGATCATTTTCTGGCAATCATTTTATATTTCAGGCTTTAAGGGGTTAAGGGGGATCAGTGTTTTGTGGGTTTGGTCTTATGATGCTATTTGTTAACAATGGGTCAATTTACTTACATAACATTTTTACAAACTATAAGATCTGAGCTATCATTTGTCTTATTGTCACTCTAAGTTCCAATTCATCACAAAAAACAGAACTAGAGAGATCCATTGCAGCTACCGAGCAATGTTTGATGCCAATATTACATGAACTAATTAAGACATTACGTCTAAGAAACTCTTCATCGCCACTAGAACTTAGAGCTCAGAGCAGATTTTCTACCTGTGTACATCATCTGTTGTGCATGTCAGAAGCTTAAATAGGCACTAACACTCTTTGCCAGCGTTTATCTGCTTATTGTTTTTTCTCTTCTTATCTTGTTTTAACTCGCCTCACATTCTTGGAAATGTCTGCACACCCCAGCTGTAGCGTGAAACCTGCGAGGACACTCAGTCCCCTGGCTGCATGAGGCAGAGCGATGGGGAAGTGGAGATAAAAATAATTTCTGCAGTCCGATCCATCTGATGATAACAGAGTTCTCCTTGACTGTTACCATAGTAACTGTGAACAGGAAGGAAGTGGAATTGTTGCAGAGCTCAGCAGGACCGTCTTTTCCACTGACAGAAAGCAGAATAACTGATTACAACTTGCAGAAAACCATGCGTGTGTGTGTGTTAAATATTACCAGCCCTGACTTTTTAGCTGTGTTGTGGTTGTAATGGTGAGCTGTTATCACCACGCTCTGGACTCTATCCAGAGTCTTATTGACCCTATTAGATTATCTGAGGCTGTGTAATCAGCCTCAGCAGACTAACTGGCCTAAACTGTGCAGCACTGTAGTGAATCGCCCTCAAAAATAAACTGGAGTTATCCTGTCCTCCTTACAGTTACAGTGCAGGAAAGCTAAGTTGTTCTGGTAGCAGTGGAAAGATTTGCCATGAGAAGCTGAACTTTGATCAAACTGTTGGCAGGGCAGAAGATAGGTTTATCTCAGTGCTGGTGCAGTAAATATCTATTTTTGTGTATTCATGACATATAAATATCTATAAATTGCATGTAATAATGATTAAGAGATATCCTTCCTCATGAAAAAAAATGAAATACCGGACAGAATCACTCCATATGCCTTTGACTACCTTTTGTGAAATGGGAATCAGCCCTAATCCAATAGCAAAAGTTGCATTTATATATGCCCTAGCCAGATGTGATTCAAAGATGCCAAAACACTGTCCACGTTTTATTTCCATGAATTCAAGTGCGTAAATTAAATAAATTCAATTCAGTTAAACTTAACAATGTCCTGGAGCTTATGCTGAGAAAGGGCTGGAAGCATCAGCAGTCTGACCGCCTGTCTCCTACCAAAGAGAGAAAAGCAGCAGTATTTAATCCTGATGGTTTTTTCAGTCAAGCTATGAGAAACTGTGGTTAGAATATAAGATATTTTGTAGATATTCTGGAGTATATTTTTAGGTAAGCATAAAGGGAAAAACATGGCCAATATATATTTTTAAACATTGCTTTCCGGAGCATTTTTGCCTTTATTTGGTGGGACTGAAAAGAGTTTTAAGACAGGAAAGTTGGAAGACACGCAGCAAAGGGCCTTGGGGCATAATCAAACCTACCCATAATCAAATCAAAGTCTTGATAGCTGACAAAAAGACAGGAGGCAGAGCTGGGGGTGGGACAATGTAAGATGCTTCATCCGGAATGACCACGATGGATCAGATTAGAAATGGATATATCAGAATGACAGCTCATGCTGGGCAGGAGGTGGAAGCAAAATCAGAGAGGAGGATAGTGGATATAATGGACAAAGGATGTTGAATATAGAGCTGCTGAGCAGAAGGAAAAGAGGACTGAAAAGAAGAGACTGCAGAGAAAATTCAAGGATGTAGTGAAGGAGGACATGGACAGATAATGTCCTCGTAGAAAGTACATTTTCTGTTTTTCAGTGTAGATTTCTTTGAGATTCTTTAATATGACAACCCTAACATCATACACAACAAAACAGGATGCTCTTATTGTTATTATTCTCACTTATGTAGTGGCAGTTAAACCATTTTGGCATGCAAAGAAATAAGAGTATTTTCTAGACATATAGGCTGGGCAGCTTCAGTTTCGTGGGTTGAAAAGGGTTTGTGTGAAGAATCATTTGCTGTGAAAGTAAACCTTTAAGAAATTAGTCTTGAATCCATTCGAAATGTTTTTTTCTCTCTCCTGAGCGTGCTGACAAAGCATTCCTCTTCTGGCCTGAATTTTTTACACACCACGCTCTATTCTTTGTACGAAGCCTTGAACCACACTGAGCTGTGTTACATAATGCTGCAGGATTCCCCGTCGAGTAGACTACAAGCAGATAACTTGGAGAAAAAAACTCATATTACCATTCTTCTATTCTACTTCTGCTAGTATTCATATTATTATATGTCAGTTTTGTCTTCCTTTAATGTTCAAAAAAACCAAATTCAAATTAGCAGGTTGATTTTGATGCTTGTCGAATGCATAAAATTCTCCAAAGCTTGGATAACCTGGAAATCTCTACTTCCTGATCAGAGTCCCTCGGCTAAACGCGGTTGTTCGTGTTGCAGTGTGATTCAGACACCTTGAGCTTTGGATGGTGTAACAAACGAACACACCGACAGAACGAGTGACCCCGAGCTGTGTCCTTTAGAGAGACTCACTGAAGGCTGTTTATTCATAGAGCTGTTTTAAAATAGCAACGCTGATGAAAAGGAAGAAGCACACTGTAGTATTGTGTAACCACTCTCAGCTCCATTTACAAAAAGTCATATAATATGTATATTGATCCATTATATTTTCAGGACTCCAAGGAGTAAGAGAGGCGATGGCATGTATGTTTGATGAAGCCCCTATTGTACAGTGGTGTTGAGGACATAGAAGCCTAAACTTTATGAGTGAAGTGAAACAAAGCTTAAAGGTCCATTCTATAGATTTTACAGATAAATGTTACCACTACTGTACTGTAAAAATGAAAGGTTAGAGGAAGTGACATCATGATAACTTGGGATTAACTGATTAAGAATTTGCTTTGTGGAAAACAACAAGGTGTTTTAGCTTAAAGAGCAGCAACCTTGACTGTTTTGTTATGCATTATTAATATTATTATTAAGTATTATGCTTAACCTAGTATGAATGGAATCAGCTGTTTGTGTTGGGTGCATGCGGAGCTGCTTTCAGTCTGAATAGAAACTTATCCAGAAGACACTGAACCAAATCCTTCTCCTACTACAATGGCTGATCTGTTGCTTACATTTTTCATAGCCTTTTTATATTTTAAGGTTGCAGTCTCAGCATCAAACATATGAAATGTGCATAGCCTTTATGTCTGGAAAGCCAGTTCTATACAGATATACCTTAAACCTTCATCAGTGTTTCTAGTTACCAGCAAACATAACGCAAACTCACCCGATCTGTCGCTTCAGTAAAGACTTCCCTGATGAGTTTGTCATGAGCACATTAAGTCTGAACAGATAAAGCTCCAACTCTTATCTCTAAACCAACTCAGTGTTGTTTGAACAGTGTACCAGAAAGGGCAAGAAAGAGGATTTAAGTGACTTTGAATGTGGCAGATGGTCTAGTTTAAGTATGTTAGAAAAAATAACTTGATAAAAACCGAGAAAAGATAAAAACATCTGGGGCTGGGTGTATAATGCCTTGTTGATGTCAAAGGTTGGAAGACAATGTCTAGACTCTCTAAACACACAATATGCCAACGCTTCCAGCAGATGGGCTACAGCAGTAGAAGACTCCAACTGATGCTACTCCTGTTGGCTAAAAACAAGAAACTCTCCAAGAAGTATGCACAGGTTTGACAATATTGGACAACAGAAGAGTGTAAAAATGTTGCCAGATCTGATGAGTCCCAATTTCTGTTGCCACATTCAGATGGTTAGATCAGAAGTTGGTGGAAAGAACATGAGAGTATGGATCTTTCATGTCTTGTATTAACGGTTTAAGGAGGTAACAACTTTGGGTCCCAACTGAGCATTGTCACAGCCTACCCAAATATTGTTGCTGACCGTGTCCATCCCTTTATGAGCCAGTGTAGCCATCTTTTGATGGCAGCTTCCAGCAGGAAGTTAAAATCATTCCAACTGGCCTCCAGAGTCATCAGATCTTAATCAATACAGCGCTTTTGCGGTGAAACAAGAGATTCACATTATGGATGTGCAGCAGCTGCATGATGCTATCATGTCAACATGGACCAAAATCTCTGAGCAATGTTTCCAGTTTCTGGTTGAATCTGTGCCACAAAGAATTACACAACTGGGAAGGTATAAGGGCTCCAACCAGTATTTGCAAGATCTGTATCTAATGAATGTAATGAATGTTTATGTCTAATTGTGTTGGATGAAGAATATACAAAAATGGCATACTTTTGTGAATAAATCATAGTATTTTCAGTCTAGTCTTGTAATTATGTTGGATGAGAAAAATGTGAAAGGGTCACTTTCACATTGGTAAATGGTAAATTATAGTGTTTTTAGTCCCGTCTTACTCCCCTCACCCTAAACCAGTCTCCGCAGATGGCTGCCTACCCCGAGCCTGGGTCTGCTGGAGGGTTCTTTCTGTTAAAGGGAGAGAGTCAAAGCCAGAGAAGTACAGTACACATAAAACAAATGTTTGCTGTATGCTTCGCTACAGGAATAATTTTTATGTGAGCAAGGTATGCCGAAGTTGGCTAGACCTCTGTTGCCACCAGAATCTTGAATCTTTGCTGTATGTTTATGTTTCAGTACATCACTCTGAAAAACTCACAAACTACATTTCTGTTTTCATATTTTTGTCATTTTTGTTGAAGTACAAAACAGCCAAATGAGGTGGGAAAGGCTTGAGTTACATGTTCTGAGCGCTGTGTTTTGAATGTTTCGCTGTACTAAATGCTGAGTAGTGTTAATATTTGGAGTGGTTGCTGGTGTGATCTAAAAAGCAGTGTGTGGTAATGAACGCAGATGAAGCAGTTTTGATGGGTTTGTGAGGTTTTGCCAGAAGTGTTGGCGGTTTTATGAATATAGTTTGAAAACTGGATTTTGTGTTTAGTTTAGAGAAAAAGGTTTCAGAAATGTGACCTGGGAACATTTTGCTCATTTTGGAAATTTGTGGGGGCTTTATGACCTTTGGGCATTTTCCCACTTTGCCAGGCTGACAATTAAGAATTTGCTAAAAATGCTGTTATATTGTTCAGTTTTATGAGCCCTGGAGCTGAATAACAACGGGTATTATTTTAAATTCTATTCTTCTCTTATCATGTGTGCCTTTGTTGTTTAGACTAAACAAGTGTGCATAGACTGCATGTCTAGTACTTTATTACTGAGAAGTACACACGGTTTTGAATCTATGGGGATAAGAGCTCTCTGGTGGATTCAAAATAATCATGAATGTTCTTTCCACATTGTAATCTCATTATGTGCTCACAGGGTGTTCTCGTTTCATTCAAATGCTCCTAATTGTCTCTGTGGCTAATTTATCCAGTGCCTCTTTTTCTTTTGCACAGCTAATGGATTTTTTTTTTTTTTACAGTCTTCTCTCTCTCTGTTTTTCTTCTCATTTGCTGCCTCTGTCTTCTTGTCTCACTCTGACTCTTTGTTTCTATCTGTCTCACCTCATTAGCGTCTATTATCCATAGGGAGAGCTAAAAGCTAAAGATGCAGTCTTCAGAATCATGATGTCAACAAGTCATTTCCTGCAGGAGATACAGGACACTGTATGTGTGCGTATGACTGGGCTGCTAATGAGCTACAAATCCCCTAGTTTGTGTTGCGGCCCAAGCTGCATATCAGTGCTGCTTATTGGCAAACATGAATCCGGGCTTTGCAGTACAGCAGCTGAGATGTCCTCATCTATGTGTGTGTGTATGTGTGTATGTGTGCCCACACACATACACACACAGATTAGTTTCTATCATCACACAAAGTGGAATCCCTTTAAGTAGCAGAGGGATTCCTCTGCTACTTAAAGGGATTCTTGCATTATAAGTAAAAGCTCAGTAAATCACACCTGCTGAATATAGCCTGGTGGAAAAAGATACAGGTAATGGGTTTCTTCATTGTGACAGAACTATGTGATGATGGGAATTATCTGAATTAGAAAGAAAGAGAGGAGCAGTTTGTTGCTGCAGTGCTGCAAAGCAGTGAGCAGCTGGCAGCTGGTACGTTGAGCATTTCCTTCTTATATCCTGACTGAAACTATATCCTAACTAAATGGGGGACCTTCACAGGGCCTTAAGATTAATCTGCAGCATGACAGCATAATCATTTTTTCTGGTCTGGTGAATTAACTTTTCTCTGTCCTGAAAAAGAAATCCGTTATGGGTTTAACACAAGCTCAAAATGTCAAAATATCCCAAGAACTCTGTGAACTGTGTTTAGCTGCTCACCTCCAAACACACACTTTCAGTTTTTTCGTTTTCAATAACCCAGCTTTGCTGTTGTTAAAATCATCGTATTCCTCACCCAATGACAGTGTCATGTCAGGTGCTTCCGCTCTTCATTAAAACTTTGTGATGATTACAGTGTGGCCTTTGTCGTCTTTGTTTTACAGTGTGTCCTAACAATCAGATCACTTGTGGGTCATGCTAGGTGGAAAAATTAAAAAAACACTCAAATAACTGGTGATCCAGCCACTTTCTCTGCTTTTTGAGATGGACTGGGACTCATTTTCTCATTTTTTTCCCCCTAGTCTTATGACAATGTGTCCTGATGGGTCTTCAGCATGAACATAACAGGAAGATTAAAGTTATGTAATAAGTGCAGGATGTAGTGCTCCCTCATCTCGTCCTCCACAGTCTTCAGTGAATATGCCCTGCCACTCTCAGTGGTTGTATCATACTATACATTTTGGTTTTTGTTGCTAAAAAAGGGGGCAGGGGGTGTCACCTGACTGGTGATGGAAGCAATAACTGTGCATAGGAGGAAACGATGTAGAAATAACGATATATAAACGCAATCGGTCAAACCGACCACTGGAGATGCAGCAGTAGGTGTAAATGACGGCGTGTCTCTGCTGTCCACTTATGAGCTGCCTCTTAAAGGCAAGTGGAAACAAGGTCTGAAAAAAACGTGACAAAAACGTTATAAGTTTGCAATGACGGGCACACACACACACACACACACACACACAGTGGGATGCTGCTTGCTGTGAGGTTAATGGTTTTCTGATGTTTGTGTTGTTATAGTCCAGTCTGTGGTGAGCGAGGGGAGAAGACAGGAGAGGAGATCCACAACTGCTTAGTCAGCTTTCCTGTTAGTGTTGCCTGTTTCTTTTCTTTTTTCTTTCCCTCCTTTTTCTTTATTGCCATGACAACAATTACAAGCCACTACTACTGTCCAATACAGCTTCACATATATAATACATAATAATTCAACCAATGTACACACAGAAATGTCTGTTCGTCTTCTTTAAATAAGGTGTAATGACTGAAAAAAAAAAACAGTTGCACACAAATATTGACACTTTTATAGACACAATCTCACCCAGAAAGAGATGTTCTGGAGTCTCCTTTAGTTCAACATCTAATTAAATTTGACCACTGCTAAGCAAAACGGTGTGACACAATGTTACCAAATGTTACTTTAAAAATCCAAAAGATGTTTTTAAAAAAATGAGGAAGTAGATTTATAAGGAGCTCACTGCAGTTTCATTTCTTTATTTCCATGTTCCCTCTAGCTAATATATCATTTTTCTTATTTCCCATTCTTTGGACACACGACTTTGTCATTTTAGTATTCTGCAATGGTAATTTTGATTTTAGTGGTGCATTGCTGGGTGGTAGCTCTGTTCCACCTTGCATTGGCGGAACTGACTGAAATGACTGTGTCTGTCTAGCTATGACTAATTCTAACTGTGGGAAAGTCTTGTCCTGTCCTTGGCCCAGTGCGACAGACTCCACCATGTGATCAGAGGTGACAGATTCTCTACATATCAGACGACTCAGGTGTCCACGGCCACTTCCTGCCCCCTCGGACACACGCAGCACACACGCACGCACACACACATACTGACACCTAAACCCCAGTGTCCAATCTGTCTTCCTGTTTCTGTACTCAGAGCTAGGGCCCAGTCCAGTTCCACACAGCTGCCAGCCGTTTCAGGTTGCAACCTGAAAATAGATGCTGTGACCATTAACATCCAACATGCTAACCACAGAGCTTCCTGTTAAAGCAATGAAAGATGCAGAGGGTTACAGAGAGAAGCCTTTAAGGCCAAAGAGAATTAAATACAGAGCTGATTCGCTTAAACTCAGCTCATTATTTGTATTTATTCATATAAATATATAAATTTATATTTATTTCTTCCTTATCTGACTCAAGTACTTGTCTCATAGCTATTTAGAATTAGTTGGACCTTATAAGGGGGTGGCTGTAGCTCAGGTGGTAGAGCAGGTCATCTACTGATCGGAAGGTTGGTGGTTCGATTCCTGGCTTCCCCTAGTCTGCATGCCAAATATCCTTGGGCAAGATACTAACCCCAAATTGCTCTCCGATGCGTCCATCGGAGTATGAATGTGTGTGAATGTCAGTTAGAAAGCACCTAGGAAAAATGTGCTTGTGCGAATGGGTGTGAATGGGTGAATGCACAAGTTGTATAAAGCGCTTTGAGTGCTCAGAAGAGTAGAAAAGCGCTATATAAGAACCAGTCCATTTACCATTTACCATAAGTATAACAGCTAAACACCAGTAAAGAAAACATTTTTTAAAAAGTATATTTTCCTATGGGGAAAATAAAATACAATAACTTTATTTTGAGAATAACAAAATAAAGCTACCAAAGCTTAAAAAACATGTTATTAAGATGAATAAACTATGAGGTACATAAAAAATGTAATGTATTTCTTTATTTGTCTGTTTTATTTTAGGCACCATGCACAAAATACATTCATCTCATAAAAGGAAAAGATGCACTGTAGCAGATCAGCTCATTTCCAAATTTCCAAATTCCTGGGCAGATACAACAAACAAACAAACAAACAAACAAACAAACAAACAAACAAACAAACAAACAAACAAACAAACAAACAAATAAACAAACAAACAAACAAATCCAGTTAGAAAAGGTAAAATACAGTTAAAACAGTAAAATGTAGTTTTAAAAAATCAGTAAAATACAATAAAAACTGCAAAATGGAGTAAAAAACAAACAAACTGTAAAATACTTTAAAAATAAAAACAAAAATATTTGTGGACAGCCCAAATCTTGTTGCGTTCCAAGAAAACCAGAAACTATAGAAACAATCAGTTCAGAATGTTCAACAGCTTTGACCTTTGACCTTTAACCTAGGCATATTTCTCATTTTGACCTGTCAAGGCTGGAGAAGCACAGCTGCCAGTAACAACATTAACAATGACTTTGCTTGCGTAAAGCGTCTCTGGTAAAATGTGAAAGAGCGACAGTGAGTGAGAAACCTAAATAGCAAGACTTTAAAATAGCTACATGGAATTCAGCTATTTATGTCCAACTGACATTTTTCCTACTGTGACATGTCAGAATATCCTGTGCAAAAATGTACTCTCTCTGCCTTTGTCCTCATTTCTTTTAATCACCTAATCTTCACACCCACTCGCTACCTGTTTTTAGTGACCTTATCATCAGTTCCTCATCATGTAAACCAGTCCAGTCTCCATTGTTTCCACCGGACCATCTGTTAGCACGTCAGCTTTCATGTTCTGTCCTGTCCTTCCTGCCGGGCTTCCTTCTTTCCTTTCTCTGTATGACCTTTTGTCTGCACTTTAAGATTTATACTTGCCTTTTCCTCTTGCTTAACACGCTGCTTTTATCCAGCTCACTGTGAACTTTGCTTTCACCTTACCCATTTTCCTCAGAGTTGTACATTTGAGCCCTCTACCTCCCACCTACCTGGTAAATCTGTGCAAATGCTTTTGAAAATCAAATGCAAATTAAAGACCTCAGCAGAAAGAAGAGCACATAACACCAATGTGCTCACAGTGTATTCACAAAGTGGAAAAAAACAACCTCAGTACAAAACAAGCCGCTGGAAGTTCTTTTATTAGTTAGGAGGTGATTATTTTTTAATCATCTGTTATTTGATCTATGTCCTCGCTTTATTCATGAGTTGCTCCTCATTAACCGTTTGAAATAATCAATGGAAAAAAAATCAGTATCTTTTCAGTCATTATTGACTATTACAGCATCAACTACTTATTTTGTCTCGAGTTACAAAGCACCATACTAAAAACCTTCTCTGCCACTCATCATTTCCTATTATTATTATTATTATTATTATTATTTATATCCCAGCTGATATACAGTCATTATTTATTGTAGTAATGGGGCAGGAATTAAACAGCTCCAGTGACCCAATACAGGGTCAGTAGAGCTTACTACAGCTATCACAGCCGGAATAGACCATCAACAGGTCACCAATCTATCGCAGGGCTAACAAATAGAGACAATTCACACTAATATTCACACCTACAGCCAATTAAGAATCACCAATTAACCCCATACATCTATTTAGACTGTGGGAAGAAGCTGGAGTACAGACAGAACCCACACAGACATGGGGAGAACATAAATTCAGATTCCACACAGAAAGGCCCAAGCCAGCATTTGAATCCAGAGTAAAGTGCAAATTTGTCAGTAAAGGTAATTTCCATCAAGAGACAAGCCTAGACTCGACTTGAGAAGTCGTGCTTTGAAGCTCTTTGGGTATTTCGCTGCCAAACATAACCATATTTGGACAAGTTATCATGGTGCATTCCACTGGAAGTTGGAAGTTTACTACGGAGCAAAACAAATGCCATTTTTCTTCCCTTTTCCGACTTCACTCAGGAGTGACTTAAAGACATGTAGCATCAGTCAACAATTGCAAGCCTGGTTTAGAAGGAGGCATCAGTTTAACTCACCAAAGCATAAACTTCTCGGACAGGCTGTAAAAAACAGCAGGCCTTACTATTAGCCTGATAATTTCATTAAAAATCCACCAAAAGGCACCGACGGCACAAACACAGTCAAGAGGTCCAGTTCCAATTAGTCACAGAGAAGCATAGGAGTCAGAAACCTAATCATGAAAACTTTAATCCTTACTAAAATGAATGGGTGAGTTATAAACCCTCCACCCCCGCATATAGTTATCAAGGTTAGAGGCCCTATATTAATTTTTAGCACTGTCACGTTGGGTACATTTGGTTTATTCCTCTTTTTCTCTTCAAGTTTCTTATTGTACATGAGAACGTTTTTGCATGATTTAAGATTTGTCGTTACAGTGTTGAACAAATATAAGACTCCTTCACCCATTGCACTAATTCCCAAGGTCAGCTCTCAACTGGTTAATTCAGGGAGAGAAAATGAGTAATTTTTGAGTCAGTGTGGTCAGAGTGATTTTCAGTCTGGGGCTAAATGGAAAAGAAGCTCTTATCTGATGCGTAGGTGTTCATCAGACCTATTTCTGGCTTGAGTGCCGACAGACAAGCTCAAGTGTTTCCTCTGTTTTGTCACACACACACACACACACACACACACACACACACACACACACACACACCAGTGCTGAAATCCTTGCATATCAACACTCACTCGGGGTGAAGTGTGACAAAATGCACACACACATACAAATACAGAGATCAGTTCTGTCACCCTGTCACTATGGCAACTGGGGCTTGGCAATTACCACTGTGGTGAAGTGTGAGCGTGTTTATGTGTGAGAGTACCTCTCCACACGTACATACTTGTTTGTGTACATAAACGTGTGCTTATTCGTTTATGTGTCTGTGCATGTGTGATGTCAGGATTGTCCTTTGTGAACGCACACTGACATCTCACCTCTCAATGGGAGCTTTTCAGTTTTCATCAGATACTCCCGCAGCTACTGCAGGAATCGTTTGAGCTCTACGAAGAGTACAGTGATGAGAATTTGCAACATCTGCAGTTTTTTCTTCACAGATTTTGAGGTTATTAGATGTGCCCCGTGCCAAAGATAAGCTTAGAAACATTTTCGTTAAAAAGGTTTTAACTTTTTTCCTGCATGTCAAAAACTTAAGTGCATCATTTTTTAAATTGAATGGTCAGTGGATGCTGTTTATATATACTCCAAGAGTTTCCACTATAAGCCACATTAATCCATTCACAAAGCACTTTTACTACCACACAGAAACTGTTTTCACACGTGCTCTGAACCCCTGAACTTTTTTGGACATTACCCTCTGACATTACGTGAGAACACGGCTGTCTGGCACGGTTAGAAGTTGGTCAGAGTTCACAGCGGCGAGTGGGCGTCATGTCCCCGGCCTCCTGTGCGCTCTAATCAGGCAGCTCCTTTGCTGAATACAGAGTTTATGGTCCCCTGTTGGGGTCTGTTTTATGCAGCTTTACATAGAAAGAGGGATTGTTGGAGTCTAACCTGTGCATAGGCAGAGATGCAGTTTTATGTAGTCTTCCAAACAGCCAACAATGTAGAGTAGAAAGCTGACTGGTTAAAAAGATTCCTTAGTCTTAAGTGTAAAGTGTAATTTGTGGTCTTGCAAATGTGTCTGTCTGCACTGACATTTCTTTTCGGAAAGGGGGAATAGAGGTGGTTTTCACCCACCCCAGATGTGCTACCATGCAGTCCTCCAAGAACCTGCCAAAAGCTGATTGGTTGACAAGTGGGCCTGAAATGGGAAGGGTGTTATAGCGCAGTTCATCTTGAACAGGAGCACCAGCCCCCCCCCCCCCCCAAAACAAAGGACAGCATGAAAAGCTCAGACAGTGACCGTACTGGGCACATTTTGTTGTTTTTAACACTCTGTTTCGGTTCAGCTCTTTGTTATAATCAGTGTTGGGGAGTAATGGAATACAAGTACCGCCTTTACGTATTTAAAATACAAAATATGAGTAACTGTATTCCGTTACAGTTACCGTTTAAAAGGTGGTATTTAGAATGTTGAAATAAATGGATTACATGGCGGTATTTTCCTGTTTCATATTGTGGCGGGTCAGGACTGTTTGGGTTTGGTTTGACAGCTATGTTCTGTTGTTCCAGGCGGCAGCGTTACGGTTGCCATGGTTACAGGGTGACGCGCTCTATGGGCCTTTCTCAATATGCGTACTTGTGCGTACTTGCGTTCTCGTGTACTCGTGATACGTCATCAGTCGGAGACCAAGTACTGTTCCAATTCAAAGTACGCATCAAGCCGAGAACGCGAAAAAGTCCCGGATGTGTTCTCGCTCCGCCCATTTTATCGAGCATGCATCGGTGGTGACTTGTGTGGACTTGGTACAGCTAAATATCCCAGAATGCATTTCGTCCAAAACTCAAACGCGGCAATGGCGGACGAGCGGGTCTAAAAACTTTTAAATATTACTCTTTCTGGGTCACAAAATAAACTTTTAAGTTCTTTTCAAGCGAGAATGTAGCTGTGTAAACTTTGAATATCTGCTCAGTTTATCAAGATATCATATATTTCCAAACGAGGTCCGACGTTTTCGGAGATGTCTGTGACCCGCCAGCTCCATAGCAGACAGCGAGGTCGAGGATTATTACAGCCGGCGAGAACAGCCGACTCCCGGCAGATCGTTTTCAACCCCCCCACGGTCTTTTCGCTACTCAGGTTAAACAAACCCCAAACCCCAGTAGTTGTCTATTGTATTGAGTGTCCACTAAAATAAAAATAATAATTAATAGAGATTTCACTACTGAGGTTAAACATGATATATAAGTCACTTAGATCACTTCTAAATGTTAATGTTTGGCTTATTTCGGCTTTTTATTTGTTCCTGAGTAAACCGGTTTGGCTGTGATTAAAGTTAAGCTTCATAACATATTACTCACAGTTAAATTAAGGACGGCAGTAAAAACTCCGGACCTGTGACATCATCAAGTACGCTGGTGTTCCAATTGTACAAATCGCGAGTCCGTGCTCGCATTCTCGGCGAGTCCGTACTCCCGTGCGTTCTCGGCGAGTACGTACCCGCCGAGAACGCGAGTACGTACTCGTGTACTTGAGAATTGAGAAAGGGCCTGTGTGTTTCCTGGGTGTTGTTGTTGTTGTTGTGCTAAGCTAATAGGCAGAGTGTTACAGGCATGGCCCTAAAGAATGTAGCCTCATGGGCAGTGTAGTCCGTGCTGCAGGGAGAATGGACTGCCATACCGTTATGTGTCTGTGAGCGTGAGAAAAAGGAGAGTGGAAAAGTACGAGCTGTCATCGAGAAGAAACGGGAGCTGGAAGCATGTAAATATAATAATAACCACTGCAGCCAAGAAGAGTGCCTGAAAAGCCCAGTTGTAAGTAAGCTATTAAGACTCGACTGTACACCGTGTTCGTGTTTTCCTCTGAAACAATAAGTTCCGTTGGAGCAGCCTTTCAACGGCTCTCTCTGTCTCAAACTTACGGAGCCCTGCAGGGGACATGGGAGAAAAAAAAATTAAGACGGACTTTTGCGAGATCTCGCAAAACAAACTCGGGATCTCGCAAAAGTTTTGCGAGATCTCGCAAAAGTTTTAGCCGCATTCTTCGGAGGCCACCAGCTCGAAGCCGACCGGGAGGTCGAGGCACGATGTGCCGGGAAAGCGGTGTTCCTCCCGGCTGTAGTAGGTCTCGACCTCCCGTTAGCTTCGAGCTAGTGGGTGTCAGATCTCCGAAAACGTCGGAGCACTTTTGCAAATATGTGATGTCTTGTAAACCGAGCAGGTATCTGACGTTTACACAACTACATTCACGCCTGAAAATATCTTAAAAGTGTATTTTGTGACCCAGAATAATATTACAACTAAGTAGCTGCCGCCATTGTTGGAATTCAAGAGATCCCGAGTTTGTTTTGCGAGATCTCGCGAAAGTTTTTCGAGATCCCGAGTTAGTTTTGCGAGATGTCGCAAAACTTTTGCGAGATCTCGCAAAAGTCCTTCTTAATTTTTTTTCTCCCATGTCCCCTGCGGGGCTCCGTACAAACTTGACCCAGACAACAAAGTAAAGCTATTTTTCGGCTACGAACCCGACACGGAACCGACGTATTAGCCAGAGGTCCCTTTACTATGGAGCCGCGGACCTTCAGTAATAGTAATAAATCACACAGCAATAGTACATTCATGTAGTTGTAAAAAGCATGATAATATATTAAGTAATCCAAAGTATTCAGAATACGTTACTCTCATTGAGAAACGTAACGGAATACGTTACAAAATACGTTACAAAATACGTGTTGGGGCATGTATTCTGTAATCTGTAGTGGAATACATTTTAAAAGTAACATTCCCAACACTGGTTATAATGCTATAATTTTGCTCTTCTATGCACCTGGATGAATGTAAGTGGAAGTGGAACGTAAACATAAGAATATTGTACTATCTCTACTTAATTTGCTTATCTGTGGTACATACTATAAGTTGTTTGTTTGTTCTGAGTTACCATATTTTTTGATAATTTATTTTGTGACTATTTTCTGATTTCTGTTGCACATTTTAGATTAATAATTTCTCTCAACTTTCTTTCTTCCTGTAGACTGTGTTTATAATATAACTGTACTCTTGCTTATTAAAATTAGATTATTAAATTACCTTTATAGAGTATTTTACAGTTGATGTCACTGAGAACAGAATTTACATAATTTCTTCATCACCTGCAAGATATTTTTTGACTAATGGTGACTATACCTGGCAAACAACAGCATGTTAGCATTAAGATTGTGAGCATATTAATCATTTGGGTCAAAGTAAATTTGATAAAACCTTACTAATCAAAAAGGGAATTCATCAGCCAGTGGCAGTTGGCTGTTCACATGCACAATAAATGAAACATTTGCTCTATAAAAAGAACAGGAGAGGACAGGTTAAAAAAGAGGTGCACTGTGGGTGATGTAGTCACCAGCTTTAGAATGGAATAAACAAGAAAATATATTTGTATTTTCATTTTGTTTGATAATAGACAATAATAGATGCTTTATACACACACTACTGTCAGAGTTTGGATTTGCCCTCATGTAGCATCACCATTTCTCAGAGTTAGTCTTGCATGTAATATATGTAATATATCTTAGTTACCGTAGTCTAAGTTAAAAATACAGCCATTAAATAAATGTTTCTTTTTCTGTCTGTTCCTTGATTGCATGAATCTTATCCCAAGTGGATGATTCTCAGCATTTGCAGGACTTCCTACAAGCAGTTCAGAGGACAGATACCTAATTATTCATGAGGTCTCATATTACACCCATCTTGATTTCCTTGTATTTAGTGATTTAAAGTGGAATAGCACCTTCACTCAGGGCTGCTGCTAATCCATCCAGTAGCAACTAACAGCGTTGCAGCTCAAAAGTCAAATCAGCATTACAAAAAGAGACAACTGTAAATCTGTTGACTTGTAGTAGTTAGTAATAATAGTTACTGTTCTTCCTCTGGTGTCATAGAAGCTATAGTTTTATGTAACAAAACAACTTTATAAGCATGAATTGAACGGTAAATGATGTCTTCCTGTTGTAAAGTCTATGGTTTCAGAGATATATTAGTGCAGTGTGTTCACAAAAAAGTCTTTCAGTCCCATGCCACGCAACTAAGTGTCCATTTCTATGCTTCAAGGAGATTTTCTTGCACTTTGGAACAGTAAGGTTATACACCAGTTCGGATGTGCACGGATCATTAAAGTTAAAATAGGTGAGAGTACTGGGTTTCAAGGGGCTCTCCCTGCTTCGTTAATAATTCATAAGAGACCAATTCACCTCCAGACGGCAGGAACACTAACTAACCTCAGCTGTCTTCCTCTCACCATTCAGTCTACCTTTCGATGCCCATCTCACATGTCTTTGGGTGTGTGGGTCTACATTTTGCATCCTTGTGTGTGTGTGTGTGTGTGTGTGTGTGTGATTTTCCTTCCATAAATGACCTCCAGACGAGATAGGATGTTTTGTCTAGAGGTCGGCTGTGTGAGGTAGAGAATGTCTCCTGTTTGTTATTGCTTTGCATTAATTAGAGTGAGGCTGCTGTTTGTGGCTTTACTTCATTCATGACACGTTTAATTTTCGAATATGTATGGCTGTATGAAAAGTATGTCATATTTATGTATGGCATTTCTCAATGAATGAAAATTAAATTTTGTTGGTCATGCCATTATCCTGGCCATAGGCAGGCATTGGTGATCAATGCAGTAGCAGTACAAATCCAGGACTAGTAATAAAAAAAATAAAAGTCTCCACCCAGTACTTCTGTAGCCAGGTAGATTGACTGTCACTGAATGAGATTCAGCTCAATTCGATTTATATGCAATTTATATAGCACCAAATCACAGCAGTAGTCACCTCAAGGCACTTTATATTGTAAGGTAAAAACCCTACAATAATATTGATGAAACCCTATAATCACACAATCCCCTTTGAGCAAGCACTTGGTGACAGCGTGAGGAAAGCAAATTCCCTTTTAACAGGAAGAAACCTCTGGCAGACCCAAGCTTGAGGAGAGGCATCCATCTACCAGTTGGGGGTAATGATAATTACAAACTGAGCCTGCTAGTGGGTTGAGTGGCAAGGAATATGGGACTGATAAACTTTCAGTCATTTTTTTGTCATTAAATTAATTGAAAATATTTGAAACCAGTTAACTTTGGTTAGGTGAAAGTTATATGGCTCTGCAGTGGTTCACAGATTTGCCTAACAAATTTAAACTTCCCAGTTTAATCCTGGAAGGAGAGACCATTCCTTTTGGGATTATGTCAGGAAAGGCATCAGGTGTTAGCTACCCCCTGTGGTGACTCCTGGTGAATAAGGGAGCAGCCGAAAGTAGCTTGTGAGGAGGTGAATGCTGAGGTTCTGTTAGGATTTGGGGCAGACTTGGGGTGTTCTCTGTTTTCTCAATTTCTTTGCTCTCAGGTGGTGAGGAGGGCAGATTACTTGGGCCTGCCCTGTTCAAATCCTGCTTCTGTAAGGTCTAGTCAGTAACCCTTATGTGTTGTCTGCTCTCTGGTATCTGCCTTGAGGTTCTGCCCCATTTTCTGAAGAACTTACCTGTTTCCTACTCTGGAGTCAAAAACTCATCATCAGTATTCAAGTTTTGGGATTTTCTGTGGAAAGAAAGACTTATCTGAAACTCACCTCCCTGTGCACTCTCCACTGAGCCACCTACTTCATCTGGAAGTTCCAGCTTGTCAACCAGCTACCGGTCTCACGGCCCATATATCCACAACAAATTAATGGCAGTTTAGTCTGTAGGAACAAAAACTGTATTTGAATAAGAAATAAAGGCTTTTTCTTGATATATTTAAGAATTTAAATCACTAGTTATTAGCATTATTACTTCCAATACAACTACAAAGATAAAATGCCATCCAGAGTGATAAATCTAGACTGACAAGCTATAATATTACAATCAAAAAAGTTGTAAGCTACCAGAGTGCTCATGACACAATTAAAAAGAGTAACTTAAAACAGTTCCTTCTGTCATAATCGATGGCTCCATTTCATTGAATTAGATTTTTACAAAAGCAGCATTTGAAATCAGTTGTTGTTGTTTACAAACACATTGCTTGGTTTGAAGGTGCCCTGGTCTGTAACATCACACTGGGCTGAACCACTGCGGAGGCATGGGTGAGCGGATGACATTAACGATTAATGGCCCGGGGGTTGGTTGTTGTCGGTGGCAGATCGCCTGATGTCTCTCCAGACTGGCAGAACGATGATGTCATGCTTTAGAGTATCGATTAAACTCTCCCCTCTTACACATCACTTTGTCTCTCTCTTTTGCTGTTGTTCCCCACGTTTTACTCTTCACATCTGCCTCCTCTCTTTCCATATGGAAAAACAATAGTAAAAACTTATAAAAGACTTGCATAAGATGTGGCCTACTTCATAGAGGGAATCATATAAGGCTTATATGATTTACTCATGAAAGTGGCCACTTTTTCATTACTTTCATATATTGTTTTAGTAAGTATCCAAAACATACAAGTTTCATTTATATACTTTTTAAAGGGATCTTATATCTGTTTTCACTCTTGTATGCTTTTCATACAAGTTTTACACAAGACAGATACAAACTTTATACAATTTATATATATCTTTTCCATATGGGTTGTGTCCTCTTCTCCCTGCTCCTCTTCCCCCTACAGTGACCTCATCGGGTCCATCATCAGAAACCAGAAGTGGCCACTAAAACAATAAAGCTCCCCTCCACAGAGTCATAAAACACATCATAATCAGATGGTACATGCCAGGATCAATATTTTCCAGCTAGACCCAGTACCCTAGAAGGCTGTTTTGGAAGCTTTAGTAGGATGCAGAGGGGGCTGATGATTGATGGGGGCTGGGAGTTGGGTTACAGCTAAAGTGCACCAGAGAATCGATAGTTTGTGGAGGCCCTGGCACGCAGTCAGAGTTATGGACCGGTCTCTGGTGGGATTGTGAGCACACAGGCCCTGACAAAAACAACAGATTGTGTTTCGCTTTCAAAAAGCATTACACGCGTCATCAATTTGGAATCAGCAGTATTGTTATACAAATTGTGTGCACCTGCTTTTATTTATTTATTTATTTTGGTTATGGTCAGTGGTGGAAAGTGTAGAAATACTCTCATACAAGTACGTAGATTTACCATAAGGATGTACTGTAAACGAAAGTGCGTGTTGTGGTGCGTTGGTCATTTCAGAATAATGTATTGTATTTAGTAGAACACACTTCTACACTTTAACTGTGATTATTTTCATTAATTTCCATTTATATGCTTACAAAGCTTTTGGATCAAGAAAGTTTTACCTCTTAATGTATAGTACATTGCATTGTGTCTTTGTACTTACTTTTGATCACTCCACATCTTGTGATAATAGGAGCTCAGGTTAGATTTTGGTTTTGAAGCTTTTAGTAACAACCATCCCACCAATCTAAAAATTGCTGTTTATTGCTACAGTTTTAGAAAATGTTGCACCAAAGCAGCTTCCAACTGTTTTGGACAAATACAGCATTCTTGAAAATTTCCAATCTAGCTTACGCAGAAACCAAAACAGCTATCCTTAGAGCACAGGTGTCGAACTCCAGGCCTCAAGGGCCGGTGTCCTGCAGATATTAGAAACAGGGTGATATCTAAAACCTGCAGGACACTGGCCCTCGAGGCCTTAGAGGCTCCAGTGACACTTTGATGTGAGGCGATGCAGGCAAATGTTCTGCTTTTCTGATCTTGGACATGACCTTTCCTTTTGATACTGTTTACCATAGGCTTAGTTACTAGGTGGGTGTAATAGGTTGTATTTTGGAGTGGTTCTCATTTGAATCATCCTTTTCTGTGGTTGCTGATAAGTTCAGATCCTCTTCTCTTGCCTGTGGTGTGCCACAAGGTTCTATTTTGGGTCCCTTGAAATTTCTGTTGTGTCTGCTCCCTATATACTTAACCTCTTAGCCCCAACGCCCCCTGATGGCTTGGGGCTTAAGAGGTTAAGGACAATTCTTGTCACTGCAGATGACATTTAGTTATATATCTCACTCACATAAGTTCCTAGACTCTAATAAATATTGAATTGCTGATGATGTAATCCATCTTAAAGAAGCAAAATCAGAAGTCCTTGTTTGTGTCCCCAACAGCTTTGACCTATGATAATGGAAATTCTAGGTCCCTTTGCCACATGTGCTACATTTTCTATCAGGGACTCTGATGTCTTTTGACTGATCTTTCACTCTAGATAGAAACATTTAATCCATGGTTTGCTTTTGCTTTTATCACTTAAGAAATATTGATAAGTTGAGTTCCATTTTATGATTCTCTTGATTTGGAAATTGTTTTTCATCTTTATTTTGTCAAGTCTGGATTATTGTAATTCATTATTCACTTGTCTTAACAAACCTTCTTTGGAACACCTACAGGTTGTTCAGTATATCACAGCACTTCTGACAGTCTTGTCAGGCCTGATTTAGACTTCTGCAGTGAATCTGTGTAGCACCTACAACATAACCTATAGAGAAATAAAGGAGACCAAGCTTTCGCAACAGTGGCCCCCACTGTGAGTGAAACTCGCTACCAGTGAGCCTGAGATCTGTGCACTTTGTGATCCCTTTTCAAAAACAGCTAAAAACATTTTAAACTTGCTTTCCTGTAATGTTTTTGTTTGTTTCTTTTGATGTTCTGGCATTTTTTCCTAAGCACTGGGATCTTTATCTTGAAAGGTGCAATATACATAAAATTTATCTTACTAATATTAATTTACTGATAGTTTTTTAGCCTATAGCATTGTCCCGTTAAAAGCCTCTTGTATCAATAACATGAAAGTGCCAAAACAGGAGCCAAATAACTGAACTCCATTATATATAGCCACTTATCTATCTAAAAGGCTACAGGGATGACACACAGAGTGACACAACCAACAGATTCACACTTACCGGCAGTTGAGTCACCAATGAGCCTAGCCTGGATATCTCTGAACTATGAAAACTGAAACAGCCAGTGGAAACCTATAGGCAGAACAAACTCTGCATTTAGTAATGTTTACATACATGTAGAAAATTGGTGCTTCAATGCTCAATTGATGCCTCAATATTTATGGAAATTCTAAACAAAGATTGTCATAATATAATATAATCATTGACCAGTGTTTTTACTATGTAGGAAAAAATTGTAAATTTTGTTTTTGTGAAAAAATGTCTAGATCATTATTACTCATCGGAATCAAGGATTTCCTAAATTGCTTCTTTTACTGGAATCTTTACTAATGTTTCTTCAGTTAATTAGGTGAGGCATGCAAACATTTGCACTTAAAAATCCTTAACTGCATAAATAATTATAATTAATTATAATTAGTGTTTTCCTGTGACAACACTGCACTGCACTGAAATAAAAATAAAGAATAAAAAAGAAATGACAATTCTTTATTTAGGCCCTACCAGGGAGAACAAACTCCCTGTGAAATGTTTGTGCTTCAATCTTTGCAGTATTTATTATTGATTGTGGCAATCCGCTAGTGTGCAATTGATTATTGCACACTAGCGGAAGCTACTTAGTCACTTTGGCCAGTGCTATTAGGGTTTGCTGTTTACCAATTTTTTATTTTTTATTTTTTTTTGCCATAAACCTGCACTGAAACAAAAAGACAAAAAGAAAAGAAAAGAAAATGTATTATGTTTTCTCCCATGTGAAGGACTATGGCCTCAGGAAGAAAATCTATCTCTGTCCATATTTCTCTCACATTCACAGTTTAACCTCTAAAAACACATCAAAACACTGTAGCCTTGCGAATTTTGCTATCCCTGAAAAATACAATTTCTTTAGTTTTTTTCTTCAGTTCTGAGGCTAAACAAACAAAGTATCTGCTCAAGGTCTACTTGGATCCTTATAACTGAGACCCAGTTCAGGATCTGGTCTGGTTCCAACCAGCATGTCTCCTCTAGTTCTGAGTGTGCCACGATGACAATGCCCCAGTGGTTGTTAGTGGACTCAGTTCTGGTTAATTTTTTTCTAGTGAACATCACAAGATCACAGGATGTTTTGTGAGACAGAGGCAGTGCCCAGAATTTCTCACTGCTTACGAAATAATTCAGGACATTTACTCCCTGCCATTATATTTTAGCGTCAGTGTTAGTGTCCAGAAATAAGAAAAAACATCCAAAAGCTCAGGAAAGGACAAAACAAAACTGTACAAAACAATAGAAAGCTAGGTAGCACTTTCAATTACAGCTCAGTAATAAAGTGGTAATAGTTGGATAACAAGGAAAAAACAAGAATATAATAATGTAAAAAGGTTATTATCACTCAATTACCCATGGTAGTTTCTGTGCAGGAAACAGAGCTGCAAAATGCAAAAATGCCTGTTTCTCTTTAATAACATCCATCCATCCATCCATCTTCATCCGCTTTATCCGAGGCCGGGTCGCGGGGGCAGCAGCCTAAGCAAAGAGGCCCAGACCTCCCTCTCCCCAGCCACCTCCTCCAGCTCATCCGGGGGAACACCAAGGCCTTCCCAGGCCAGCCGAGCAATATAATCTCTCCAGCGTGTCCTGGGTCTGCCCCGGGGCCTCCTCCCGGTGGGACATGTCTGGAACACCTCACCCAGGAGGCGCCCAGGGGGCATCCTTGTCAGATGCCCGAACCACCTCAGCTGGCTCCTTTCGATGTGGAGCAGCAGCGGCTCTACTCTGAGCCCCTCCCGGATGGCCAAACTTCTCACCCTATCTCTAAGGGAGAGGCCAGCCACCCTTCGGAGGAAGCTCATTTCCGCCGCTTGTATCCGCGATCTCGTTCTTTCGGTCACTACCCACAGCTCGTGGCCATAGGTGAGGGTAGGGACATAGATCGACCGGTAAATTGAGAGCTTCGCTTTTACACTCAGCTCCCTCTTCACCACGACGGACTGGTGCAGCGTCTGCATTACTGCAGCTGCAGCCCCAATCCGTCTGTCGATCTCCGGCTCCCTTCTCCCATCACTTGTGAACAAGACCCCGAGATACTTGAACTCCTCCACTTGGGGCAGGAACTCATCCCCGACCCGGAGTGGGCACTCCACCCTTTTCCGGCTGAGAACCATGGCCTCAGATTTGGAGGTGCTGATCCTCATTCCCGCTGCTTCACACTCGGCTGCGAACCGTTCCAGTGCGAGCTGGAGGCCCTCACCCAATGAAGCCAACAGAACCACATCATCCGCAAAGATCAGAGATGAGATTCTGAGGCCACCAAAGCGAAAGCCCTCCGCCGCTTGGCTGCGCCTAGAAATCCTGTCCATAAAAATTATGAACAGAACCGGTGACAAAGGGCAGCCCTGGCGGAGCCCATCACCCACCGGGAACGAGTCCGACTTATTGCCGGCAATGCGAACCAAGCTCTTGCAACGGTTGTATAGGGATCGAATGGCCCGTAGCAATGGGCCAGACACCCCATACTCCCGCAACACCTCCCACAGGATCCCCCTGTAGTTGAAACACACCCTCCGGTCCCCCTTCTTAAAGATGGGGACCACCACCCCAGTCTGCCAGTCCACGGGTACTGCCCCTGATCTCCACGCAACATTGCAAAGGCGTGTCAACCAGGACAGCCCTACAACATCCAGAGCCTTCAGGAACTCGGGGCGGACCTCGTCAACACTTTAATAACATATTACATGGTTATTACTTTGGTAATAGCATAGTAATAACTTAGAAATGACCACATTATTATCCTCTTGTTTCCCCCTTGTTACCCTACTCTTACCCCTTTATTACTGAGCTTTAATACTAGAAAGTGCTACTGAAATCTATTCTTTAAAGTTTGTCTGAATTTGCTTAAATTGTAAATCCTTTTTCTTTTTAATGTTTTCTCACTCTGGCCCCTGCTGGAGTACCAACAACTAGTGTGCGTTTGTCAAGGATTCAAGGAGGATCAAGTGATCATGTGACTTTTCACAGATCACTGTGTTTCATTGAGCATGTTTAGACACAGCCAATGATTCTGCTCGACCACACATACACTTATACACACACACACAAAACCCTGCCCTGCATTTGCTTTTCTGAACTGCACTGTCAATCGAGCTCCATTCATAGTTAATCAGCGAAGAGGAAATGTTGATCGTAAATTTTAATTATTATTTGAAATGGCCTATTTCCTCGAAAATCCTCCCCTGTTTTCCTGATCTTTTTTATCCTTCACCCACCTCTGTCTCGACACTCCGTTTCCCACTTCATTTCACCGCCTCTTTCATATAGTTTTTCTTCCAAATTTTACGCATATCGCCTCACTTCATCTCTGTCAGCTTCACTTTTCTGCTTCATTCCCTGTCATTCTCCTCATCCCGCCATCTCCACCACCAAGACACAATTTTTGGTTGAATGGCATTCAAACAGTAGCTAGCTGCTGAATGGGAAGGCTTTGCTAACACCGCCTCTCCCCTGCTCTCCTTCTCTATCTCTCTCTCTCACTCGCATACACATATACGCCCATCCATATATCACTGAGTAATGTGCAAGAGGGGATCAAAGGGAGCATTAATTCCGCAGCACTCAAAATATACACACATTTGCGCACGCACACACTCACTGTGCTGAGAGCTATTCATTCATTAATAGAGTCACATGCTGCACATCTCAGTTTCACACATCGCTGGCTGTTAGTGAAAGAGAGGGAATGAACATGCCTGTGTTCATGCATGTCCGAGTATACTCTCAATATGTCTGGCTTTTGTTTTTGTTTTTTTGGTACATGATCGTGATTTTGTCTGCACAGGAACATAAGTGTGTGTGTGTATAGCTACAGTAGGTGCTAAAGACTGTTCACTCTCACGCTTCGGGAGATACATTAGCAAATCATAAATGCATGTGTAATTATACATGCATACTCCTGTGCATTGTTGTCTATGCACTTGCTTTCTGTCGCCTGCTTGCCTAGATCTGCTGTCACATGGCTTTAGCTCACTATCACACGAGACAAAAGCAGTGCACAGGAAAATAATTGTACCTCACATTGCTAGGGGTTTTTTCCACCTAAATTCTGCAGGTTGGAAACATTTTGGTGTTAGAAGGCTCTTGAGTTTAGCTCTGAAACAGATTCTCTTTGACACTAACCATGAGATATGTTTTTTCAATGGTGTGGTTTTGATAATAAAACAAATGAAAAACTCATCAACCATAAATGTTTTGGCTTTTATATACCTTTTATTTTAAACAGTCCCACCTGATTTTTGATCAGCCCTAAACTCTTGCAAATGTGTCCCTTCCACAACACAGTGTTTTCTGTTGGAAAGCTATCTGCCTGTAAGAAATTACACACATGCAGCCCTTATGGATTACTTTCTGCTACGGGACCTGAAATTGGATAAAAATGTCCCTGTTTCCTCAATAGTTTGTATGGTTTCCCTAGCAGCAGATACAAACCACATGGCAACATGTCTGATTTCCGAGAAGCAGTGATAGGGTTACTGTTTACAGATCAGATGTGGATAAGAGATGGCAATTTATTCAGTCGCTGATATTTACCAGCTGCAACAGCCTGGCTGTTATTGCTTTCACCTCACATGTATGTATGTGTGTGTGAGTGTCTGTTTCTGTCTGTGCATCATCACAGCAAAATGCGGTCCCGGTGGCACCTACTGTAGCAGGAACTACAACAAAGGCAGTTCAAACGGGACAGTGTTCGTACGTCTTTCTGTAGACAGATTTTTTTCATATAATCACAAGTCACAGGTGAGTGTGGTTGAGAACAAAGCACTATGTTGCTACCTTACTGTAATATGGTTCTTAAAACGCCTTGAGGAGACTGTTGTTGGGATTTGGCGCTATATAAATAAAATTGAATTGAATTGAAAACTTCATTTTAAGAAAGATAGAATGTATACATTGTTACTGTATATAATGTACATATGACATTACTGTATATATGGTTCCCTGAAAGGGTATGAACAGATCAAGCTACGACCATCATAGCTGAAAAATGAAGCTAACGCAAAACATATAAAAACTGCTGTTTCTCTAGATGCCACTTGATGCCAGAAGTCAGTTCCCAAACACCAATGTTAAAATGCCAAACCTTACAGCATTAAAAAGCATGTTTACAGCTTTGGTGAATTTTTTTAATATTGTCATTCACTTTCCTGGATAATTGACTCAGGGGCATGGCTCTGCTGATAACCAGATGTCCCCTAAAGTCTGTTAGGCCCCATCCACTACTTTGATTCATTAAATTGGACCTCTTCACTGTATGTGTGGTATTTAACCCTTTTGGAGCATTTGTATTGGATTTTCTGACTGTGGCGTGCTCTGTGATACAGACCATGGGGTGACTGTAGCTCAGGAGGAAGAGCAGGTTGTCTACTAATTGGAAGGTTGATGGGTCAGTCCATGGCTTCTCCAGCAGAAGCTGCTCTGATGCGTTCAGCTGTGTGTAAATGTTAGCCACTAAGCATTGAAAATAGTGAGTGTGTGATTGTGGCATGTTGTATAAGGTAGGAAAGTGCCTTATAAGAACTATTCCATTTATCATGCAACAAATTTGTGTTTCATTTTTGGTGATTGAAATTCTGATATTTTATTGATCTGATACTAATTAGCTGATATGTGCGTCTAGTATATAGTTTGTTGGGTGCAGTTTGCTAAACAAGCTTAGATATCTATAGCCACCTCTCTCTTTTTTTACTCTCTCTGGTAGAGACACCGCTGTACTTAAGTGAAATCTTTTGCACCGCCACCAAGATGTTACTCAATAATTTCTGGACTCTGCATTTCATCTAGGAAATATGTTGTCAGTTTTCAGTAAAATGCTTTATTACCTGTCTGATTTTTTTTTTTGCATCATTGCAAAAACCCAAGTTATAATAAACATCAATCATTCTTTAAATGTGCTCTACAGATACAAGATTCCTAGAAGATACGGAAATTCAATAATGACACAGGAGCCTTTATTCCTCTGAATATTGAAAAGTTGAAGTAAACTACAGTATTACTAAATATAATGTTCTGGGATATATATATAAGCATAATATATATATTTCAGTTATAACATGGACACTTGCCATCTCCAGAAGTTCTCAGACAACACCACCATTGTGGGCCGGATGTCGGAGGGAAACCAACTGAAATACAGGAGGGTCATCAATGACTTTGTCAGCTGGTGTGAACAGAACCATCCTCGCATCAATGCCAGCAAGACGAAGGAGCTGGTGATTGACTTCCAGGGTTTGGACATTGAAGCGGTGGAGGAGTATAAATACCTGGGTGTTCACCTCTATAACAAACTGGATTGGTCCACGAATGCAAATGCCCTTTACAAAAAGGGCCTAAGTCATCTTCACTTGCTACGGTGTTTGAGATCCTTTGAGGTGAACAGGACTCTTCTAAGGATGCCTTACAACACTGTGGTAGCGTCTCTTATGCTGTGGTCTGCTGGAGTGGTGGAATGGCAGAGAGGGACAGAGGGAAACTTAACAAATTGGTCAAGAGGGCCACCTCTGTCCTGGATTGTCCGCTGAAGTCCATCGAGCAGGTTGGGGAGGAGAGGATATTGTCTAAGCTAACATCCATTCTGGACAACACCTCCCACCCACTGCATGAGACTGTACGAGCACTGAGCAGCCAGTTAAACAGTAGACTTTTACACCCACAGTGTAGGAAGGAGCGCTACTGGAGGCAGCTTCCCAGCAGCTGTCAGACTCTATAACACAATTTAACATGGTTATCTTACTCATCACCTGTTTAACTGACATATCACATATTTTTAATTACTGCTACTCATTTGCAGCTTGTTTGTACACTGTATATTTCATCAGGATCATTCCCTACAGGGTGAGCCTACAATGGCTACAAATAAACCAGATACATAAGTCTATAAAATAGGAATTCTTTTAAAGGGGTTTAAAAAGAACAAGAAACTAGAGGAGAAACAATGGAGTGCAAACAGACAAGTAGACAACTGTAGAAATACAAATATCCAATCCACACACAGGGCTGATACCCGTGTAAATAGGGATTCTTCCCCACAAATGAAAATCGTGGTGTTCCACAGTGTTCTGTGCTGGGATCAGTGCTTTTTACATTATACATATTTCCCTTAGGCTCTGTTGTTAACAACTATTTAATACAGTTTTTATTGCTATGCTGATGATACCCTGCTTTATTTATCCATGAATTCAGATGCAGCAAATCAATTACTAAAATAAAGTTTAAACTGGACAACTGGAGATAAAGTCATAACGTCCTAGATAATCTCTGATTTCCTACTTCTAAATTCAGACAACCAAAAATTTGGCTCTAAAAATTCTAGAAACATGGCGACTGACCAGATATTCATTATGGATGGCATTACCTTGGCTTGGATGTGAGAAATCACTGCCTTCTTTTTGACCAGGATATGTCCTTCAACTCTGTGAAATACATTTGTTACTTCTAGGCTGGGCAATTGCCATTTGATATCATCAGGTTGTACAAAAAGTTTCCTGAATGACTTAAATAATCCAAAAATACTGCAGCAAGAGTTCTAACAGCGACTAGAAATAGAAAGCATATTTCCCCAATAATTGTTTGTCTTCATTGGTGTTGTGTTAAAACTAAGACCTCTTAAATTAAATTCTAGGTTTTTTTTTAGTACTTTTGTTTCCGCATAGTTCCAAACATTTCTAACAGAGCACTGTGCTCTCAGATTCCCTCTACTTTTAAGCTTGAGAGTAAAACTTTCCTTTTTGATAAAGATTATATTTAAGGCTGAGTCAGGTAGCTCTGAACCCTCTCTTCCTTATGCTGCTACAGGCTCAGACTGTGCTACATTGTGCTACTTTTTCACTCACCTCTTTTAAGTATTAATATAACATTGCTGCATGCACTGTGCTGTCTCCTGAATCAAAGGGAACCAAAACTGAAAAATTGTTTAACAGAAATGATGGAGTTGCAATGATGGAGCTGACCACAACCTCAATATCAAAATCCTTGAGCAGGCCTGTAGCTCCTGCTTTCCCCTTTTTACCAACGTGCTTAATCAACACCTTCAACTTGCAGTGAACTGCATATGTGTGATTAACCAGAAGAGAGACCTACTTTTTCCTCATCACACAGACAGCACCGGGGTTTCAGCTGTAAGCACTGGTCTCGCTCTAAATCCAGTGTGTGTGCTTCGACATGTATAGGCCAACCGCTGAACAGCTTCCACTGTAATTAGACACACACTGCCAGAAGATTAATTCATGCTATGAAATAGAACAGACAGAGAAATGAAGGGAGAGAATAAGAATGAATCAGCCAGAGTGGAGTGACTTAACAGGTTATGGCTGTGTTTCACAACTAATATGTTTATTAAGGTGTAAGCCATTATAAAAACTATGTAGACCCTACTTCTATGAAGTGTGTGTAAATCTTTCAGTGATTCCCTGTAGATTTTGTAAAAACTTGCCTATAATTGTTATATAATTGCCTACAAACACACATGGATCTTCTGAGACACATTTCTATAATAGTAATCATATGAAGTAGCTATAAAAGTGAACAACAATGATGAAAACATATGTTTCCAAACATGGGCTTTATGTCATGTAGAGCAGCTGTCTAAACAGGGTTGCCCAGACCTCCATCTCCCCAGCCAACGCCTCCGGCTCTTCCAGGGGTCACCAAGCCATTACCAAACCATCAGAGATATAATCTCTCCAGTGCATCCTGAGTCTGCCTCTTAGGCTCCACCAGCTTGGACTGAAAGCGTGAAACATCCTAGAATGCATTCTGGTCACATGTCCAAACTTCATCAATTGGCCACTTTCCAGGCGTATGTGCAACAGCTCTACCAGAGAGCCTGTCCTCATTCTACCTCTAAAGTGTGCAATCCAAAATGTTATATTTTATGTTATACAGATTTAAATATTCTTTTATTTTATCTCCTATATTATCTCATATTATCTCCTTAAAGTTCTTAGTCAGTAACATTTACTGTATATGATGGTCTACTTGGGTACTTTATTAGTAATGCTTGTTTAGTTTTGTCATATCTGGCTCTTTAGCAGCTATATGCAAAACTATGTTCACCAGCCAGCTGCCAACTTTGTTTGTAGGGTCGTGCTGGTAATAACGCTCCAGTGTTATTGGAGCTGTTTTTTGATGTAACACACTGATGCTTAAAATAGCATAGAGTTGGCTGGCAATTATCTGTAAGTTCATCAATATGCAAAGGTAGTTTCTGACTAGATAAGTCAACCCAGGCTTTCTCAATCTGATATGTATAAACTTTTACATAGAAGGAGTCGAGTAAAAAAAATACCACCTGCAAACAGTGACCAGTCCAACAGTAGCAGCTAATTTTAGCAACGATAATGTGAAGAGGTTAAACACATAATACAGGTTAGAAACAGCACAGCTGCTGCAGCTAAAGCAACAGTGTGAGTCTGATTGGACAACCACTTAACACCGTATCCCTATACTACTAAAAAAACAACTCTATGAACATGTGTGTTTTTGGTTTGTCAGTAATACAGGAAAACTCTAGGCAAATAAAGTCCAAATAAAAAAAACCTGACAAACAAATGCAGCATATAGACTTATCAGTATTCCTGCCCCGTCATTAAGACACAGATGATCTGACTACAATTAGACCTGCATATTCTGTTAGACAAATGTGTTTTTTAAATGTATTTCTAATCTCCTGCAAAGTTTTTAGCTTTTCTTTTATCTGAAGTCCTTTTGGTGTTAAGAAGTCCAAGGAAAAAAATAGTACAAAGTGTTTGTTAAGTTTAACAACCAGGAATAAAAATGCTTTAAAATTGCTTGCAGAAAAAACAAAGGGTTTTCCAGTAGGTGGTAGTACCTGGTCCCAGGTACTTTTTAAGTACCTAATTGGCTGGGGCTGGCCAGACTGCGTACCACCAATTGGCCAGTCACTGACATCTCTTGGTGACTCATGAGCAACTCCTTCAAAAAATTAAAACCATAATTTTTGAAAAGCAGCAATGAGGAAAATGGCTACACAAAAACCATCAAAGTGGTCCCAGAGCCTAACAAAAAGCCACAGATTGAGCAGCAGGTATACTATTACCTGTTGTGTTGGGTTGTGTTTGTGTCACATACAAATGACATCATGAATTTTCAAATATGACCCATGCACATAGACGAGGTTCTCAATTGCAATGGAAAATGACTGAAACCAGTAGAGTAGATCTCACAAAGTTGATTCTGTTCATCTGGACGTAGCGTTTTCAGTGGGAGAAATGTTTCATCACTCATCTAAGTGACTTCTTCAGTCTCAGCTGACAGCAGGTTTCCCTAACATTATAAACAGTACATTTGCACAATGACTGACACTAGCACCACTGGCTAACAATGGTCTCTGAGGTCAACGACCATTGATCAATGCCAACTGATAAATAACCATGAGTGCCATTCACAGAGAGTTGGGAATGGCTGCAATCACAGCATTGTAAGATGGTGAAAGATGTACCCTTAAGCCTCCTTGATGCCTCCTTGAAATCACCGTTCCTCCTTGTCCAGGGAGGAATTGATCAGTTGACCACTGATCAATTGTAATTGATCAATGGCCTTTGATCAGTGGTTGCTGATTAATGGTCATGCCAATTTCATAATAATGATCAAGAAACTGACCTCAGGGCTCACTGTTTGCCAGTGGTGCTACTTTCAGTTTCTCCCCCTGAAAACGCTACGTCCAGATGAACAGAATCAACTTTTTGGGGATTTCCTTACCTGGATGACTGAGCATGCATCACGACAATTAAAGTGGAGTCACATTGAGTAGGTACTAGTGGAAAAGAGGCTTACGGTCTGAGGGATCTTCCAGGAATAGTGACACTCTTTTCCAGAGAACTAATTGGTGAGCAGGTGTTTCCTTTGTGCATAAGATCTCTTCCGTTCAACTTAGTCTGCTCTGGAGCAGAAACTTTCCAGTACCAGTTACTCCTAAAAGACTCAGGGTTACATCTGAAATCACCTTGGAGCACTCTCTTTTATGCTTTTGGTTTTGCAAACAGTGACACACAAAGCTGATCAAAATTAGTTTAAAATTGGATGCTGTGTACAATTTAAAAAAACAACGGATGAACAGCTTGCTGGCACAAATAAAACGATTATATCTATTTATTAGGGGTGCAACGATACACAAAATTCACGGTTCGGTTCGGTTCGATACTTTGGTGTCACGGTTCGATATTTTTTTGATACACAAAAAAATGTTCATGCCTTTTTATTAATTTGTCATTTATTAAATTTTCACGGCACATTCTGCACCACCTCTCTGTGCGTTCATTTGTTTGAAGCCAGCTCACCTCCTGCAACCACTTTTCCGAGAATACGCGCTTCTTTTGTGGTTCGGACTCCTGACATTTCTTTGGAGGTGGAGGAACACCAAAGTAATTGCTTAAAGGAGCTTCTTCGACATCTTTAAGAGTTCTAAACAAATGTCTGTCCTCCTCCTGAAAATCTTATGTATGCAAACACGGGTTGCAACTTCTTATCTTGTGCGCGTTTTTTATTTTGACAGCGAATGCGCACCTGCGGACCACTAATGTGTAGACCTGGTTATTTAGCTCGTCATATTGCAGCCACAGAAATTCTTTTGTCCATGAAACCATAAAGCTGCACTTTCTTTTTGCCTCATAGTCTGATTTGTCATAACTTTTCCGTTTTGTGGTAAGCTTTTCTTTGGCTGTCACTTCTTCACCCTGACCTGTCTTATTTGGCTCAGCAGAACTAAAATATATATCCTGCTGCTTTTACACACGCATTCACATAACGCTCAGCAATTCTCTGCGCGATCAACCTCTCACATGTTTAAGCTTGCTGCGGGAGATTTCACTTGTCATGTTTGCATAGTAAGCTAACGATTGATAAGACGATGTCAGAGGAATTGGTGCGCAAATTATCATCACTCACCAATCAGTGCTGTCGCTCTCTATACACAGTTCGCGCGATTGCAAAGTGAAAGCAAAAAACAAGCGCAAATTCAAACGCGATTTCAATATGTCACATATTGACAGTGGCTCACCGATGCCAATGACATAATTACCCAGCTACATTTCCGAAAGAATGCAAAAGCATTGACATATATTTTTCCTTCCTACTATAGGCCGACGAGCAGAGCAGGGCAGCCCGACTGGAAAAATCGCTAGCCCCGGGACGTCGGGCTAGCGACTTTGCGAGCCCTGTATCTGATTGAGGAATCACTCATCTTTGGAAAAGAGAGTTTATTACAGAGAAATGTCTCTTTCCAAAATAAAAGCTATACTATACGCTTCTTCTGGGCTATATTCTCAGCAGCATATTAAACATATCAGGTCCCCATAAGGAGAATCATGTGCTAACGGCTGTCTAAATGACTCGGGTAAAGTTTGTATGCGTGCTTGTTGTTTTTGTCTGCTTCCACTTGTCTTTGCACTAGGATGCTATCGGGTAAATGTGCAGTCATATTCGTTGTGTTCCCACTAGTGCTGTCAGCCTTAACCTGAAATGAGGTTAACGCCACAACACGGCAAATCTCCGTTAACGAGCTACCGCGGATTGCCCCGTGCGTGGGGCTGGACAGCGTCAACACATTAACGAGCTAACTGCGCTAACACACTAGTTCCCACTCATGTAATTGAGCATTGCGTGGCACATCTGACATACTGTTTTACTTTAGTCCATGACACGCTTACCTTCAGGGTCATACGGCACATGAAGACCAAAATAGTTCCAGACGCCAGATCTGAATGAGGGTGGGGGAGGTTCAATTTGCCATGTTGCAACAAGCTTAACTTCTGTCTAGCTAGCTTGCCCTGCGCTCAGTGAATCTGTGTTCGACTACTCCGCCTAGGCTGCACTGTCCAGCGCAGATCCACTGAGTGCTCAACACAGACAGCACCGTCAGAAGGAAAGTTGATAAAAATAAATTAAAAATGTTGTATTGTTCGATACATATGCATACCGAACCGAAAGCACTGTATCGAACGGTTCAATATCGATACGAGTATCGTTGCACCCCTACTATTTATGTTTAATTACCTTGCTTTTCCAGAATATTGTTTTTCTCCCTGAACACTGATGTTTTTTCCCCCTTACATAAATAATGTTTGGGGGGCATTCAACCTAGATAAGACAACATTTGTGGATTCCCTAAAAGCCAAGGTAATTGTGATTCGTTTCCACAGTAGTTTGAACAAATTAATTGGAAAAGGGTTCAGTATGTAAGTCCTCTTTGATGACTGAGAAAATTACCAATGACCAATCACGAGTGGTTGTGTCCAGCCCCGAAGAAAAGAAGCAGGATAATAATCAGAACAAACCCAGAGCAAACAAGTGCATCAATAGACAACCCTCTTTGGAGCCTGTCCCTCTTAGACCATTGTGTTTTATTATTATTATTACACTGTATCTCTTTACAGGGCTTCAACAAAAAATACTCAAGGTTAAAAACAACCAAACAAGACCATCATAGATTTCAATATTAGTGCTGTTTTTCCAGTGCAGAAAAGTAAGGCACGGTCTCTACATAGAAACTGAACGTGGACAACATTTAGAGTAAATGAAAGTGATTCATAGTATTAAAGCTGTACTGAGGCTTAACATTCATCTCAGAGCATCAAATAATAAATGAATTTATTTTCAGTTATCCAGCCTCGTGGAGCACGACCTAAGTCGTCCTCATACTTAGCCATTTTCTGTGTAAAGCATGATCATTCTACTGGAATATATACATGCAAGCTGGAGAGCAAGTAAAAACACCTTTCAGTTGGGTGTTGATCAAATGCTTCTATTAAAGAAAAAAAAAAAGAAAAAAGGAAGGAGCATTCACACTGGAAGACCAGACACCTTTATATGTAAATAAAATGCAGCAACGATGATGACAGATGAAATAACCTTTAGGATTGAGAAAAGCAGGTGATGAGTTGAACTCAGCACCACTCAGCTTTGTGGCCAGTGTAGTACTATTGACAGCCACGATGGAGTGGTAGCTCTGAATGTTCAATACTCTGACCAATAGTCAGCTACAAACGAGTGTGCGATGAGTATTATGGGGACTGGGTGTCAGGATCTATTAGAAGAAAGTCAATCTGCTGATATTTAAACAAAGAAACAAACAAAAAACCAGTGGGAAGCTCTGTGAAATGTAAGTAAAACTGAATGCAAATCTCGTGAACAATATTTTATTCACAACTCACTCGGATGAGAAGTGAAACGTCTTCAAGCCACTTAAAGAAGTCCAGACGCTTTTCTTGCCAAGCTCCTTAGACTATTATGATCAATCATCTTCAGGTAAAGAGCTGTGCCAGACATGCAACACAACATCTTATTTTGTTATCTGTTTTCAGTTGCACACATGATATTTGCTGTTTGCTCAATTACCTCTGGCACCTCTCATTTTTCTTTATATTACAGTACTTTGCAAAAGTCTTGTGCCAACCATTTCTTTACATTTTGCTAGAAAAATGGGAAATAGGTGGAAATACAGTATATGAAGCAAAAATATAGCTTGTACACTTTCAATACAGAAATTTGGTATGCCCACTTTCATTCTTCAACACAGCCTGAACTCTCTTAGGCAAGCTGTCTGGAATTTTCTTTAAGTAGTCTTCAGGAACATTTTTCCAGGCTTCTTGAAGGACATTCAAAGCTCTTCTTTTGGTGCCGTTTCTTTCATTCTCTATCAAGATTATCCCACACTGCTTTAATAATACTGAGGTCTGGGCTCTGGGGAGGCTGATCTATCTTTTTTTTCCTTTTTCTTTTTTTTTATCCTTGTATGCTTTTACTGCACTGGCAGTGACTTTGGGATCAATGAAGCCACTGCCAACAGAACATTTTACAGATGGTATTGCATGGTGGATTAAAATCTTACTGCACTTTTCTGCATTCATAATTCGGACAAAATCCCCAGCACCACTGGCTGAAATGCAGCACCAAATCGTGCCAGTGCCTCCACCGTGTTTTTAGACGGCTGTAGTCTCTCCCTGTTGTACCTCTTGACCTGTTGCCACTGATTTTCAGTCCACTTCTAGTTTAATTTGGCATACCTGAGCCTTTCTCATTGTTTCCCTCCCTTAACAATGGCTTCTTGAAAGTCATCCTCCCACTGAGACCATTTATTACTATTTTATATTCTTTTTCTGACGAGACTTTTGGCAAACAGTAGATGGATCAGCTGGAAGTAAATGGATCAGTATCTCTTATTTCCCGTGTCAGGTCTTTAGTCAAGGAGCTGGATGGGTTTATTATTTATACAGATCTCTCAAAACAGTACACAGAAGGCTTGGTCTGTGTTGGGAAGGGGAAAGGTGGCTTTTAGCTGGAGTTAAAAAACTGCTGTGATCAAGTGTACTTTTTTCATATGAATTCTTTTACATGTTTGACTGATCGAACTTGTGTTCTGCCATCTTGCTTTTGCATTCACGTTCACTCTCTCTCTGGTCTCTCTACAAATACAGGAGGGGCCGACAGTTTTGAAAGAGACGATTCACATGAATGCGTTACTGAACCAGCCACCAAAACATAAAACAGAGAACAGTGCCTGTTTGTGAAGCTAGTATCTTCCCACTGAGACAGAAAACAGGTCAGTTTGAGACTGACTGTCCATGAGATGCATATTGTATAACAGGCTACCCAACAACACTGTGTCCTAAAATACCCAGTGCCGAGCTGTAAGGTGTCCAAGTGTGTGCATGTGTAGGTGTAGGTGTGTTGCGAAAACGCAAGCGTGTGTGCGCTCTGTGCGTGCGATAAATATGTGTGTGCTGAGTGGATAAAGAATGAGTGACTCACCAGAATATGATTAATACAGTTTCTTTGCTTCACATTTGTTGCCTCTGATTTAACCAACGAACTGCTTCAACTGTTTCAATTCACTGATTGATGAATTGATTGAGCTGTGTCACCTATGATGATAAGGAGGCGCTTCTTTTGATACAGGTGCTCCAAATAGGAAAGATTAAATCCTGATTAAATGATCTACTGAATCACATCTGTCGCCAAGATAATCAGTAGCTTTCAGTGATGAAGTGGCTGGTTGCTGAGACTGGCATTTCAGCTCAGCCATAGGTTAAAGTATGTGAACACTCATAATCTAATAAACTGGGGTGCTGAGCTCAGCTAGAGTTGAATACTGCTGGTGTTTTATATGCTAGTTTTGTTTTGATTTAATGTGTCAGCTTAGACTACAAACAGACGCTACATATTCCTAAACTAAAACGAAGCAAAAATCAGTGATAATCTAAAATGGGATCATGTGGTCATTTACTTTTGCACTGATGACAGATCACAAATATCGGTTCCCAGACTTGCACTTCCTTAGGTGGGTCGTTGGTTTATTTTTACAATATAACTATGGTTCTAAAAACGGCAAACAGAGGAAGGATCTCCACCTCTGTTTATGCTCAACTAGCAGGGCTAGAGGCAGAAGTTATAAGCAGAGAAAGATGGTGGGTGACATTACTATAGTGATCCCAGTCTAGCTCTATTACATTCAATAGTGAGTTGTGTTTGTGCTTCTGAGTCACTTTGTCTTTCATTCAGGTTTAAGTTATTTTAAGGATCAATGTGTGGTTTTCACATTCAGGTATTTTTTTAAAAACATATTTAATATAGTTTTTTATGCTTTGCATTAAAATTTCACTCCTCATACACTTGCTGTATACTGAATGAAAGCAAAAGTCTGCCTTTACCCCCTACCCTTAATTACTGCATAACCATGACAAAGACACTCTAACCTGAAGTGCTTTTTTAAACCAGGTGTTGTCAATGTTTTGATGACTGAGTGACAATTTAGGAAGCTAGTATACAGGTGAGAGTGGGGAAAGCAAAAGCAAACATTTACTTTTTTAAACGTTAAGCTTCCAGAGAAGCACAATTGAACCTTTAGAGTTGCGGTCACATTCCTAACCTGACAGAGAGGTGTCACATTGTGCTTTTTAACACCATAGTAATAAGCTGGCTGTAGTGGCCCATCTTTCCCATCATGCCTGAAATGGACTGAGTGGACTGTACTTCACTGTAATCTGTTTCAGGTTTCTGTTTTAAGTTAAAGTTACTTGTAATTAAAGGACATTGAGCCAGTTTATTTATTTATTTATTTTTTTACATATACAGTACATATACTGACCTCATTATTTTTCAAGGAAAAGAAGAAAAAGCCCTACTTGGTTAAAATCTTCACATTTTTCTTGTACCCATACTTGGACATTTTTTCCACCCATCTTAGCATTGCACATATCCTTAAGATACTTGAATTACTGCCTGTGTAACAGCATTGCAACAATTCAAAAATCTTAGAAACGAATATAATAATTTTCTAATTTTATAGATTCAGTGAATGAACAATTAGGTGAAGTTATTACAATTAACATCTGTAGCAGCAGCATGTGTCTGTGTGTCTGTGTGTGTATTTTAAAAATGGTATACATACAAATGCAGTTATTTTCATTCTCACAGTATTTTCCTGTATACTTACAGTTATGTGATAGTAGAGAGCAGAGCCAAAATGAGTCATGGCACTAACCAAGGACAGATATTCGTAATTCATGTAGAGTACATTGGTAAGTTTACATATACAGATAAATGACAAATATTCGAAGGTTAAGCTTCTCAAATGTGATGAATTGCAATTTGTATCATAAAAGATAGGTAAATTCAGTAAAATACTGTGTAAATCTATGAATGCCACTGCTTTTATTTTTCACTGATAAAATAATTAAGCTAAAAACAAACTGGTTAATAATAATGTAATAGCACAGATATAAGATCAATGAAGTCTTATCTCTGTGGCTGTCCAAATAGAGCCAGAAGTAGCCGAATTTAACTGAAATAGGAAGATAAAGCACTCCTTGTAGGAAGAGCTCAGATAACCTTTAAGCTGGCAAAAATAAATTGGTGTTGAGTCTCAACTGAGTTTCCAATAATGAGATACCCCGTCTGATACCCTGACATTGCCAAGAAGCTACGATATAAGGCTCAATGAGCATGTATCCAGTGCTGAATATAAGTTGATATATTGTGCAGCGATGCAGTGTGTGCTTTGGTAGTTAGAGAAAGAGCCAGTGACCAGAAACAAAAATACTGCCTTCAGTTTACTAATATTGATTTTCTGGCTGCTGTGCTTTCAATTAGTTTGAGATCAAAAGCACTTAAGACAGCTATACTGGCAGAGATAGTAACATGTCTTTTCTAGGTCACATAAATGTGGTGGTTGAAAAAAAAGACGACTCAAAGTCCACGACTTTATTAACAGTATTGAAGTAAACAGAGGGTGAAGGTTTCAGAAACCAGAGAGCAATTAAACTACCAAAGGCAAAGATCCAGAAAAAAAATGAAAAACCAAACAAGAAAACATAACAGGAAAAATTAGATAAGGAATGGTCAGGAGTTTATATATTCAAGGGAACAACTGGATGACTGAATTCAAGTGATGCATAAAACTGACTTAAAGAACACGCTACATATCCAGAACTGATCACAGGTATATTTCTAAAAATATAGTTTAAAAAACTGATATTAGGATAGTGATCATGTTTCCCCTTAATGTTCAAAAACATGAACATTAAGGGAAATAATAAATATAATATGATTTATTATCAGATTATATAAGGATAATGCAGAATGAGAGCTTTCTTTTCCACATCTCCTCACCGTTTATCTTGACTTTGTTCTGTTTGATTTCCATGAAGGTTTTCATTGTTGCAGGATTTTATGGCATACCGTAGTACACTTACTGGCATTTGTATCTCTTTGATGCCCTGACCGACTGATTAATGCAGACTGATGTCTGTTGATTCCATTTCCCAGAAGCAAAAGATGCACAAAGTCAGAAATTATGTCCAAAGTCAAAGAAACAATATGAGTGATGAGCAAAGAACATAAATTTAAACAAAATTAAAGGGTAATATATGCTACTCTACATTTAAAAATATGTATTTTTCATTACATTATTGGCACAAATATAGAATGCAAGGCTCCTAGGAAGCAATCACATGCTACATGCTAACTTTCTAATATAGATAGATAGATAGATAATGACCTCCCTCTGTCTCACTTCCCTTCTCCTGTCATCCCAGTGCTGTTTCATGCTCTAATTCCTTGTGACATGTGGTCTTCATTCAAATCTGTGCAGTTTCATTCATCACTCCCCATTAACCAATAGGAAAGCTTGATGTTAGCAATGTCTGCCCACCTCTCTCCTCTGTCTCTCCCAGAGCAAATGCATACACTCTGCTGCCGTCGACTCCTTTCTCATTCGTGTATTTTGCCTTTCATTTTCATACACTGGTCTGTGCCCTTCAACCACAGTGAATGAAGACAGCGCTGCAGAGCGAACATGGTGTCAGGAGTCGTATGAGGAGAAAGATGAATAGACGGAGAGAGCAACAAGGACAGTATGTACAGAGAATAATTGGCCGTGCTACAGGGCAGGCGAAAAGGATGCTCAAAACCTATATCTGCATTCAGACAGGGTTTGACGGACATTTAGGACACACACATTGATGCACATAGCAAAGCTGAAAGAACCACTTAGTGAGTCATTGTCGATGGCAGTTTGAAAGTGACAGACTTTAGTCTAATGTACTGGCAATGTTCTCTGGTGGAGGACGAAGTTTTGTGGCAAACTAACACATATCTTTTTTAATGTGAAAGAGGACTTTCATAACAGTGTGCAGTGTTTTGGAAACTGAGGCTGAGAAATACAAGATATTAGTATTTTTTTTGCTAAGGTTTTGAGCCACCCTTCATGTCTTTGTATTTCACTTTCACAAAACCAGACTGTCTTGTAATAATTTAAAGTGGTTATGGGTAATATTTCTCCGGCCTTTGTGAAGGTCTTTCAACTGGCTGCTTTTTCAACTTTTTTCAGTCCAGCATGCCACGTCTGCCATATTCAACCTAATCACAGGAGTGTCATGTCATTAAAATGCTGCAGGACAGAAAAAGTGACAGATTTACTATCACACGCTCAACTGTACAAGCTCTTTTCCAAACAGTCAGGGCAAAAACTGAGATCATAGAAAAGCCAGTTTTTGAGTAAGGAAAAATGTTATCTCCCATCTCTGTCTTCTCATTAAAGTAATAATTATTAGAAACACATTATATAAATATATTTGCTATGAACAACATCAAATATAGTTATAGTCAATTATAGTTAGGCATGCTCAAAATTCTTATGTAATACATCAAATTTTGAATTTTAGAGTACATTTTCTGAGATACTTACAGGATATTACGCCACATTGTACAATATTGTGCAAAAGTCATGAACCACCCCTCATTTCTTTGTAGTTTGCTTCAAGGATTGTGAGTTTCTTGTCATTTTTAAAAGTGATTTTCTGAAAATCTTTCAGAGTTTTTATTTGCACACCGGCTGCTTTTTCACTTGTTTTTATTTAACTTCTCGCACGTGACCATTTTCATAAGAAGGGACTCATATTTATGTGCTGCTAATTCTCATTTCAAACCAAAATAAAGCACACATTACATTTTCACAACCAGAAGGTTTTTGTCTGTTTATTATATTCATTTGCTCAAATGTATGTGAAAACTAATGTATCATCCACTCTATTATCCTACATATAATACCTCCAAAATCCAGAGATATAATGAGCCGCCTCTTTCATGTGTTGAGCTGAAGTGAGCCCTTGGAGGATTAACTTTGTGCTGCTTGGATAAAAGATTTCCTCTTACAGATGAAAAGGAAATGAAAGTGGGTGGGGAGGGAAAAAAAGACAGAACGGAAGAGTAAGAGCAGTTCAGAGGCAAAACAGAGAAAGAGTAAAGGGGTGAAAGCAAAATTAAATAAAAAGAATAGGACAGTGGACGAGAAGGAGGGGAAGGACATTCAGCAAAAATGAATGCAAGTAAAGAAGGAAGGATGTTATATTTAAAAAGCAAAATACAGTCAATCAGCGATCAGATTTTATTCATGCAGCAACATCACTGTGTAAAAATATCACAGTGTTGTGGGAAGCTTGCCGAATCTCTTGACAGATTTTCAAGTACCTACTTTTCTTCTCTACCCCTCCAGGTTTAACATTTGTAGTTTCTAGTGAAGTTACTGAGTGGATTGCTATAAAAATCGATTATACATTCATCGAATGCTATAACACAAATATCTGAAAATATGACTTTTCCAAATATTTAAATGAAGACAAGATTTGGTTGTATTGCAGGCTCTTTTTTTTTTAATGATTTGCACATTGATATTAGCATATAGCTTAAATTTGCCCTATTCCCATAAAACCTCAGTTATTGACCCTTTATGAGAAATTAGAAATATATTACATATAATCATTGTACTACAAGTACTCTACCCAGATCATGCTAAATGCTAAACTTATAAACTTATAAAGATATCCCATATAAATGGATCATGACTTGAGTGGAAGAAGCAAAAGTAATAGATTTTCATCTGATTTTTCAATATCAGGAAAGCAATATAGCACCATGTGTAATAAACATAAACAATTATAAGAGTGCATATGTGGAGATTTTTTGCTCATAAGGGGAAAACACTTCCAATCAGACCCTCAGATAAGATCTAATGTCTCTGATTGGGTTAGACGGCAAGCAAGAGCTTCATATCCTGTAACTGTAACCAAATTGGTGTGACTGTTTTGTGGTTGTTGCTGTTGTCTGCGTATTTGTAGGTGTCTTTATAAAGAAGACACATGTTTTTCAGCAGTTAAACAAATATATACATAGAAAAATTCCAGTAGCTGATAAAGCTGCATTCCAAGCTGATAAAATAATGCTGACTGTCAAAGCTGCTTTATGTCTCAGTTTCATACAAGGTGTCCTTTATGGCTTTACTGAGATGAAGCCATCTCTCTGAACACCTCGTTTTTTAACTAAGATTATTGAAGTATAATTTACCCAAGCATTAATAAATGAGTGGTTATTAGTGCCTAGTGCCAGGTGAAAGAAAAAGCAAAAAGCCAGTGAAAAAGCAGCTGAACAGTAGGCTGGAAAAAAGCTAAACCAAGTGCAAAACACAAATGGCTAAAAGGGAGACAAATCATGGCTGCTGCCATCCCTACAGCCTCTTTAAGCAAACTTTTTAGCTCCCTATAATCAGGCTAAAATCTCTCAGCTGCCAAAATTACTGTAACCAGTGTGTCAAGACACATTGCTGTACATAACGGTGAGATACAGGAAGCATCTGTGCTTTCCAGTTCTAAGTAAGAGTAGAAACATGCTATACAAGTACCAGTCCATTTAATTTGTGCCATGTAAGTAGCCCTGGTTTTACTTAGATGGCACAAAGCTGGGCAGCCAACTGCTCACAGACATGGAGCTGCACATACAGACAAAAAATACTTTAGGGAAGGTTTTTCCTGCAGGGGACATACAAATCACTTTCGAGGGATTTTCTTTTCTTCCAGACGTTACCGTTTGTCGGGGGAATCTTCCCTTATTATGATCATTTTGAGTTTCACTGTAGCAACTGCGAGAATATAACCTCATATTACAGAGAAAAACATTCACAGAAATGTGTTCATTTCACAGTATGAACTCACCACGGCACATAACGTGTTCAAGATAACAGAGGAAATGGAAACCAGTACGCACGCCACCACGATCAGATCAAGAAGAATGTATGAAAGAACACATGTAACCAAATCTGTAATTGACTGAACAGATCTGAGTGCTGCAGAGTGGAGTGTGGGGATTTGTATGATCAAATGGGGGGGGGGGGGGGGGGGGGGGGGGTCTAAATATAGGATACTGCTGCATGATTTCCTCCGCTAGGCCTGGGATTCACCCAGCTGAGAAAGAAAAAGGAAAGGAAAGGAAAGCTAGGGCCACACATTACAAGACAGATACAAGGAGAGATGTAAGCTTAGTCACATGGCTCTGCATCCATCCCCATCCATTACAACACAGTGGAGTGCCAGCAGCACAGTAATCTCTGAGGATCTGTCTATTAATGCTGGCCAGTGAACAATCTGTCTATGGTCTCACCATGCTATGAGTTGTAGTAATCAGCATCTTCGGCAGGTCTGTCAGAATGAAATCTCATATAATCCTGGCCAGGCTTAATTCCGACTTTTGGCAACTGAGGATGATTTTCTGCCAAACAAACATGTCTTTAAGTGTTTTTTCACAATACTGTTGTCCACTGTTTTCTGATATATGTCTCATTTTTGCCCCCCCCCCCCATTTTTTCCCCCCCTAGTAATAGTTAGTAAGTAACTCATGTGTGTTTCATCTTTAATGATAGAAACCCTATTTTTGTAGTGGGGTTTGCAATGCAGTTTCATAAGAAATTCAAGCTCTGGTGCTACCAGGTGCCACTCAACTGTGATCAAAATGCAAATTTTCACAGATCAATACATGTTGTGTAATTCATGATCCATGTGAAAGCAGCAGAAATTTTGAAGATACAACAGCACAGAGTTACACATATTAACACAATTTGTTTATGTAATACACCAAAATTTAAAAAAAAAAAAAAAAAAGTCTTATTCAGCAGCTGGTGGTAATAGACTCATCAACCAGGTCAAAGTTTTGCATGGGCTTTTTATGTGGGAGACAGAAAGCGGCAGAATAAAAGAGTTTATTCATTTTTTCTTCACATTATGTGCCTGTGAAACTTTTTTTGAAATGGATGTTGATAATGTATTTTAGATTTTTTTTTAATCTAGCGTAACAGAAACCCAGCCTTTTTAAGTTTGTGAAGCTTTAGAATTGAACAATTAAGGCCGTTAACTTACTGGTTGTCTTTTTTTCATTGTAACCTTAATTTTAAGATTTTATATATAATACAACATGATAAAAAAAGCTTTAACTTTAAATAACTTTAAGATTGTCTCACATTTGATCCTACAATACTTTGGTATACAATAGAGTTCTGATATTTAAAAGTAAGTAAGTTTGTGTATTTACTTTTTACCATGTTGGACATTAATTTCTCATTTTTCCTTTTATGGAGAAGATGGAGTTTTTTATGATGTGCAGAAGTACTAAAGGCAAAATAGTAAGTTCACTTAGTCTACTATAAAAATAAGATCAGGTACAACCAATGACTGGAGAAAACAATCTTTTCTACAGTCATTGGGTACAACCAAAAAGTATACTTACCGAAGAAAAGTGGATTAGAATGAAATAACCTTAAATGTTCTTTCATTTTAAAGCACCATCTCTGCACTTGCCCAAATGCAATATATCGTATTATTTTATTTGTTATCTTTTTTTCCCACATCTATCTCTATGGTTTAGCCCCACAATAGACTGGCCACCTCTCCACGGTGTCCAACCTGTCTGCGTCCCTGAAGTAAAAATTTAAGAAAATGGATCGATGAATTTTATTTTGTTTGATAGTCAGTTTCTTAGAAATCATAGATATCTAAAGAACAAAAAGGCCCACATGCAGTATACATCTTTCTGTAAGGCAGGTATGACAAACCCGTTTTTATATTGTGGGCCACAACAGCCTGCTTTGATTTCATTTATATAGCACCAAATCACAACCGTCACTTCAAGGAAAGACCAGTTAAACTCCCATTCTGTCGGTATAAGGAAGTTTAACTGCACATTTAATTATTTGAAGATATCACTGCATAAGTATATATCTGTCAGCATGACTTGGGTTTAAGTTGTAGGAAATAAATGAGTAACTTGTAAATGTGTAACTCAAAACCATGCAGTGGACAAGACTGGAGTCTTTCCGTGGCTAATTCTGGCCCCTGGGCCTTATGTTTGACACACCTACTGTAAAGGTTTACAAACCAAGAATGTTTGAGATGGTTAACTTAATCTACAGCAGTGTACGGGAGTGGCTGTACCTCAGGTGGTAGAGCAGGTCAGCTGCTAACCGGTTGGTGGTTCAATCCCAGACTCCACCAGTCTGCATGCCAAATATCTTCGGGCAAGATACTAACCCCATGTTGCTCTCCGATGCATCCATCGGAGCGTGAATCTGTATGAATGTTAGATAGTAAGCACTTAACAATTTAGAAAAAGTGTTTGTGTGATTGGGTGAATGAATTAGTTGTATAAAGCGCTTTGAGTGCTCAGAGTAGAAAAGCGCTATATAAGAACCAGTCCATTTATGACAGAAAAAATACCATGGAGAAAAAGGAAGTGTACATTCAACAAAATTGCATTTACATACATTTTGGCCTGTTTTGTATTTCCAATGCTTTTTTCCCCTTTTATTTATATAGTTCTGCTCCAAATATATACTTTCCAAATGCAAAAACAAAAGTGAAAGATTATGCAGAGGAGAATCAGTCAAAATCAAATCAGTGGGTCTTATAGTTACAAGCAGACCTGTCACGTTTTCATTTGTGAAACAGAAAGGCTGTGAGTGACACCCAGTGGCTTGTCGTAGACTCCAGCCTGTTGTAGAAGGACCCACCAATCAGCAGGAGGCGCTGTCACCATCCACATCTGTTCTTCTGCCGCTGACTTCCTCTCTTGGCTCCACTCTTTATCTTTTTCTGCTCGCTCGGGTTTTCTTTCTCTTCCGGTTGTCGTCTGTTCGTGTGGCAGGTATGTATTTCCCCCAACTCGGGGACTCTTAAAAATCCTCATCAATCTGAGTGTATTTCATATGTTTGCAAAGAAACAGACAGTAATTTAGATGAGGGGCTTTCTTAATGATGGATCCATGGCAGTATTGTTTAGTTGGGATCCCAAATAAAGCCTGAAAATTACGTTCAAGGCGTGCTAACGCTCTGTGTAGCAGAGCTGTAGCTTCGCAGTAGCTTCCGACCACCAGGCAGTCTTTCTGAGCACAGCCGCACAGTCATTTTACGTAGTTTTTTTTTTTAAATTATTATTTATTTCATGTGTAGTTTTATATCGTAATTCTGTTGCTACCCAGATTTTTTTCCGACAGGCACAGCTTATTGAAATGAATGAAGCATAGTTAGCCACCTGATGCTAATCCAATCCCAGTTAATACTGATGATAACTACAGAATAAGATCTGATGTGCATTTCTCCCTCCTTTTCTTTACTTTTAGATTAACCAGCGTCGAAATGGCCAAGTCTAAGAACCACACAACCCACAACCAGTGTAAGTAACTGCTGAAGTAACTGGAAAGTCGTTTTAACGAGATGTGGTGGTGTTGCGTTAGCTTTGCAAAGCTAGCTTCTTTGTATTAATTGTCGCTTCTTTTTATTTGAACAGCTCGGAAACACCACAGGAATGGCATCAAGAAGCCACGATCACAGCGATATGAGTCTCTGAAGGGGGTGCGTACTGTTACAGTTTTACATGTTTGTGTCTTTCATTAAAAAAAAAAACAATAGCTCATGTTAAAATCCTCTGTAGTAAAGTGTGTTTTGTATAACTTTTGTAATGAAGTGAGTAGGTAGGAGTGTAACTACTTACATCCATCATTTGTTCTTCCTAGAGTTGTGGTATTTATTTACATTTGGATCACAGATCAGCAGCAGTTGACGTAGCTTGATTTGAATCAATAGTGCTTTTGCATGAAGTAGCAAATACCATTCAAAAGGACCGAAACTGTGAACCAAGCCTTTTTTCTATGTTTAGTTAGAATAGTTTTTTGCGTATTTAAGTACTGGACCCTTATTAATTAAAGGTTTTAATAATTTATTTTCAAGTTGTTGAAGTAATTCCCTTTGGTAACAAATCATCTCTGGAGGGTGACAAGTGGTTCATGCTCTAAGACAGGCCCTACCTAGTCTCCTTGAGGTTTCTTCCTGTTGAAAGGAAGTTTTTCTTTAGCACTTTTGCCCAGTGCTCACTGATAGGGTGTTTGTTGGGACAGTAGGGCCTTTACCTTGCAATATAAAGCACCTTCAGGTGACTATTGTTCTGATTTTTGGAAATCCAAGTAAAACAAACGTATTGAATTGTTGCAAGCATTAGCAACGTAAAGACACACCTTTGCTATAGCAATAGGCTCGAATCATCAGAATGTGCATTCATTAATTATTTAGCTACCGCCCACCCAAGCTAATTGATTCATTTCTTAAGATGGTTGTGTGCTGGATTGATGATTAATTCAGAGACCTGCTCCCAATCAGGCATAAACACAGTGACATAAGAGACAGTTTGGTTTGAAATTATACAGATAGGCCAGTTAATTGTCATATTGAGACGTGTAATTCTTGTCTGAGAAACCTGAGAAATTATTGCATTACAACAAAATAAAACTGTAACCCATCTGTTATTCAGAATATTCAAGTCAAGGCCCCTGCACCTGACTGTATAACTGTGATCTGTCCATTACTGTAAATGCTGCTGCTTATGTGTGAATACAGACAGAGGTCTGTCTGATATCTTTTGGTTATTTACAGATCAGATTCTGTTGGTGAAAACTGTCTTTTTTAAATTCCTAACATTTACTTAGGATCAGTATTTACATTAAAGAAATTGATCACTGCTGAAAGACCTCCTGGTTATTATTATAATCTGGTTATTAAAGTGTGTGTGAATGTGCAGAGTAACAGAGAGGTCCTTGGTAATTTTGGACTGTAGGATTTAGGTTTATCAAAGTTTCATTTAGGTTAGCACTGTTTTAATACATGATACAAAGCTGCTAACATTACTCTGTTTGTCCAAAGCTCTCCCTAACCTGTTAAAATGAAATAATTATTTTTGCATTGTGTTATTAAAGTTTATTATTTTGCTTCGAAGAAAACTTTCTGAACTTTCAGTTCAGTGAACCTGCTAACTCTGCTTGTTTACTTTGTTGCAGGTGGACCCCAAGTTCCTGAGGAATATGCGCTTTGCTAAGAAGCACAACAAGAAGGGCTTGAAGGCAGCACGGAAGGCCGCTATGGAGAAATAAGCAGCTAGCCCATCACCTCATGTCTGTCAGAGTCCATTTTGTGTTACCATCATTGAAATAAAGCTATGCTTTGTTAACACACCAACATCTGATTGTTTTTTATTGAGGTTCCTGCTTCTCTCTGGTTCTATAGAATAAATTGTTATTGGTTATTAAGGGTTTATTTCTTTCTAATGTGTCTCTAGTTTGTTCATCAAAACTGAAAGTGTAGAAAACTGGATAATGTTTGAAATATTGCAAAGATTGGGGGGGAAACGGTTTTAATCAGGATAGATGAAGTTTGCACAACCTCAATAGAAATAAGATCTTTCTCTAGATTTCTAAAATCACTAACAAGCTGTGACAGAAATATATTCTAATAAGGAAAGGAGTTGAATAAATCAAGTTGACTTTTAGCATCTTTTTTTCACCCTTCCTTAATCCCATGCAAAGATTTGAAACACCATGAATGGAAGTCATGAAAGTGTGATATTACCATGTGAACACAAAATCATTGCACAGGTGTTATCACATGGGTAATAACTAAAGCAATTCAACAGCAGGAAGTGAAGTGATGGACCTCCTTGCTACCAGAAAAGCTTCACTGTGTCTTGACAATGATATTTACTCATTTTCGTGTTTTGATGATGTTGGTGGTTTTTAACATATGGCTGCCTACTGCTTCACTGAGTGAATGGGTTAAATGCAGAGAGGAATTTCCCCACGGGGATCAATAAAGTAAACTTTCTTCTTTCTTTCTTTCTTTCTTTCTTTTCTTTCATATTAGACCCAAACCGCCCATACAGTGGGGCTGAGATCTGATGACTTCTAGCATTTTCACATCTTTTGTGCCCTATCCGTGGCAGAGAATTGTTATTCCACAAAAAAACCTGTAGAGGTGGAGTCAACTAGAGCAAATCCCCCCCCCAAAAAAAAGATAAAAAAATGCATAGAGGCTGAACATAGATCTATATTGCACTTCGTAAAGTCTTTGTATTTCAGGAAGTAAATTTACTGAAAATATAGGGTAGTCAAAATGTTTAAGTTTTTTTTAATTGAAAAAAAAATGTTTAAAACTTGTGGTTGATTTTTAAACCTTTAGTAGATGGCACATAGTCATAGGAATGAACAGAATAAAATATAGAAAGAAAGAACCAATGTGGGAACAAAATATAATTTAGTCGTAGTAAAAGTTAGTAAGTAAAACAAGTAGATTAATAGTGTTTTTTAAAAACACGAATTTTATTATTTAAAAAACAAATCACTGAATTTGAAGATAAGATTAGGAGATGTTTTTTGTGGAGTTTTGTTTTTGTTGTTCCTGCAACAACGCTGTTTGCCGTCCATTTTCGTCACTTCCGCTCACGCTCTGACTCCAGCTTGCATCATTTCTCGTGTCTTGTCAGCCGGGTTCGGACAGCATGTGAGTACCTGCATTCAAACTTAGTAATGGCCTTAATATGAAGGTTTGGTCGCAGCAACACTGCGCTGTACGGCTGTCAGTGTAAGTGAGCGACTGAACGTAATTTTTAATAAACTTTGCGTTTCCTTCAGCTACAAGCTAACTAACTGAAGCGCCGACTTACTAGCTTAGCCTTCCAGCTAACTACAAGGAGGCGTCATTTCTCGGATGCGAACTGACTGCTGTGGAAAAGTGATTTATCAGATTTAATTATCACTTTGGTCAAATTTAGAGTGATTATATGTCGGAGGTAGAAATAACATATAGCTAGGCTTGACTTCAGGGTTAAACATGATTCCTAAAAAAAAAGGGACAGCATGTTTTGCTAAGAAAGTATTGAGCTCTGACAGGTTTTTGGCACATCAAAGAATGAGAGGCAGAGTTATTATAATTTTTTAGGTTTGCTTTTAGTTTACAAATAGGTTTTGCCAGTTTCAGTTTATTGTTTAAAAATGTGCTCTGTTTTAGTCCTTTTAGATAGGGAAGTCAGTACAGTGTTACAATAAAATACAGAAGTCTGTGAGAGAAGTTGACTCACAGTGTTGCATACCTCCAAAGTCTCAATAAACATGACTCATCAGGCAAATTGTGATTTTTTTTTTATTTTATTTTATTTTTTACTAATCTAACAAATACTAAAACTACTGTAGTTTTGTGCTATTATTTTTGTTAACTATTTTTTTTTCGCATGCAGCTTTAGATTTTAGTTTTATTTTTAGTTAAGAACCTTTATCAGAGGAGCGTGAAAGGCATTCATTTAGAAAATATGCTTACAGGTAGTCTCATTAGGCGTTGGCTCAGTTTAGTTATTTGATCAGAAACTTTTGTGTCATGGAGTCTAAAAGTTTTTAACTTGAAAGTGAGATTTAATTATTCACTTTTATAAAATAGGGATAACTGGGGATATTTTAGTAGGTGATCCTTTATAGTTCTAGTTTGTTAATGCATTAAAAAAAAATTGTGCATGTGATGATCTCGGCAGGAAGCACAAACTATAATTCCTGTTCTGTGAGTGTATTAAATAACATTCGAGTTTTGTTTGTCCTCACAGATGCAATGGTGGAGCGGGTTCCTGAAAACATTAACTTTCCCTCTGAAGAGGAGAAGATTATAAACTTTTGGAATGAAAAGGACTGCTTCCAGGAATGCCTCAAACAGTCCAAGAACAGACCCAGGTAAATCCAGTTGCAAATTTCCATGTTCTTCTTGTATCTGTATGGGTTTTCTCTAGGTGCTCCCATTTCCTAACGAACAAAACATATTTACACACAAGCTGTGAATAACCTAAGATAATACTGAAATTTGGTTGGTGTGTGTTTAGATTAAGTTAGCTTTTTGCTTGGAATGTGTTGGTTCGGACAATCTCCTGTATAAACGTCTAAAAATCCACCATTTATTATAACTTATTGTAAAACACGTACGAACAGTTCTTTTAAATGTTATAGTCATAGTATAGTCAATATATGACTTACAGCTGCTAACAATCTGTATTCGAGAGGATATTGTGAGGGCTCTATTGGTGCTTTTGAACAGCAGACATAATTTTGTTGTATCGCTTTAATGCTGGGTGTTTTATAAGGATTGGTTTTAAGCGTTCTGGCAGCTGGTAACAGCCAGAGAAAATAGTTGTATTTCCTGATTGTCCAGTTTTATTTGGTACCAGTGTCTGAGTCATATGAGGTCCATTGGAATAAACAAGGTAGCTATGAAAAGTGTGTATGGTAGTATAATATCAGAAAGCACAAATACTGTGTTATCATTGCGTCACAGCTATGATGTTCTGGATTCAAACCTGATTATCAGCTGGGCCTTTTCTGTTTGAAATTTGCATATTCTTCTTGTATCTGTATGTTTGTTTGTTTTTTTGTTTGTTTGTTTGTTTTTGGCGTCAGCTCCAGCCCCTCGTTGACCTTGACTGGATAATTGGTTAAGAAAACAACCTGTTGTTTACCTCAGGTTAAAACGTGGCTCTCAAAAAAAAAAGTGTAATGAAAGTAAAAGTGAAAGTAAAGTGTTACACTTCCCATTATTCTTTCATAGCTTAGGATCATATCTGTGTTATTTTCATATTGATTCTTTAAATTTGACTTGCAGATCAAATCAGGAAGCTTTTCTCAATCTACACTCTTAACTAAAGTTAAAACATTTCTTTTCATCAGCAACTGTGAGAAGGTTATTTATGCTTTAATTACATGGAGACTGGATTACTCTAATTCATTATATGTTGAATTGAGCAAAACACTAATATCACAGTTGTTATTACTGGTGTGTCAAAGTGCAGCTCCTAGACTCCTGACTGGTACCTGGAAGGATGATCATGTTTTGCTTGTTCTTAAATCGTTACACTGGCTTTTTGTGAAAATATTATTACTCATAAATAAGTGCTTGTAAGAAAATGATCCAGGTTATGACCCACGTCGCTCACTTAGATATCTCACTCAGATATCCTGTGTCCCACATTGCTCACTCCAGCAATAAGCAGATTTTAGTAATTACAAATTCCTGATTGTCTCATATTCCTGACCGGACATTGTCTCATACAGCCCAAGTCCAAAACTCTGGAATTGGGTCATCTACCTACTAATAGTATTTAAATACCAGCTGAAATCATACCTCTTTTTAATAGCTTTCTCAGATTCTGACTTACAGTGTCATTCTCCCTAATGTGTCTCTCTTATTATTTTATGATTTATTATTCTCTAAATATTAAAACTTTGTGTCTTTTCGTTTGATTATTTTTATTGGTCTTAAATGATTTGTTTTTCTTTTAATTATTGATAGATTTATTTGCTGTGTGCTGTATAAATAAATGTGTAGCATGTTGCAAGTTTGTTTTACCAGTTAACAAAAATGCTGTTCCACATAGCAGTATTCAAGATTTGCATTTGCTACCTATCTCTCAAACCAGGTACACCTTCTACGATGGACCTCCCTTTGCCACTGGTCTACCCCACTATGGTCACATCCTAGCTGGTACCATCAAGGACATTGTTACTCGCTTTCACCACCAGAGTGGCTTCTATGTGGACCGGCGCTTTGGGTGGGATTGTCATGGCCTACCTGTGGTAAGAATTTGCCATAGCTGTCTTTTTAATGTTTCAATTCAATGTTACAATTAGGGGTGGGCGATATAAACGATATACGATAGAAACAATATAAATTTGGCCAACGATAGAGATTTTGACTATATCGCTCTATCACGATAGCGCATGTTGATGATGTCATCAAGCTGCGCCTATTTTGGTTGAAAGCATTGCAGCGGCTAAAACCATTATCATCTGCAAATTATGCCGAGCGACAGTCATAGCAAAGAGATGAAGCACTTTTGAAATATGGGGAAAGCCAAAAACTGTGCTTCCTCCACTTCCGTAACATTGATTCATTAATGTTGAATTCTCTCGCAGCTGCTCTGTTCCCAATTTGTTGCAGTATATTAATAACTAACCTCCTATTGTGGATAAATAATCTCAGTTGTTCTCCTGACTGAAGTTTGCCCCGTGTATAGCATCCTGCTATGCGATTGCATTTGTCCCTGACCACCAGAATCCGTCACGTTAACTTTTATCGAGTGGAAAAAAAGTTGGCGTTCATCCTCCAGCTTTACTGTGCTAATGTTATGCTATCATAGCTGTGTCGCTAGCAATCACGTAGCACAACATTATATACCAGGTAGTCCAACTTCAGTAACCCTGCAAACGCCACTGCTGTTTAGTTTTCTGTCTTCATTTATGTTGGAAGTGGTAGCAGAGCTGTACGTTTTATTTAGTTTCAAAAACTCTCAGTCAGAACATGGCATGAAATGTTTAGGTGGAAACTAGCGAGCTAACTTCCTGTTAACTTCTAATTCTGTTAAATTTAATAAATTCTGTTTTCATGGATGCCTGGATGTTAAACTTAATTGTTACGCCCGATAAAGCAGCAACACTGATCATTTTATTAAAGATGAAAGAATTTAGACCGTTTTTAACTCTCAGTATTCGTTTGACTTTGGGACCTGAAACTGACGGAGTTTTGGACCCAGATTACTCCGCGAAGCTCCTCACTACGGCAGCTGTATTGCTCTGACAATCCATCAAGCAGTGCAGCTTACCAAAGTTGTACTAAAACATTTTTAACAGATTTCTGCACGCCAACATCGGTTCAAGGTCAGTAAGCACAACCAGAATTCATACATAAGGCACACTCTCGATTTTTGAGAAAATAAAAAGATTTTAAGTGTGCCTAATAGTGTGGAAAATACATTATACAGAAGAAAAGAATATATCGTGATATATATCGTTACCGCACATTTTTCAAATTATATCACGATATGAATTTTAGGCCATATCGCCCAGCCCTAGGCTATATCATGCCGTTCACGGTAATACCGGTGTAATGTTGGGCAACGATAGGAAAATGAAATATCGCGATAGAATATGGGTAATACGCGCATGCGCAGTGCCTTTGTTTACATACGCACATGGCGGCGACGCAGAATGAGAAGAGCAAAAGTGGATCGTTAAATGAAATGGAGGAACCAGAATTGGTTTGTAAAAATGCTGCAGCTTCAGTGGTGTGGAACTGGTTTGGCTTTCATCCGTCAGATACACAACAAAGCACTATTTTTGGTAGAGCATGCTAGCGGGCCATCGTTATTACTGTGATTTGGAAAATACGGCACACTTAAAATCAATCCTTTGATTTTTCTGAAAATCAACAGTGTCCTTTATAATCCTGTACGCCTTATGTATGAATTCTGGTTGTGTTTACTGACCTTGAAACGATTTTATGTGGTACACGGCGCTCGAAAATCTGTCAAATGTTCCAGTACGACTTTGCTAAGCTACGAACCCGCACCGCTTGATGGATTGTCGGAGCATTACGGCTACCGTAGGCAGGAGCCTCGCGGAGTGATACGTACTGTGCTTCAACATAATATTACCGTACTATGTGTGTATAACCTCTTTTTAAGTTGTGTGGATATTCTACATGGTTATGCTGAGGATATGTCGGCCAATTTCCACTGGAAATGCCTTTTGGTTAAACTGTCAGCAAGGAATTTGCATTTGCACTGTTAATTTTTTATATAAATTTAATGCACTTAAAGAAGCTGCTTGTTTAAGTGAAAATACATTGATGTTTTTTTGGGGGGGTTTTTTGCACTAATAAAGTTGAGGAGTTGTAAAGTATTTTGTCTAGTGTCAGTTATATTGTTATATCGTTATTGCAAATTTTCAAATGTATATCGTGATAAATATTTTTGGTCATATCACCCTGCTCTAGTTACAATGTGGTCCGTTAATATTTAGTATTTGTCAAATCCTGTGTGTTTTATGTAGGAGTATGAGATTGATAAGACTTTGGGGATCAAAGGACCGGAAGATGTGGCCAAAATGGGCATTGCTGAGTACAACAAGCAATGCCGAAGCATTGTAATGAGATACTCCAACGAGTGGGAGGTGAGTCCAGTGTATCTAACTAAGAGCAAAACACAGTTTACACCAGATAGTAGGGCTAGGTTCATGTTGAATGTTGTGGTGAATTTCTTGGCATTTGTAAGCCTGCATAACAAGTGACCTTCTAAAGTAGTTGTAAATATGTGTTACATCTAAATTCATATCATAAAAATCTATAACAAATCGCCCTGCATATATTTACCATGGTAATTTGTTCTTTTCATTTTTACGTGCGTTTGTAATTGTATCTAGGCTTCAGTAAAGCGAATGGGACGGTGGATTGACTTCCAAAATGACTACAAGACCCTTTACCCATGGTTCATGGAGACTGTCTGGTATGTATGTAAAAAGGGGGGAAAAAATGCACGTTTCATAAAGACTTGTTTTGACTGCAGCAATTGCAAAAACATGGTCTGGGGCTATGGAAGGGTGTTTTTGGATTGGCAATGTGCAAATTTATGAACACAAATGCAGCCAGTTTATTTCAGCAATGAGCAGCAGAATCTACCAAGAGCAGTGCAAATCAATGAAATGCACCTGAAAGAGAATCTGTATATTCATGGGGACTATGTAGGGTCTCTGAGGTTTTGGGTAGCTGTTATCTGGCTAAATCTGACAGCTCAGGCAGAACGCAGGATTTATCCTGAGAGGGGGTGCTTTGTCATTTAATAAGACCAACACGCATGATGTGTGTCAGACACACAAACCATTACTTCATGTTAGGTCCTGACTATTCGGGCATTAAGTTGCAAATATATGCTGTAATCCTGAGTTTTTGGTTTCTTTTTCTCTGCATGCTTTGTGACAGTGCAGTTGTTTGTTTTAGCCAACCGAAGTAATCAGACTGATCTGGTTGCACCAGCTTCTGCAAAATCCCAAAATACATTCAGTGAGACTTGACCATTATGTTGTAGAATTTAAACAATTGCCTGTTGTTGTGTTCTATGTCAGTGTGATCCCACACCAATTCAGTAATGTTGTCTGATATGGTAAATGGATACTTATTATAGTGCTTTTCTACTCCAATTGAACACTCAAAGTATTTTGTTTTTCCATTCTATGTTCTGATTTTTTTTCTATCCATCTATGCTTTTACTACGTGGGCAGTATGTTTGGGATCATTGTAATAAATGAAAATGAAGCTGTTGCCAATCACATGCTTTACTGGTGGTATTGCATGGTGGTGTGACAGTACTTTGCAGCCTTCATAGTTCAATCAATTTTGACAAGCTCTTCAATGCCACTGGCTGAAATGCAGCCCCAAACCATGGCAGAACCTCCACGTGTCTTACAAATCACTGTAGACACTCACTGTTGTACCTGTCTCCTGACCTCCTCCATACATATTGATGAGGAGAAATCTCCAGTTTGGATTCTTCACTCAGTCAGACCTGCTGTCACTGATTTTCAGTCCAGTTCTTGTGCAATTTGTCATACCCCAGGCTTTTCTCTATGTTTCCATTCCTAAAGAGTAGATTCTTGACTGCCATCCTTCCACTGAGAGCATTTCTGATGAAGCTTCAGTGAAAAGCAGATAGAGGGACAGATGCATCTCTCAGGTTTTCCATAAATTTTTAAGGACACACTTTACAGCATGCTGAGATACACGATTTTTCATCTAAAATTTGCTCTTTCTCAAAGAATCTGAAAGAATTAGTTCTCCTCTAAGTTTGACATAACATAACATAACATTGACAATAACAGACAACTTGCAGGTGTAAGAAACTATGACTAAAAGGCTTTTTGTCAATTTTTAACCAACAAGTTGACCTTGAATACCTTGGTGGATGCAATACATAATTTAACAAGTAACTTTACCCCACTCTACACCCCTACAAAGTTTTATCAGAATTCATTCAAAACCTTTTAAGCTATTGTATTTAAAGATAAAATTGCATGCAAACACTATGAGGTGTGGCTCAAGAGATTTGCACGCTATTGAAAATGAAAGTTATTTATGGATATAGAGCCCTCTGCATGTACACTGCAAAAACTCAAAATCTTAACAAGTATATTTGTCTTATTTCTAGTCAAAATATCTCATTACACTTAAAATAAGACAAAATCAGCTACAAAGCAACATTCCAGTAAGCTATATGAACTTGTTTCAAAACAGTAAATCTTGTAACTAGAGAAAAACTAAATAATTTTCACTTGTTTCATTGGCAGATTTCTTTTCACTTATTTCAAGTTAAAATATCTTGTATTAAGTGAAAAAGCAACATGTTTAGCTTGTGTTAGGTAATTGAGCATCTGAAGAAAGAAAGCAATGTCAAGATTTCCTCTGTAACATATAAATAGCCATGTTGAGGGCAGGAAATATGCTCTGTTCTACACATTTAGGTCTGTGAACAGTCAAAACAACATTGTGTTTACATAACATTGTGCACAGCTTTTGTGGTTTATTGCATATTAAGATAAAGGTAGAAGAGTGCAAGTCCCAGCTTTATGTCTTTGTATGCAGTGCTTGTGCACTGTTATATATTGTAATACTTGCATCAGAATTCAGTCTCTGGTGATAATAAATGATGCAGTTGATGCAAAATATATCAATAGATTCCCTGTGAGAAGTGAGGATGAGCATCCCTTTGCACTCATATTGGTTATTAATTAAAGGCTTTAGCAGGAAAATAAGTTTTGAAATTCATCAGTAATACAGCCTGTGGGTGAATATAAAATGGTCTTTAACTTAGCCTTCTCTCATTTCTTCTCACCACTGGCCCATGACCTCACTCTTTTCATAAATGCTCTGTCATAGTTGATGAATGCTATGTGGGAAATCAATCTGAACAATTTTTAACTTTTACCAGAGAGATAAAGCTAACAATTTTATGTATTCATGTGTGAAACTGTTGCAGTTTAACTTACTAGACACAGAATCTTTGAAACTGCGTTTTGTGGAGTTGATGTTTTCTTCTTTATTTTAAAATGTTTGTTTTCTTTCTCTCAGGTGGGTTTTCAAACAGCTGTATGACAAGGGTCTGGTGTACCGAGGTGTCAAAGTTATGCCTTTCTCCACTGCCTGCAACACCCCCTTGTCCAACTTTGAGGCCAATCAGAACTACAAGGTTGGCACAGAACATTACCTCTTTACATATTTGCTGGTGTAATGTAACACAGCTATGGTTGCCTCTATTGTAAGTGCAGGTACTGTACTTCTTAAAACAAAGTTGACCTTGTTTCTATGCTTAATGCTTGTCTCCAGGATGTTCAGGACCCCTCGGTGATTGTCAACTTCCCACTGGTTGAGAATGAGGATGTTGCTTTGATTGCCTGGACAACCACACCATGGACACTGCCGAGCAACCTGGCCCTGTGTGTGAACCCAGAATTGCTTTATGTCAAGGTCAAAGGTGAGCAAAGAACATAGCACACGTCTTGTGCTACAACCAGGTGCGCTACAAGGGTTGCTGTTTCTTCAAGTTATTGCAGTTATGCACCTCGTTCCTTACAATCAGTGGTTTTACACTTTTTTAACCCAGCCAATTACTAAATGCTACAGTAAAGAGGAGCAGGTCATGGAGAGATATGAAGAAAATGAGAGAAAATATTATGACAAAAAGCAACACTGTAACTGTAAAAATGTAAACGAGGAATGCAGCAGAAAATAGTTAATCTTGTAAATTGGTAGATCAGTATATTTATTTTACCACTTAATGCATACTTGGTATTATCATTTATTGATAACATGACATATGTGCTCTTAATGATTGATACAGTTGAGTATAAGTGGAAGTGCATTCAAAAATGATTCTGTTTTATGGTGAAGGAGTGAGTGATTTCTCCCTGTGATGAATGCCAATAGACATTAGTTGCTTTATCAGCAATTTAGCCTAAAACAGACTCGGGTAAGGAGAATTAAGAGTCTAAAGAACAAATGTATTCATTTTTTTGTATCGTCTACTGTAGTGTTTCCCAACCTTTGGGAGCCACAGCACATATTTCACATTAGAGAAATCACACGGCACACCACCAAACAAAAATGTCACCAAAAGCATATTGATGAATTTTCTCCATGCACCAGGCATAGCAGTTTGTCCCCAGTATACCTTTTTTGCTTTCTTCTGACCACTACTCTTGCTAGGGCCTTCATCTGGGTTGAAATTTTCTCCAGGACCCAGGTCAGATTGACTACTTTTTCTTTTCAAATATTTATTTATTGCTATTACGCGCAGTGTTATCTCACTTGCAGCATGTCCTCTTCTGTTTACTGGCAGTTGGCAACCTATTTAATTGGAACAACAGGTTGTACTGCCCTCTAGTGGAAGAGAATGTAATTGTTCCGCCCATTACTCACGCAGGTCGCTTAGAGTACCAATCAGGTGAAACCAGATAATCTTCCACGGTACACCTGATCATTTCTTGCAGGACAGTGGTTGGGAAACACTGATCTACTGAATGCATATAAGTTCCAGTGGCACTGTGACACATTTAGTTTATGGAACTGTTAACTGCACAGTCTCATTTTGTGACATTAGCAGTATATGGCATAGCAATTTTAGCATATGTGACCTTCAGCTGAAAATTTCTCTCACTCTTATCATATCGCCATGATACAATCATGGAACATGGTGATTAAAGGCAGCTAAGGCCAGCTGTGTTTAGTGAAGTTTTTTCGTAATCTAGCCAGGTTAAATGAAGAAAACAAATAACAGCCACCTTTGTGCTGCTGAAAACTCTAGCTTCAGGCTCGACATACCACTCTAACCCATTAATCTTCCTTTGCAGTGCACCACTCAGGACAACTAGTTTTGTTAAATGATAGTGCTTAAATGCTGATGCCTGCGGCAAAACTTTTCTGACTGAAAATCTTGTTTCCCTTGTGGCTTTAGTGTTTTGGACCACAGTATCAGCTGATAGATGTTTGTTTTCTTTTAATTCAGAAAGAACAAACAAGAACAAATTAGCTGAGGAGGAGTGCTGCCTTTGCAAATTGCACCCGTAGGAAATAATGGACCCGTAATGTGTTGGTGTGACTGGAACTTTGTTTTTATCTTCAAACAAAACACACAGGCAGTAACTTGCATGAACATCAGTTATGATCATGCAGGATTTATCCTTAAGTGAAAATACAATCACCCACCTAAATTGCTCCTTTCAGGTTTAAACAACAGAATCTTACATAAGACTGTTTGCGCTAATGGCCAACTTGCATTAAAGTAAAGGCATTAAAGTATTTTTGCAATTGTAAGCCATAAATTTTAAACAGAAAGATCTAAAACTTTCTCTATAGTCTGCAAAAAAAGAGAGTAAAGCTAAACTACAATTTAATATATTACACATGTTTTGTTTACTATAGTTAAAAGACACATTTTTAACAACCTTAATCCAGTTTTTATTCTGCTGAACAACAATACTGTACACAAACACATTTTCCAGTTTCTTAATGAAAACTAATGCAGTAGTCTAATTCAACATTCTTACAATAAATCCTGCTTTCATGAAGGTCACAGTGGTTGATGGAAGTTTCAGAAAAAGTGTTTGTTTTTGTTTGTCATAATTTAGTTTGCGGTGCTGTTATTTTGTTCAGTCCATTCATTTTAATTAATTGCATGGCTGTTGTATAAAGACAGCCATGCAATTAATGGCTGTCTTTATCACCAATGAAACCTAGTTGATGAAACAAAGTAGGCATTTTATTCCCAATTTTTTTTAATGCAAAAATACAAAACCTTTGCAATAATTAGAGGGTTAATTAATTATATTTATATAGCCATATATAAATCATTTTACAGCAACATGTTAACAGGAAATGCAAATGTATAACTAATAACCTCTGGAAAAAATCAGCTATTGTTTATTTATGGCATTAACACTTGTTTTTCCTATTTTAATGTATCAAGATGTGTTTTTTGGCTTTAGTTGGTAGGGGTGCGTGTGTGCGAGAGACATTGTGTAGCTCAAACCTGAAAATGTGGCTGAATCTCAAATCAGGCCACTCAAAAAAAGCCTTGTCCTTGTTCAAATATAAAAAACGATACTCAAGAGAGGTGGCTACTGTTTTTCTGTTACCCTCCTGCTGTAGGTTTTGGTTCCCTATGAGAGAAACTGGTGGGTTTTTAAAAGGATGACCTAGATTCCTTTTACTTTGGCGTAGCGCAGATGATACTGTAGGGGGCAGTGTTGAAGCACAGTCTGTTGTCATTACTGCACCGCCTGTGCTGCATGGGAGACCGCCTTGGAATACCAATGAATGTGGTCTTTTTTTTTTTATCAGCTCAGTCTCTTTTTATCTCTCCTTGTTCACTCACTCGATCTTCATCCCAGTTCTTCCTACTCTTTTCTTATCGCTTTCTTTGCCTTCAAATCCACCTGTTTTCGTCCTACCTTGTGCTTATTCCCTCTCAGTCCGTCTCTTTTAACGTCTGCCTGTTTCCCTCGCTGCTTTTGTCGCTGTTTGAGTGCGGGGCTGTCAGCAGGTCTGAGCTGTGCAGTCATTTGTCACACGACTGAGGGGAAGAAACATCTTTTATTGATGCTGCCCTCTTGTCGCTCTTTTTTGTGTCTCAGTGTCTCAGGCCATTTGGTTTTTGCCCTCTTCACAAGTGTCATCTTTGCTGTTACTGGGGACTCGTCTTTTTATGTTTCTTACAATCTGTTTTTGGCTGTATGTAGAAGAAGGTTCAGTTCTCCCCCCTCAGTGACGGCTGTATGACAGCTATCATTATTATTATGATGATGATGATGGACCCTATCAGAAACAAGATGTTACATCACTGTTACTATTATTATTCACAAATCGACCTTCAGACATGAATACAGCACAGCTATGAGACGAATGGATCTGAGCCATGTTGGATGAGTTGCTATTTATCATCACCTGAAATTCAGGTCAATAAAGATAAATCATGCTGCTGTGGCTCTTTACATGACAGACTTTGAAAAATCACCAGGATACCCCCCACGCATCACATCATAGAAATCTGCCTTGTCATTCCCCCTTTATTATACATACTGTGAGATTTCAAAACTATATGGAAAAAGGGGAAAATGCAACAGGGACCTGGTTTTATTTTTAGCTATTTATACTATGGGATTGAGCAACTGGAGGACAAGGTCCACTGTCGTATCTTTATATTTGTGCGATTTTTATTCATTTATTTTTTCCCCAGTTCTATTTATCTAATTTATGGGTCTGCTCTGGACTTGCTAAATGTTCAAAGATGGTGTGATGAAGAGCTGAAAACAGCCACGTTTTTCATCACAAAGAAAGGAAGGAATGAGTAATGATGGAAAAAAATAAATAACTAGCTGTTGCACACAGTCAAGCGTAAGTTCTTATATCTGTTTATACATACGTACTTATGTACATTTATTATGAATTTTAGCCAAAATTAAAGATTAAGAGGTTTAAGATTAAGCGATCACAGTGTGGAACAGTCAAAAGGCCCCGAGCTGGTGACTGGTGAGGCAGATCGCTGTAATAAGGTCTCAACAGGTCCTTAAACATACAGGAGCCTGGCCGTGTAGGGCTTTATATGTAATTAAAAAAACATTTTTTTAAGTGCATTTCTGCATTTCCTTTTTTCCTTTTGGATGCTAATGAAAAAGCAAGAACAGAGGTGATGTATGGCCATCGGCTAATTTGTTAGCAACCTAGCTGCTGTGTTCTGGACTATTGAGAGGACTGAGCAATGAAAGTAAAAAGTCTGTTGCCATAATCTAGTGTGACAAAATGTAATTGTCTATTATGTGTGTATTAGTTCCAAGTTGTAGGAGTACATCCCCAATGCTCTAAATGACTGTTAAGTAAAAAATAAAGATGTTTATGTTAATAGTGTTATCACACGTGAAGAAAATGCACTAATTACATCCTCAGAAATCTTTGTTCCTGACCAGCAGTGCACGCCTAAAGATATGAAGTTTGCTGTTATATGTTCTTTGCTTAATGAATGACCGTTTGTGATCCATTTCAGATGTAGACAAACTAAAAATTTGTCAGTCAGCTGCCTGAATAACTGTTGAGTCATTGCAAATCTACATCGTTCTATTGCCTGACATTGAAAGTGTTTGTGGTTAAAGTGCACCTACATTTAACAGTAGCAAATTAATTGGTAAAAGGAGTCTTTGGTTAATGATTTATCTGGATTGATGCTCTCCACAGGTGTGATGGGAAATTTTGAAAAGCAAGAAAATTACAAAAAAAACTAAAACCAACATGAATTTCTATTTTGTCTCTTAGATAATACCACACACAAGACCTACATCATGATGGAGGCCAGACTGGGGGCTCTGTTTAAGTCAGAGAGCGAGTACACTATCCTTGACAAGTGAGTACAAAGGCTATATAAGTGAAGAAAAAGCTAAAAAGTTCAAAGGATTAAATTTTTCAAAATGTGCACACTTCAGTCTGTTGGCACCAAAGTGCAGCAGTCTGTTGCTGAGCTACTGGGGAAGTAATTTCCCTTAGGTGAATATACTGTACAATACAGTCCTACTTTATTAACAAGCCAGAACTAGCAACCAGAACTGTGAATAAAGGGTACACAAAATACAAGCCAGCAGCTGCTGTTTCTTTTTGTTAGGAGCATTTCTAGATTTGTGCCCTGATTGCTGGCGTCATGACTTACGTTAGTTGCCTTAATTTGCTTTCCAAAATTAAAGCTGTTTCAGCTGACAAATGCTTCTGAAAAGCAATAAAGATTAAAAAAAAAAAAAAAAAAACGTGTTGTGTTATGTAGTTACTGAAGTATTTCCAGATTTTTATTTTTTGTTTTTAGTCTCAGTTTAATTGGAAAAAGTTGAAGTGAAAGTCTAGATAGCAATACATGATTGTTTTGGAAATATAGTTGTTATTATATAATTATAGTTATTTATGTAATGTTAACATTTTGTACTTGAAACCCAGCTGCTGCCTTTTTCAATGAGTAAGAAACTTGTGTTTAATGTTTCTTGTCAAAGGTTTTTTGTTGAGTTACGACTTCTCTTCCAGAGTGGCTAAAATTTGTAACAGCCAGATTAGGAAAGGTTGTATTTTACCAGCTAAGTGTTGTTCTTTGCAGCAGAAAGGGGAACAATTCCAATTTCTCAGCTCACTGGATGAGTCTGGAGCACAGGGAAAGCACATAGCAGAAAAAAATAAAGCGTAGTGAGATGACGAAAACAAGTGAGTGAATAAAGACTACAGAATTTACTGAAACCTGATGGAGCAAATTTCTAGGCATGATTTATCCCCTCTCATCCTGTATATCAGATAACTGAACCGGTGATGTAAACAAGACAAAAAAAATGTCCTTCCTCTTCTTCTTCCACAAGGACAAAACCCTTAAACACAGACGCCTTTATTTGAACTATTATTACAGAAACGGTGCATCGGGACTGTCTCAGCTGCCAATATGAACACAGCCCTTAAATGGAGATCTCACAAAGATCCTGAGGCAATTTCTGTCCTTACCAAGTGAAATCACCTCCCTTAAAAAAAAAAACAAAAACAAAAAAAAAACATTTAACATCTATCCTTTACTGTGAGATAACTTATAAAAACTGTATCGTAAAGATGATTTGTCTGAATTTTTTGGTGTGAGCCTGAGAGGTGAAATTCAAGGCTAAGAACGTCCTCAAATTACTCTCCGCTGCTTCTAAGGCTTAAACACCATTACATAAAGCTACTGCTCACAGTTCTAACTCAAGGTGACTGAGATAAGTCCATCAACGTGTTGTTCTGCTCCTTTCTTCTCATTTATTTTGTGCGAGCTCAACAGTTGGAGGGACACTGTTAAGAAAGATTTTGGTGCGGAAAAACAAACTGGTGTCTGGATTTAAAAAGTGGAATATGAGGAAACTTCTTTTGTCCTGTGAAGCTGTGCTTGTACAGCTTTTCTGCTGGTTTGTGTCTGCAGTAATTATGAATTAAAGTTATTGTAGGAAGGTTTCAAGTGTTTTATTTGCTTTTTAGATTTCCTGGTAAGACACTGAAAGGGAAAAAATACAAGCCTCTTTTCCAGTACTTTGCAAAGGTTAGTACAGTTTTTCTTCCTGGTTGTTTCACAGTTATGTCTAATGTTTTTCAGAAACTAAACAGTATGCCTGTCTTTAATTAACACAGCACAGTGACACCTCTATTTACATCTAAATGCATCCATGAGTTTGTATTGTTGCTGTACTACTCACCCTGTCCTCACCCTTCATCTAATATCTTGTCATTTTTTTAATTCAGTGTTCAGAGAAAGGAGCTTTCCAGGTTTTGACGGATAACTATGTCAAAGAGGAAGAGGGCACAGGAGTGGTCCACCAGGCACCTTATTTTGGAGCTGTAAGTAGGATCTTTTCTAAAATCCTGCAACTGCGACAACATGCAATGCTCATTACATAAGGGGGAGCTGCAAAAAGTAAAATTAAATGTTAAAGAAGTGTTGCTCTTGGTTTGTAGTAATCATAATAAGCAGAAAAATTAAAGGTTCAACTGATGAGTTACTTCATAGATTCTTGGGATGCTATTTTAAACAATTATCTTATGAGCATCAACATCTTATGTGGATTTATTGGGTGTTTTTATCTGATGTAGGATGCTGTGTTTCTTGCCTGATAATTTAAATTCTTTTAATTAAATGTATGCATTTAAGATGAGATGAAATGAGCACACACATTTTCGAATTCATTTCAAGTTGAGGTGTATTGTTGTCGAGGAGTGTTTGTTTTGAGTGCTATGGTATCAGTGTATTGAGTCCAATGCAGTAGTGCTATCAGATGTATTGGACACTGCTAATAGGTTAGATGCCCTTGCCAAGGGTAGACAAGTGCCCCAGTTGCTATAGCCAGCTTTGAATATCAACCAACCGTCTTAGCTTTCTGTACAGCAATCTCTGAACTGTTAACATCACCCTTGTAGTTAGCATCTCATTTCAATTTGCATTTAATTTTTTAATTTATTTAGTTGTCACAATAATTTTGATTTTCAAAAAAAAATGAAAAAGATCTTCTTCAGTTAATAATACCATATCAAAAACAAGTACATTAGCTCTGAAGTTGTACAGTAAAAGGGAAAGAACTGTCAATTTACATTCTTCAAATTGTATTGTATGACTAGATGTGAAATGACCATGTGGCACATCTGTCTTGGGTTTTGACAGGCTGTTTGAATACAAATTACATCTGCAGCCGGACAGTGCTCAGATCTTTCATGCATAGCTGTCACATACCAGCAGTGCTTGTTTCAACACTGCAAAAAGTATCCAGCTCAACAAGGAATTTAATATGGAGTCATAACATATCTTTACACTGTCGAAACTGGGTTCACTTTTGGCTGCACCTATATGCAGTAATGGAATTGTAAAACGAGCTTAAGATGAAATGATCAACATTAAGATTGTGTAGTCTAATTTATTTCTTTTACATTTTTATTACATGTGACTTTGTTATAAGTGGATATTTGTGACACACAGAGAGAGATTAGATGGATAGATGGAAACATAGATAGATGGATACTTTAAATGATCCCACAAGGGAAATTATTTTGTTATAGGAGCAGGATAAATAACACAAATAGTACAATCTACAATAAATAAACAACAGAGTTAATTTAAAAGTGCCACAGGCACTGCATAAGGGCCTTATACTAGGCAATGCAAAAGTTTATATATACATTGAAAAAAACAAAAGTAAAACTGTAGTTGACATTGTGCAAGAGCGTAGTGCAAATTGTATTTGTAAAATAATAAATAATATGTAAGAAAAACAGCCGTGAAAAGGAATAATACAGAAGACTATATTGATAATAAAGATGCCAGACCATGTCAAACCCATCTCTAAACTGTAATATTATCTCTCTGTAGGATGATTATAGGGTGTGCACTGAATACAACATCATCCAGAAGGACCAGGCTCCTATCTGCCCTGTGGACGCCTCGGGCTGCTTCACTTCAGAGGTCACTGACTTTGTGGGACAGTATGTCAAAGTGAGTGACACTTCATGCATTTACATGGAGATTAGGTTAGCAAGCATTGCATGTATTCTAGCCACAATAGCAGCCGCTGATATGATACACATGATAAAAATTTAAACATTATTAATAGCTGGATTAATTCAGTGTTTCATTTTCTGCCTTATCAGTTCACACTCCTCAACTGTTCTCCATTTCCTCCATTTGTATCTTGGAAATGTGTCTTTTCTTGTGTGCCAATATATATATATATATATATATATATATGTATATATATGTGCGCCAAATTTCTGTTGTTAGTCCTCTTTAGAAATATGCTTTAGATATATTCTCTTTAGCTATACCTGCAATAAAATGTTTTACCTATAACTAATTCTTAACTCAAACTGTCTAAATGTCAAGTTCAGGGAATCTTTGTCAGAGCAGTCTTCTGGAAAAACTTGCTCCCAAAGCACATTGTCATTTACCAGCGCACTGGATAGCCTCTTCAAGTCTGTCACACCCAACTAGAGTCCTAAGAGAATAATGAGTTAAAAAGAGCATTCATATATGATCTCATCACTATTTCACATCCTGGTGCAAAGGCCAGGGAGTGACCTGCCTGGCCACTAACAATACAGCGTTAGGTAATAAAGAGTGTGCAGCCACAGTTCTCCGAAAGTCAGTCATAATCCACTTTTGAAATGTGTTAAAGCGTAGCGTGAGTTTCAAGGGTGTCTGAGACATTCTTTATTACTGCATAAAAACTCAGAGACAGTCTAGGGGACTGTCAGTCGCAATATTTGCTACACAAGAAGCCAAAAGAGCAGCCACTCTTCTGTAAATTGAAAAACAAAGCCGGTATCTTACACAACATGAGAGCTGCATCTTACAGTCAGAAGAGTCTGCAAGTTAGCAGTGCCAGCAGAGCGAGAGTTCAAAGTCCGTCACCTTCCCGGTGCCGTGGAGCTTCTTTTGACAGCCGGGGACGCTCGGGTTATCATGGAACTGCCATCGAGGTGGGCACAGAGATACATCAGCACCATGCCAATGAGAAAGAGGAAATGCAGGAACTCAATGTCAAGTTCGCAGGATACATTCAGAAAGTTCAGGCGCTTGAACAGAGAAATGCTTCTCTTCAAGCTGAGCTAACTGCCCTGCAGAGCCGCTATAAGGGAGGCCCCACGGGCATCGGAGAAGAATACGAGCTCAAATTTAAAGAGGTGCGAGAGCTAATTGAGGTCCTGACAAATGAGAAGGGAGCAGCTGATATTGAACGTGGCTACATCGAAGAAGAAGTAGAAGTTTGGAGACTTAAGCTGGAGGAGGAGCTGGCACTTAAAGAAGAAGCAGAAATGATTCTGAAGGAGTTTCGTCAAGATGTTGACAATGCCACGCTGCAGAAGGCTGAGCTGGAGAAGCGCATAGAACAACTGGTGGCCGAAATAGAGTTTCTCAAGAAGCTGCATGATGAAGAAGTGGCTGACCTCATGAAGCAGATTGAGGACTCAAAAATTAGTGCTGAGATGGATGGCGATCGCCCTGATCTGGCTGCTTATTTGCGTAACATGCGTGCAGAGATAGAAGCTGTTGCTGCTCGCAATGTCCAAGAAGCAGAGAAGTGGTACAAGACCAAGTTTGACAATCTCAAGGACCATGCTGGCAAACATGAAGAACACATGAAAACCATGAAAGAGGAGATCACCACCTTCCACAACCAGGTGACAGATCTTCAGAATCAGATTGATGGTCTGAGGGCTCGCAATGCCGCCCTGGAGCAGCAGCTGGAAGACATGGAGATCTCCCACATGGATAAGGTGGGGAACCTAGACAGCGTCATCGCTCAGTTGGAGTCTCAGCTCTGTGATACCAAACTGGAGATGACCAAGTATCTCCAAGACTACCAGGAACTGCTGCACATTAAACTCAAGCTGGATGCAGAGATTGCAACCTACAGGAAGCTGCTGGAGGGAGAAGAGGAGAGGCTGGGAATTCCCAAAGATGTCTAATTACATGGGAGAGGTTCAGCGGCGAGTTTAAAGAATGGTCACAAAGAGAATTCGCAGAGTATCATGGAGTTTCAAGATCAGTTCACTCTATTTCTTACCCTTCTTCTTTTTTGCGGTCTTTTAAAAAATGTGTTTTTCTGAGCACAGATGCCAACACTTCTCCTGACACTTTGCCTAGACATGACTCCACTAATCAGGTGTTATAAATTTTGGGTACATATTTTTTGATATGAACTCTGCCTGCATCATATAAGGAAGAGTTTTGATCTATTCTTGTAATCTTATATGTATGCTTGTGTAGTTTTGGATACTCTGTGGTGCAGACAAATTTCCCCTAAACAGTTTATTGAGATATAAGACCCAGCCCTTTCCTACCCCTTATTTGTCTGTGATCATATTGTCCTTATGTATTCTCAAAATGATCTTCATTCCTATTCATTGCCTTCCCATAACTCTTGAATGTTTGGGGTTTTTTTTTTTTTTTTGGAGTCCTCATTTCTCCTCGTTGCTTTCATTTGCTCATGCTTATGCAGTACCCCTGCTAAATTTATCTTCTGTCTTTTCTGACAAGTCAGCCCCACTGTTGTACCTTCTCTGTTATCACTTCCTTTTGCTACAGTTTGTCACTTTTTGCCATCACTGTCTCTCTTTATGAAAGTTTTGGACCCGTCTGTCTTCTAAATGAAACACTCAACTCAAGCAAAGCAATATATAATCGTAGTATTGTGACTGATCTTTACAGCAACTCCAGTTAATTCTGAATGTTTTGACAAAACTGTTGACCATTCACACTAATGTTGACCAATTTAATAAAGATTTAAGTGTGTGCATACAAAATATTAGTAATGAATGTTCTTTAACATGTTGTAATTTCCTAATTTGTCTTTTCCTACAAATAATAAATTGAGTTGACAAACAAATGCCCATTTAATACATAGCAAACCAAATCCCTCACGCAATTTTTCCCTGATAAAATAGCATTCATAAAAAAATGATAAATTGTTTTTCATAGCAATTCAAAAATATAAACACTACAAAGAGTGTTTCTGATTGTTTGCCACATTCAAGTTCTTATCAAAGTCCTAATAGGAAGACTGAGTCTTTTTTTAATGCATAATTTGCTTTTCTTCTTTTACTGGATAAGTTTCACATGATTTTTGTTATTCAGAGCACAAAATTCGGTCTGTCTGTTTGGAGGTGTCAGGGCAGGGTCGGGTTAGGATCGTTATTTTGCACTTAAGAAAACCTAGATTTTTACTATGATTTTTCTACAAATTCAAATGATGCAGAAATAGATTGGGCTCATGTGGTGTTTCTTTAGAAATAATGTTCTCACAGTCCTCCTTCATCATTTATAGCAACCTCTCTATAAAGGTGATAAAATGCAGCATCTGACCAAGTCAAGCCCACTGAATTTGGATTCTTCATTATCCTGTAAATAAACTGTAAATACTGTGGGTGTCACAATGGGACTAACTTTTATGCAAATCTAAACTTTTACCCTATATTATTTTCATCTGTGCAAACTGGGTTTGGTTGTGTAGCTGGGGTAAGTACCGTAAGATGCACAAACAGAAAATAAATGAGTGTTTTGGAACCTTAAATCAGATGCAGATTAATTACAAAGAAATCACAAGCATGTGAGTAATTTTATAACATACTGCTTAAGTCTTATTTATGTTGAATTGGCCAGGTGGTGAAATTATTTCATTCTCTCAGTGCCAAATTTCCTGTGCATCTTTACATCACAGGTGTATCTTGATGCTTTAATGAGCATGGGTCAGGACACAACAAAATTTATCCCTGGGTGAAAGAGGGGTGGGAGGCTGGCATGGGAACTCTCTGCAAAGAGGTCACGGCCACCTGCCAAGCACTTGCTGAAAAGTCGTATCTATGAGCATCCTGTGAATTGCACTTGGCTAGAGGGACATAAAATATGGGATGATAAGACCCCATATTAGACTGTTTGCCATAAACACTGAGCTCCATTTTTCATAGTTGTATGGGTAGACTAACCTTGGTTGCAAAATTACCTTGGATTTTCTGCAAGAAAAGTCATACTCATATTGAAGTTTCCAGAGAATTCCTCTGATCAAGGTCTATTTCACCAAGTATTAAAGGTATGGTAGCCCTGAAGTGTACTGAAAATCTTCTAAGAAATAAAATGTAAAAACTGAAAGTTGCTCAGTAAACGTCCCATAATAACATGCTATTAGGATATGTGAAATATGTTAGGTAGAGACAGTTATTATTGATATAATACTATGGAGCATAATATAATGTAGTGCTGCAGATATCAGTTATTTCAGTAATAGAGTATTCAATCGATTATTCCTTCAATTTGTCGAGTAATTGGAGAAAAACTTATTTTTGTCTTATTAATGAGAAATAACAGTTGAATGAACTATTCACTGGTTTCCATTTTAAAAATACACCAGTGCCTGCCCGAATAAAGGCTCCGCCTCTTTGCTCTTCATCCTTTTTGTGTAGGCGGACTCTGGCTCCACATTAAACTGCTCACATGGTGACAACTGAGTGCTATGGAGGTGTGGATTAAACAGATCTTTCGAAGCAAAGAAATTTGCACCGATGACTTTCTATAATGAAATTATTCAAGTTACTCGATGAATTACTGCAGCCTTAATTGATAGAACTAAACTTTAAATTATTTCACTATTGTCCACTGTATGGTGACCTTGACAGTATAAAAAATGGATGCAACTGTCACCTGTCGGTTTGTGAAGTCCAGCTTCGAAGCTGCAGTCATCTTCTTGGTAGCATTGAGTAGATGTGAAGAGGAGGGAAGAGACTGTGAAACTGCATGCTCAGTGGATCTCCATTAGCCAGTGAGTGGCTCTCATTAGCCAATGAACGCGCAGCTTCATCATACAGATAATCCTCCAGTTTGCTGTCAGATATGACCAAGATTTACAAAATTGACTTAATTTTTTTATTCACTATAATCCAAAATGAGTGAGCCCTTAAGGTCAAGAGGAAAGTGTTTACAGAGGCCAGGATAGACAGCTGTTTTCTCATAGACTTCTATAGGATGAGAAGTTTTGCTGCAACCTCCATGTGGTGGTCATAGATTGATACAATGCATGTTTAAGGCTTTTCCATGGTGACATCATTTGTCTTGCCCGCAAGCTTCGTTTGTCTTTTATACTCTCTGTGGTCTGTAATAAGGACTTGATTTAATTCTGTCAATTTATACAGTGCATAAAATGACATTGTGCCACTTATTTTTTACTATTAAATGTTTAACAGTGCTGAGATATTGTATTTATGTAATATTTATTTATTGAGAAAAAAACAGTGCTGCAGGTTTTTTTAAAAAAAGACGATATGACACAAATAGTGTACTTAAAAACACAAAACGTTCACTGCAGTTTTCATTCAACTAGATACAATTATTGCATGATCTGAAGTGTGTTTATTGTTAGATGCTTATTCATTAATTGATGAATTCATTTTTGTGCATAGGTGCAAAGAGCAAACCTTACAGTGATTTTATAAAAGTTAACTTTGAAGTGAGCTGAAGAGCCCTGGCAGATCTCCATGGATTTTTAAATTTTTCACCTTGCAGCTATGATGAACAGATGTACTACTCCAGACTCTTTCAGTACGTTGTGACATGACAGTTGGCTGTAGTTTAAAGTGTAAATGCACACATCTGTCCATGCCTAGCCAGCTAAAATCTTTGACCCTAAATGACATTGACACGTGGCTCTTCAGCCCTATTCTGTGCTATAAAGCATTCTCTAAACAATGTCTCATGTTTGGTGGTTCTGTTACAGGACGCTGACAAAAATATCATCAAGTGGCTGAAGGAGAATAGTCGCCTCGTCAATGCCAGCTCCTGCAAGCATAATTACCCCTTCTGCTGGAGGTGAGACATGTACAGAATTCAAACTGAAAAGCTAATGTTACCTCCAGCATCCTTTTCTGTGTCACTCAAATTAACAGCTTAAATTTTTGCCTTTCACCACGGGGCTTTTAAAGCACCAGTTGAAGAAAAACTCAAACTTTTGGACACAGGAGATTTTTGTCACAAATGTTAAGCCTGACTCAATGAAATATTTTCTCTTTGAGTGCCATTGGCCTTATTTTGTTGTAGAATGTGTGAAGTTCAATGTTTAGCATGCAGGATAAGATTAATAAGATTGATAAATTGTTTTTACATTTTATGGCTTGACAGTAAATATAAATGAAATCAATATATTGTCTGTATTGTACAGGATCTTTTTGTTTGATTTAAGACCAACAGCTTTATGTCTCAACTTCAAAATAGAAATACACTTTCAAGTATAAGTAAAGTTTTCGTTTTAACCTTTGTGCAGTGTTTTGGTCTTTCATTTTCAGTATTTACCAAAAGGAAAATGATGCGATTTATTTAATTTATACAGCGCCAAATCACAACAACAGTCGCCTCAAGGCGCTTTATATTGTAAGGTAGACTCTACAATAATGCATACATACATATGTTATTTGTTACTTTGTTCTTTTTTTCGTCCAAACACTGTCGCTGTCAAGCGCTCGCACAAGTACAAAAAATGAACACCACACAGGGTTAAAGTTTATGTGGTATGCCTCTTTGGTCCTTTTTTTTTTTCTTTCTTTTTTTTTAAATCTGCTGTTGTTTTTTCAGATCGGACACACCACTCATCTACAAAGCCGTCCCCAGCTGGTTTGTCCGAGTGGAGCACATGGTGGAGAATCTACTGGACAACAATGGAAAATGCTATTGGTAACTTTTTTTCTGAAAAAATGATAACTGGCTTGGAGGCAGTGAAGTGGCAGCTGTGAGCATCTTGCCAAACAAGTGTTCTTAAAAACCATGCCAGACAGCAGATAGAGTCCCAAAACAATTACAGCCCTCCTCTGCACTACTAAATCAAGTTATTGGACTGTCTCTGCAGAGCAGCTATCACTGGGTATAGTAGTTTTGAATGGCAAAGAATTAGATTTTAAATAGAAGTTGTTTTGATTGTGGTTTTTTTCTATATCTGACATGGTGTTAAACTCTTTCTCAAGGAATTTTAACATGAGTCAACGGGGACTGGTGGTTTCTAAAACATTAGCATGATGCTAATTGCAGTGGCAGAACATGGAGAAAACGTAGGCATCAGCATGATGGCTTTGCTAAGTGGTATTACCCCTGGTGCTCCCAATGCTCTTTTCTGAGCCACAGTAGCTGCCTCCAGTAATGGGACTGTCAAACCGAGATGAATGACTAGCCGCTAGGAAGGTGAAGACGCCCAGACACACACATACAGAGAAGCTGAGACAAACGCACACACTACTTTAAAGGCTACGGTCCTTATCTAAGAGGTACTAGTGTTGCAGGGTTTTTAGGAACATCTAGCTAAAGGTTATGTACAGTAGAATAATCCTTGCTTTGGCTACTCTAACGATTTACGAGTTATGGCCAAGATTATAATAGAAACACCTGTGATTATAGTGTAAAACTATTCGCCACACTACAAACTGCAGCCTCCAACTTTATCATATGTCTTGATCAACACATGTTTAAACCGTTTCAAATATGTACTGAACATGTTTAAAATGAGAACCCCAACAAAACTAGCATTTATTATAGATGAGCACAACTGAGATAATCATGAGTGCTGAAGCTAGTGATTTAAAACAAAAAAATTGTTTATTATTTGCATGTTGTTATTTTACTCAGTTATGTCCTCAGAAAATAGTGAGGAATTTGTAACCCAAGCCTCCATTTTTTATTTATTTATTTGTTTTTTTTGTTGGGGTTTTTTTGCAAACATTGTCCCAAAAATTTAACTTAAACAAGCTCCTTATCAAAATTTTCTGTCAAATTGTTTTAGCTCTGGAGTAAAAAGATAAAGTTAAAAGGTGTTTGAACGACATGCAACATTGACACTAACTTTAACTTGGCTGTGTTAGTGTGGCTGCATTCTTATGCAGATTTCTTATTAGGTTGATATTTTAAACGTATTTTTATGTATAAATACATATTAAAAATATAAATAACCTTCTTATTTTTTTATTATTAGACTCCATTTTCAAACTCAAGTTCTTGTCCCATAAAGGCTGTCTGCCTGTCAGTCAGGGTTGCAGCTCATCAGCTTCCTAATGAAAGTAAAGTCCTTGTAGAGTTCAATACATCTATATAAAGTTCATATTAGCTGATGAGAGGCTTAAAAAAACTTGAGAAAGCAAAGTTCTAAAGTGCTAGTTAATGTATTCTCCAAGTGATTTGTTCATTTTATCTCAAATGGTGCAGGGCAGACAAAGGCTAAGTGTTTTTTCAGAGAGCTCGGTTTGAATTCTCCAGATGCCCGTCTGTCAGAATAAATGAACGACTAAATTTTTGAATGCTCAAAGGGTGGCTGATTTCTTTTGAGGTTCAAGGTGCAGACAGCTCAGCCACTGACATGTGAATTTAGCACATTATTTCGTAATAGGTAATCAGCTTAGCCTAAAAAGACTTGGGTTAAATACATTAAGAATCAAGTATTATATTTCTAGTTCATTATTTTTTTTTCTTTCTTGTCTGTGTTTTTTTGTCTTTCATTTTTTCAGGTATTCATTGAGTTCATTCATTCATGTGCTCACTGACACACTTAATTCTTAGTATTTGTCTTTATTGTGACAAACGTATAAAAACCTCCTAATTCTAAAAAATGTAGCTAACTTTAGCTACACTACTTATTTAAAAACAACATTACTTTAACTTTTAAACTTGAGCAGCTTTTGAGTGGTTTTCCTGCTTAACCTTAAAATTTGGACATTCTTGATAGACATACTTGTTTATAATAAGAACTGACCTTTTTGGGAACATGGGCTAAAGACTTTGCTTTGCAAACACTGAATAATAAGTCTGAATTAGTATAGAAATTATATATTTATTATAGCGTTCTGTAATACCTATACAGTGGGGAAATCTTGAACTATACATAAGGTACAACCTTATATAGTTGTGTGAAATATACCTTGTGTAAATAATCAGGAGTTTGAGTATTTTGTTACTAGAAGTTGGTGCCATTTACTAGTGTAAAATTGATTGCAAAGAAGTCTAGTGTGCTACACTAAAATCCTTGCGATTGCTTTGCTTAATTGCTGGTTGCCACAGTTGCCCATAGTTTGCATGGAACACGACAACTTTACTGATTTCAAAGTAGCTGCAAATGTATTTGCTGCTGGTCCCCTGAACAACTTTTATTTAGGCCAACGTGCTCTGGTTTGTATCACACTTTTGTCAAATTTCAAAACAGCTCAAAGACTAAAGTCTGGAGAGTGTGGGGGGGCTACCAACCTGTCTCTAGGCCTGTGTGACTGCGGCCTTCCAGTTTAATATTCCTGTTTGTTGATCCATGCATTTTCTTAGCTAGTTATCTAATGAGGATCAGAGGTCCAATAAAGCGTATCCTAGCTAAAGCTGAGTGATAGCCAGGGAACACCCTGAATAGCTCACTCGATCATTTTAATAGACCTTTGCACTATTTTGCATTTTTGTAAACGAGTCAAACCACCAGTTATCAGTATGCTTTTACATAGCTTTGAACTGATTAGTTGAGCCTTGTCCATCTGTCTTATTTACCCCCCCCCCCCTTTTTTTTTTCCCCCCCTTAATAAGTCTTCTGTGTGTCTCGAGCACAAGATAGGACACTTTAAATTCTACATTTAGCATGAATAGGGGGTGGAGGGCGGTGGTGGGCAGCAGCAGCAAAAGGAAAAAAAATCATTAAATTGATATATTAGGAGCCTAAATAGAAATGCCTCCTACAAATGGGAATTGATGAACTCTTTGCTTAGCGTGTGGATCCTGAGGCCAATATATTCCCCCCCCCCCATAGCCCCTTGCACTGTTCTCCTAAGCAACACAGACTGCTGTGGCAAGAAACGGGGACAGAAAAAAATTAGTGAAAGAGGGAGCGATTTGGAGATAGTGGCAAAATGAAAGAGCAGAAAAGGGGGTAGAAAAGAGAAAGATGCCTCGGAGGGAATGTTAACCTTTGCAGTTGAGCTTCATAAAGGGGCAGTTTTAAATTTATATCCTGGGCTGAAAATAAGGAGTAGTAAAGATGCCAGCAAGGAATAATATTTTCTTGTGAGAGACTGTGTTGCACAGTAATATATAGGGTATGGGTAAGTTTGTGTCTTGAAGAGTAATGTATACAGTTTCCATATAATAGACCTTAGAGGATATTCACAAGTCTAAAATTTAATTTACACATCTCTTAAAATTTCCTTCCCTGCTGGAGGCCATACAGTTAGTTACAAAACAGATTTGTCTTTGACTGCAGTGTGTCAGGAGGCTCTGCATACATATGATCATCGCTTTGACAGGCTACACCATCAAAGTGGTAGAAACACTTTTATCAGTTTTGCTGGTTCTAGTTGCTGGGAAGCTCATCAACTCAGAGCTCAGTAACTGTTGAATTTTTATCAAAATGTAGGATGACTTAATAATTTTAGGTTAAAATGTCCTTCACAGCTTTTGTGTTCACTTCATATTAATATACATTAGATTATCAAAAGTATTCACTCAGCCATCCAAATTGTTGAATTCAGGTGTTCCAATCATTTCTGTGGGTGCAGGTGTTAAAATCAAGAACCTATGCATGCAGTATGCTTCGTCGCTCTTAAGGCGGTGAATTACAGCATGCTGCCATAATAGGATCCCACCTGTGCAACGAGTCCAGTTGTGAAATTTCCACGCTTCAAAATATTCCATGGTCAACAACAATAACTCAGCCATGGAGTGCTAGGCCACGTAAAATCACAGAAATGGGTCAGTGGATGCTGAGGTGCATAATGCCCAACCTTCTGCAGAGTCAATCACTATAGACCTTCAAACTCCATGTGGCCTTCAGATCAGCACAAAAACAGTGCACAGAGAGCTTCATGGAATGGCTTTCCATGGCTGAGTAGCAGTATCCAAGCCTTACATCATCAAGTGCAGTGCAAACTCTCAGATGCCGTGGTGTAAAGCATGCCGCGTGTTGGAGTGATAACTTTTAATGCTTCAGCATGCTGAGAATTTTTGGACAATTTCATGCTCCTATGTTTGTGGGAACAGTGTGAGGATGGACCCTTCCTGTTCCAACATGATTGAGCACCAGTTCACAAAGCAAGGTCCATAAAGACATGGATGAATGAATTTGGTGCCCTGCACAGAGTCCTCAACCTCAACATGATAGAGCACCTTTGGGATGAATTAGAGCACAGACTGCAAGCCAGGCCTTCTTGTCTAACATCAAGGTCTGACCTCATAAATGTGATTCTGGAAGAATTATTAAAAATTCCCATTAACACAATGCTAAGCCTTGTGGAAAGCCTTCCCATAAAAGCTGAAGGTGTTAAAGCTACAAAGGGTGGGCCAACATCATACAAAACCCTATGGAATAAGAAAGGGGCATCACTCAAGATCATATGAGTGTGGAGGCAAATACTTTGAAAATATAGTGTACTTTATAATCTCATTAAGAGTTATCATTGTACGCTTTGGAGAACGACTGGGCGACAAAGAAATATGGTTACTTCTGGTTTACATAAATGGTAAAATATTAAATTGTTCTAGATGTCATTTTAAAAGTATCAAGGTGACCCTTATAATCCTATGGGCAATAATTAATTTTTACAAGCAGTGTTTGAGTTTGATATTTTCGGCTAGAGGAAGTCTGAAGTGGCAGAAAAGTATGTTAGGTTGCTGAAGGACATGAGGACAGCGAGGCAGTGGTCAGATGTCAGATATGCAGGAGGAGTGACAGATGGGTTCAAGGTAGGGATGGGATTGCATAAGGGACTGAGTCCAGTCTTGTTTGCAGTGGTGATGGACAGGTTGACAGATGAGGTCAGGCAGAAGTCTCAGTAGGTTATGTTTGCAGATGTATGTTTGTGATCTGTAGTGAGAGTATGGAGCAAGTGGAAGAGAGCCAGAAGAGGTGGAGGTATACTCCAGAGAGAAGAGGGGTGAATGGTAGAAGCAAGACAGAATATGTAAATGCGAGGGAGACAAATTGATAGGTGATGATACCAAGAGCAGAGGTAGTGAAGGTGGAGTTTAAATACGTAGGGTCAACCATTCAAAGCAACGGACAAGGTACAAGAGAGGTGAAAAAGAGAGCACAAGCAGGGTGGAGAGGGTAACGAGTGTCGGGGTCGACAGAATGATAACAGCAAGAGTGAAGAATTGCTTCCCAAAATTTAATCAAAAGAACTAATTTAGGCGTTTATTTCACTGCATTTTTCCCTTTTTGTAATATGCTAATTAGTGTGTTTAATGAGGCATTGCCTCATTTGCGCATTTTAATATAATTTTCAGAAAACTTGTTATACAAAGACAACATGTATAATGTCTTAAGTTTCTTGTGATGTCTGTTTAAAATGTAAAAATGTTATAGTATAAATGTCACAATACATTTTTTTTTTATAAAAATTAGTTGTTTTGTTTGTTTTTTAATACTCTGAGCCTACTCAAGTAGCAGTTACAGCCACCAGACATTCCCTTTTTATACTCTGACATTTTTTTTTACAGAGTCTACAGAGGGAGTTGTGTATCTATCATTCAGAGCCATAAATGTATATTTCTTTTTCATCCTTAAAGTATTCAAAATATTATGTTTATTCATTATTTGGATGTTTTGTCATCTCGAGCAAAAATACCCCGTTGTTGGCCATGGAGGCCTGACTGTCCTTGTTTTTTTTGTTTTTTTTTATGTATTTCTCTTTAATTATAAAACGTATATTAATGTGTCTCTGCAGGGTTCCAGAGTTTGTGCGTGAGAAGCGTTTCGGCAACTGGCTGAGAGATGCACGCGACTGGGCAATTTCAAGGAACCGTTACTGGGGCACACCAATCCCCATCTGGGTCAGCGATGACTTTGAGGAGGTCAGGAAAACACATACATCCACTTCTTACTCTTTAGTAGAGTACTTAATGCTGATGATAAGTCTTTATACTTTATCACACATTTTGTGTCCTTACCAAATACCAAAATAGTTCTTCTTTTCTAAAGAGGTAGCGCTCAGAGTTCAATCTGGGCTAAGCAACAGAGGCAATAATTGAAAAGTTAAACTGTCACTTTATTTATTATAGAAGACTGGGGCTGCAATATTACAGAAATCAGTTCTTCTCAGAAATTGCTTCTGTGAAAATGTTTCTCTAATAATTTAGCATATTAAAATCTTTGTTGTGTATGTGGAGGCTTGTGTAGCAGAGACTTTTTGGCATGGCAGAGCGAGGTGACCATGGTGTCAAGCCAGAGAGTGTAGCGTGACTCCGTGTTGCAGTTAGCTACCCTTAAGCAATTTATAGAGCGCCTCCAGAAACTCAACACATGAATGATTCATTAATGTAAACAGCAAATAATCATGAACTAAAATGTCTTTGGTTTCTTTTCATGCCAGTTGAGGTAACGTCAAAGCTCTTTCAAGACAAATGGCTTCTGTTTTTGGGAGAGAGGGTAAATAAGCTACTGAAAAACACAGCAAGAAAGAGGGGTCAGAATAGAAATGAAAAATGAGAGGTGAAAGAAGGGGAGGATAATAAATGAATGAGTTAAAAGAAGCAGACAGTGAAGAAGCGAGCCAGACTGTAAGTGTCCATTTTGTTATGGACGCTCCTTGCCAAACCCAGCTGACTATGTGAAGTAGACTGAACCAAATAGAGATGTCAGAATTGGGTTGTTTGAGCATTTGAAAAATGAAGTGTTAGTCCCCCGGCTCAAAGAGGGACAGCCAGCGACCTGCTTGCTGGAAATAGCTCTGACTGTTTCCAGAACACTCGCACTCCCTGGTGCCTCCCTCACTCACCCACTGCAACAAATGACACACCCAAATCTGAAGCCGTGAGCGAGCGTTATATGTTTCAGTACAACTTCAGTCTCATCATCACTGTTTTCTTTTGTTCTGTCGCTCTGTGTTCTTGGCTTTTTGGGTATGTTTTTTTTTTATCATTCTGTCTTCTGCATTTGACGGTGGTGTATCTGGGCCATGTTACCTGGTGCTCCAGTAAAACTAGAGCGGAGCCTACAGGTTAGCTCTCTGGGGAGACCAGATAACACACTTTACCATACTTTCGAAGGTAAAGTTACTCGGGAGCTGTGTAGGCCTAGTTTTAAGTTCCGTGCAACAGTACAAACATCTAAAATTTGCTATCAGAGAAGATTGAGAGCAGGCACTTGTTACATTTTTAAAAACCAAAGCTCTCAAATTGTTACTTAAAGTTGTTTAACTGTGTCAGCTGTGATTTAAACAAAATGCACTGTATTGTATACTGCAATCAACACAAATATGTATTTCTCTAATATAATGTGAAGCTTGCTAATAGCTGTACTTAATACAACTGCAGTGTTTTTTTTCTTTAATTAAAATTTGTAAGAAAACAAATAAAGGAGTATGCCAAATAATAATAGTCGATTTGAACAGAAGGAGCACGGTAAATAAAAAGTGATTAGGTTGTTTGCTCTGTATTATCATCAAGAAAATTGCATCTATCCACTTAATCTAATGCTTACATCTGCTGCTTTATATAAATTCACTTTTTTGTTATTTCAGTGGGCTGGTGTATAGGGCCTAAAGTGTGGTTTCAGACAGTGTGAAATATTTTAATTTATTTAGATTAATTCTTTGTCAGACCAAAAAAACAAAAGTAATAATTTTTCATGCTAGAAAAAAAGAAAGTTGGTACATTCTCAAAACAGAGAAGCATCAAATTATATTTAGTTGGTAAGTGAGATGTTCTCCTGTTGATCAGTTGGTTATATAATTGATTAACTTTCTAATATTTATAAAAATTTAATGAATGTGGGGTTTTTTGCTTACTGAAGATATGCTCTGTGTGTGTGGATACTCATTAGGTGGTTTGCATTGGATCCATGGCTGAACTAGAAGAGCTGACTGGAATCAAAGTGACTGATTTGCATCGGGAAAAGTAAGTCACAAATTAGCAGCTATCCAGTTGAACACATACTCAGTGTTACTACTGTAATAGTGAGTCACACCCTTAGACTGTACAGGAATCGACGCACGGTGATACCTTTTTGTGAGGTCGTGTGTGTCATTGTGCAAGTTTATTTTTCAATTCTGCATCAGATTCCTCGAATGTGACCTGTCTTCCTGAACCAGACGGGTGTTGTTGTGCATAGATCACCTTTCTTTTCCACCCTTCATCTACTAATTACCTTTAATCGCTTCCACAGGGCTGGCCATCTTTAATTGATGAGTGAGAAAGGGCTTGCTTTCACCAAGCTTCCATGTTTGTTTTTCTATGCAGGGCATGACGTTTGTAACAGTAATCTGAATGATTTTAGCAGCTTTCAAGATTAGAGTCAATTGGATGTTGTCTTTCAATGTCTGAAAAGTCTGTAATGTTTCTAAAAACTTAAAATCTAGAAGAACCTTAGGCGCACACCTTTAAATAACCTGACTTTTAATACACTTCATCTTTCAAGACCCAAAAACCTGGATCCATGGCACAACTCAGTGTGGGTGCATCATTAAAAACTAGCCCTAGAGGCATACTAAAACAGCTTCAGTGCACCCTGGCATTGATTCTCCAAATCTCTTGAACACTAATCAATGAATTAACACAGTTTCTCAAAAAGATGTTTTTACTCATCTGGTATTTTGATGGTGGTTGCTGAATTTGTTAGCTTAACATGTTGGTCCAAAATTTCCCATTAGTGTGCACCTGGTTGAGATCCAGTCACTTCAAAGGCCATAGCATATAATTGGCATGTTATTTTTATATTCATCTAACCTTTTTGGAATGAGTGGAGCCAGATGATGCCAAAATGTCCCGTCAGTTTCACCCCGGCCCTTCATGATAGAAATCAAGGTTAATATTTTGCCTCAGATTCATCTACCCAACTGTAGATGATGACTTACACCATGGATGTGACATAGTTCATCAACAGTTAATTCTGATCTAACCAGTCCTTAACATGTACCTTTTAAATAAATCATTTTCTTTATTTAAAAAAACAAACAAACCAAAAACTATGAAAAGATGCTCATGTGGCCTGACCAAATACTGAAGATTATACTTTTGCCTGCATTGCCTAACAACCTACAAAAATAAGAGCGAGTGTACTGCTCAGAATATGTTAACTTCACTTATTTTTCACATCCTTCCTTCAGTAAATTGAAAAAGAGGCTTCTTAAGAATAGAAAAGCACTTTTATGTAACTGCTTAATCGATTTTTCTTTGGACATCCTGGGTTAATGTTTTTGGTTCTTGCTCTTATAAATAAATGTTTAATGGGTTTTGGGGCCTTTCTTGCTATCTGACACTTGATAATTAAGAGAATATTCAGGTGCATCTGTTTGTCTCAGGTTAGCTTAATTTATCAAAAAATAACCAATTTTATTTATTGGCTGAATCTGACCAGATCAGTAAACCAGTAAAAAAAAAAAAAAAGAAAAAAAAGAAAAGAAAACTCTATACCCTTTTTTACCCAAAGCTGTAATAAAAAGCTTAATCCAGTAAGAGCCAGCTTTATATTACCATTGTTCTCCTCTTAAACCTCATTCTCAACAGTGAAAGCCTATAAAATCCTTGTTCTGGTCTGCAGCCCAAATGCCTCAAAACCTTATTCCATGTAATGCACATCTGTTTAAGAAGTGCCTTGTGATGCTAACCAAACTCAAAATGAAACAGAAGTTCAGCTGTAATTGCTTCTTCTTATTTTCTGCTGGTTAATTTTTTTCTTTCTGCTTTATCTGCACAGCATCGATGATCTGACAATCCCCTCACGGCGTGGTAAGGGCGTGCTGCGGAGGATCACAGAGGTGTTTGACTGCTGGTTCGAGAGTGGGAGTATGCCTTACGCTCAGGTTCACTACCCCTTCGAAAACAGGAAGGAGTTTGAGGACAGTTTCCCAGCAGACTTCATTGCTGAAGGCATTGACCAGACCAGAGGATGGTAAACTGAAGATGAATGAGTGAACTGATGAGTGACACATAAGAAGTCACCACATAGAGAGCTCCCTGAGTAATTTAATTTAGGGAAATCATGAGAAAAGATCATTGGCAGATGGAAATACAGTTCGGATGAGTGTGTTGCTGAAATATGACATACATTTATTTTTAACTGTATGAAATTATATTATTAAGAGTGTAATTTTAAAATCTCTGTCCAACCTAAGAGGACAAATTAATTTTGTGTTATTGTTGCCCTGACCTACTTGTCTGTGTACCCCACTGTAGGTTCTACACACTGTTGGTGCTCTCCACAGCCCTGTTTGGGAAACCACCCTTCAAAAATGTCATTGTTAATGGACTGGTGCTTGCCAGGTAAGTCCGTCTGCTTAACAAAACATCAGTTTACTTACTCAAAAGGTGGCCCGTTTTTATTTTCTTCATTATCTGCCCTAAATATGCTGTTACTAATCAATGAAAGTAAACCTAGTGCATCTCCTTTAAATGAGCTCGTAAAATGTATTTTAATTAAAGAATAACACTTTTTTTGCATTAGTATTTGGGTCTCCTGATATTTGATAACTTTGAAATACCATTTGCAGCTTATTCATTTCTTCTTAAAATGTTAATTTTCACAAACTCATCACTAATGTGTAGTTTTCGGGACTTAATGTCAAACTCGTTTGCGCACTTGGGGCGATTTTCAGCTGAAGAATTGTGCACTGAGGAGCATTCATGGCTCCAGGATGGCAAAACTGGGACTGACTCAAATAAACCTCACTATTCATTTTCCCAGTAATCAACGGATATTTCATGTACACAGAGGAGAACTGAGGTCTTTGGAACAGAATAAAATTCAGTAGCAGGCTCATATTTCTTTTCATTCTTTTAAGAGGATTTGCTGACAAAGCAAATATTCCGGGCTATTTTTCCTGCACGTTTTCTGTGCAGAAATTTTCTTTTTCCCAACACATATTGTGTTTTGTGCTCTCCCCCCACTAAATCCACTATTTACTTCACCTCATTACCACCATTTTTATTTTAGTTTTCTTCCCCCTATTTATCCCATCTTTGTTTTTCTTTTCCCCCTTTACTCTTAATCAGCGTGATGTGTGTATGCAGCATTTAGGCTTCAGAGCCGCTGCTTCTCTGCAGCCTTGGGGTCTAAGTGCAGCTCTATGTTCGCCGGCCTACTGACCTGGAAGGACTTGACTAATTTGAATATGAAGTGCATGGTTTCCAACATGCACTTTAATGCATGCGTGCATTAATAACTTTGCTTGTCTCAATCCCACAGCGATGGACAGAAGATGAGCAAGCGCAAGAAGAACTACCCAGATCCTGGACTGATAGTGCAGAGCTATGGAGCTGATGCCCTCAGGTCAGCTCTGTGAGCGAGTGTGTGTTTGTGAAGCGTGAGTGCTTGTGTGCGCCGGTGGCAGGGTGTGAGCTAGCTTCACTTGTGTTTTCGTTTTAAAAAGTTTGAATTGCTGTCTATGCTTAAATGCAAATGGGCCCACTCCTACATACATTACACACACACTCATGCACATTACATGCATACAAATGCCCCTCTTTATACATTCTTTCTCCTTTGCCCCGAGCAGGAAGAGCACTATGGCCATATGGCCTAATGAATAAACCACTATGCAGCTGCACCATATGCTCACATATACACTGATGGGGAGAGAGCTGCTAAAATGGAGAGGAAAAGGCAACAATCTGATTCTATTTGAGACCTTCATTTTTCACTTTTCTGGCTTTAATCAGTGCTTACAGTATAACCATTATGGTGTAGTGAGCTTCAAAAGGCAGACTGATGTACAGACTATAAGGACTTTTTCTTAGTACTTTTGAGTAGTGACAACTCCATCTCCTACATATTTTAGCAGTCGGAGATTCTGCCTATTCTGTATTATTTTTCTTCCAAATTAATCTCAGTGTTGCTGCTATTAAAATTACTCATTGCTTGTTGCGTGAAGTTTCATCATCATTCAGCTTGCTTACAGAACCCAAAAAAAAAAATATGTCCATCAGTATGCTGATGCCTGCCAGAGAATATTACGCTAATATGGGTTATTTGTCAACTGTGGCTTTAATGGAGGCAAGAAATTAATTTGCACTGTGATGGTTGCTGCTGGTAAAAACTGGTTTTGGCACAAAATGTCCTTGAAGCATTTCAGGGTGGACATGTGTAACTTTATATTGAGAAAATGCACACTGTCACATAACTTTATTTTAGTACTTTTCAGAAAGTATCCGGTAATGTTTTCCTAGCATTTATAGAGAGTTTTGTTCATTTTTAACTGAGTTTTGGATAAAACTCAGACTCTTTTGTCAGTGCAGCTGGGAGCTGATAGGGCTGCTTAGAGGCTTTTGCTCATACCTCCATACACTGATTGGCTGCTGGTGTGTGTTTAATGTGCTTAACAGAATTTTAAAAGAAAATCGCTTGTGTTAGGTTTTAAGAACACACTCGAATCCACAAATATTGATCTTCCAAAGTGGCGTAAGACAGAAATGAACATAAATCAAACTTATTAAACCATTGCTTTGGTTCAGCTTGTAGATAGCTCACTGGTTTCCATAAATCAGCTTTGGCATCTTTGCCAAGATGTACATGAACTAATACACTAAAATAAAAACGGTCACATCATGCATATATTGTTGATGTGAAAATTAATATCATGCATCATGTTCTATGTAAGTCATAAAGGCATGACCCTCAGCTGTGTAGTGTAATAACAACCATTAGAAAGACTGAATGTAAATCAAAGTCACTGTGTATTTAAAATGGAACTTTAATTTCAAAAGTGAAACTCTTTTCATACTTTGGTTGTAACGAGTGGCATTAATGAGGCACTTTCATCTAGAGAACTGTCACTGGATATTTGCCTTCTCTGTAAACCTTCGAGATGATTGTGAAGGAGTCAAGCCATCAGCAGGGGTTGGTTGGGGTTATCCTTATTCAGTACCTGTATACTCTCTGTTTTCTCTATTCTCAGTCGCTAATATTTGATCTGCACTCACCACCTCCTTCACTTCCACTGTCCCTCTCTGCAGACTGTACCTCATCAACTCTCCTGTAGTGAGAGCAGAGAACCTGCGTTTCAAAGAGGAGGGTGTGCGAGATGTGCTAAAGGATGTGTTCCTGCCGTGGTATAATGCCTATCGCTTCCTGGTGCAGAATGTTCAAAGGTTACAGAAGGTACATTTGCAATGAACAAAAGTCAGACTCATTATCTTTACAATTCCTGCAGTGTTCCTCTAGCTTTTCCTGCTTCTCAAATCACAGCACTTTCTCATAACACGTAAGTTTGCTACAAATATCCGCCAATTAATTATTATTTGGTTGTTGCTGGCACAAAAAAACCTTGTTGTTGTTAATCCAAAGTCTGCAGTAATAACTTGTATTATATATAGTGTTATATTATATTAGTGTTTAATGGATGGCTGGGTATTTCAGCCTAATTTGAAAAACTTGGAAGCTAGATTCTGCTGTGCATATTTATATATAAAAAACATTATTATTCATTTGTATTTGCTCAGTATCTTGACTTACCAAATAATGGGATACTTACTGAGAGTAGCTTTATGTGGCATAGTGCTCCTAAGAAAATAGTAATTATCTGCAACTGCCTTTAAGAAATAACTAAGTTTAAATATAAAAAAGACAGGAGAATTATGCGATTTGCCAGTTCTCCACTTGTTCGTGATGACTTTTAGATTTGCAGTCCTTAAGGCGAGTCATGGAATATAGTTTAAATCCAAGTTTAAAACCAGAACCCAATAATGCCAGAAAAAAAACATGAATGAAGGTGCAACTTCAAGCTAGACTGACATCAACAGTGGGTTCTGTAAATTTTTAAGTCAGGTGCTATTAAGCTATTGTTAATGGGATGAGTTGATTAAAAGTTCAGATTCAAAAATATGAAATAGTGCAGCACCTGTGTGTGCTCAAACTTGCCCATGAACGCAACATATTCGATTAAGAGCAATTGCATCCTCATCCCTGTTTGGAGATAGGTTGTCTCCCACCAAGATACTGGTGTGATGACCTTGAACTGCCCAGAGGTTGAAGGTGTGGCATGCTCTACCTCTGGGCTAAACTACTTGCAGTTTGTCTTTGACAGCAAAAAAACCCCAACAACAACAAGAAAAAAAAAAACCCACACAGTATAATCAGTGGGTAACCACAGGTTTTCCTTGGTCACAAGGAGACTCCCATCTTATTTTTATTCTGTGACTGAGCTGTAAGCGTGGCGGTCCAAACTACTGCTGCTTCTACTTTTCTTATTGATACACAAAGCATATTTTTGGCAAGTTTTCTAATTCTTCACCTCTTGCTCTTGTAAGAGGACCGAATAGCATTAATTTGCATCTGTGCTTGAGCAATGATTTTATATATATGGCTGTATGTATTTACATCTTAGGAGGAGAATATTCACTTCCTATACAATGAAAACACAGCAAAGAAGAGCGACAATATCATGGACAAATGGATTCAGTCATTCACGCAGTCCCTCATACAGTTCTTCAAAGCTGAGATGAAAGGTGAGACAGACGCTCTTAACACATGCAAATGTTTCAGTCATTTTACGTGACAATGACTCATAATTCTCCAGAGACTTATCCTATCCTAACCCTAACCTTAAACCAGCAGGGGTTGAGTCCCCACCACCATTAATAGATTTATATCTAACTCTTATATCCTTAAGTCTTGCGTGCAACTATTTATGATGTTTCTCTTTCCAGTGTAATTAGACTGACAGTTTTTTCTGGTCACAGCTTACCGCCTGTACACCGTTGTGCCTCGTTTGGTCAAGTTTGTTGACATGCTCACCAACTGGTACGTTAGGACCAATAGACGCCGCCTGAAGGTGAGATCACAGCTCTAAATCTGTTCTTGTTTTATGTAAAGAAGATGTGGGTGAAAGCAAATGATATATCACTCATACTAAACTCTAAATGATGACTCAAAATATTGCTGTATACAATAATAGATATACATATTATTACACTTTGCAGAATATTTTCTTTATTTGGTGCAGAATACAGTCTTGTAATTACTAAATGAATAGTATTAATTATTTATTTAAACTACTGTTAAAAGCATCTTTAACACATCCTTCACCTGTGAACATTTTATAGAAGTACGTTTTTAGCCATGCTTGTGAATAATTGGTTCATTTCAACTCAGGGCACATGCACTAATGTCAGCGAGGGCATTTTTTAAATCTTTTTACTGTTCCAAGGGGAAAGAACTTATTGATGTGCATGTGAACTTTATAGGGCGAGAGTGGCACTGAGGACTGCTTGTGGGCGCTGGAAACCCTCTTCAGTGTTCTGTTCTCCATGTGCAGGCTGATGGTGAGTCATCCGCTTTCTGTGTTTTAGTGTGTGTGAGACTGAGAGAGAGGGAGAGAGAAGAGATTGCATGAGGAAAATTTCTTGTGGTGAGGTTGTGCTTTTGTGTATGCAATAAATAAAAGCATAAAGCTGCTATTGTAAAGGTGTGTTTGTGTGCACACTTAACTATGAATAATTCATGAGTAGTAGGAGTTTTTATTTATAACACATTGATGTTTGCATGTGAGGCATGAGGCTCGCTAAGAATCGGTAATCCTAACACAGATCAATACAGATCAGCTGTGTGGTATACAACTTAATTAGCCATGGTTGGAATAGAAGAGAATCACATAAGAAGTAAACTCACAGTGGCACAATTCTGTTTGATCTTTAGCGACAGTTAAGGGGAAAAAAAACTACATAAAAATCGCGCTTCTGACTTTTAGACCTTCTTGTCTGAAAAATGTAAATTAACTACAGTGTCACTCATCCAATAAATTTTCCCCTTTCTCTTTTTCTCTCTCTGTACTTGCTTTCTTGCCTTCTACCCCTTCAGGCTCCTTTCACACCCTTCATTACCGAGATGATGTACCAAAATCTGCGTCACCTCATTGACCCTGCTTCTGTGGAAGAGAAGGACAACAGCAGCATCCACTATCTCATGCTGCCTCAAGTCAGGTTGGAAAAATCCTTTCAGTAATCTGAGAGGAATTTTTTTGCCACTTAATGTGTTTATTATCATTACTGTCAACAGTAGATCACATGGATACGACAAAAACAGAATTTGCAGCCGAGGGGACTCCATTGAGCTCCGCTCAGCTCTGCGGTGTTTTTGTCACTGCTGTTCGGGGGAAAAACAAAAACACCAGGCGAAAGAAAATGAAAAGAAATCACATAGAGTGGGACAAAAGTTGTTCATTTAGTAGCTTCAGTTCCAGATCCAGTTATCAATAGTTGTTGGAGATCCAGACAGAGCTAAATAGAGGGTAATGGATGGAAAATCCAAGTTGCTGGAAACACAGTTGAAGATGTATTCTGATATTGTTTAATGATTTGAAATGAGGAACAACCTTTCTTGAATGAATATAAAATGGTACTCTAAATCAGGTTCTCATCTACAGATAATTCAAGTACATTTTCATATAGATAATCAGCTGACCGTTTAGTAATACAGAAGACAGAAGTAACTCTTCTGTCTTGGCAGCAGTAGTCCTTGTTCTGCTGTGCAGTTTTGGTTAGTTTGGCATAGCAGCACATGAACCATGCCCTGGTCAGAGTGGCCCTCCAGCTCACAGCAAATCTCCCAGAAAGCAGAAAAGGTCTACCATTGCTAGTGGCAGTTCATCATAGTGTCATAAAAAGAGGAAGTGCTATGGGCTGGCAGGTTAGCATGACTTAACTTTTAAAACAGGATTGAAGAATGTGGGGAGCCACCTCCAGCTGCAAGTATATTCTGCAATTTAGGTGCATAAGTAAACTAAGAATCTGAAACTGTTCTTCAGCCATTTTAATCTAACCAAGGTCAACTGGGTTCATTGGCTTTTCTTGGCACATAGCACTCAAAAACAGAAAGCACACTTGTGTTAGCTCCTTTTCTGAGAGGATATCCACTGCTTATGTAGTCTAATCAGGGTCAGCCACAGTGCGTGGCTGTACTTTATCACAATTGTACTGGACTCTTAACTCTTCAAAGTAGATTTGGAGAAGTTTTCAGTGTTTTCTTTGTAATTTCCAGGCTTTTCTCATTCTGTCCCTTAATTCCTGTTGTTCTTCATCTTCATCCATTTATCTTTGAATGTTTAGATTGTTTACATATTGAACACAGTGACCCTAGTTTTTAAAGAATGTGCCCCTCATTACATTTTAAAAGAAGAAAAACAATTCTTGATCATTCTTAAAATTGCTATTTGAATGGAATAGCCAGCTAAGACTCTTTGATATCGAGAGTTACTTTTTCAATTTTTTGTTCACTGCTGTTTTCTCTATAAAATGAGTCTGATCCTGTTTGGGGTTTTTAGGGTAATATCTTTTTCTGTCTTTAGACAGTGTTATAGTAGAGATTTTAGAAGAGGCTGAGAAATATTCATGCAGAATTGCACAGACCCTTTCTTGATTGTCGGCCCTGCAGAATGGATATAGCTCACAAAATGTGTTCTTTTCATTTCCTTTCACTTCAATTACTCCAGTAAAAATTGTGGCTTGGCGGCTGATCAGTTTTGTAATGCCTGGGAGGAATTTCTAATTGCCCAAACTTAATTGCATCATCTTTAACTATAAAAAAGTTCTGACGTGATTAAATATCCATTTGATTTAGCATAAGGAAAATAGTTTGTGTAATGGTTCATATAATCTCCCCTGTCACTTAGGCAGCCCTCAGGGTTGATGCTTTATTAGCTGCTTGTCCTTCCTGCTGTCAAATGAGAGTACTTCACCTTCCTCCCAAAGGTCAGCTACCAATCAGCTGGTGGGAACAGCCGCTCGTCAATCACCTCATTAAATGATTGGTTGTCCCTGGCCACCCACTCCTCTTGTTTTACTCCAATGTGGCGTGCACACTGAGAAGGCACAAGCCACGAGTAAATGAACAAGCATTGTGCATAGTTCTGTGTGCCTGCAGATAGTTAGGGATAATATTGCTATTATGTGTGATTATTAGTGGCTGAACAGCTCTAATTTGAATTCAGAGGTGGAAGTCTTGTTGTACCTTATTAGTGGAGCTAAATAGATGGTTCTGAACTCTGTCTTTTATATATGCGGTACTGACCCTGCTGTTCTCTAGTGTTTTCCTCAACAGATAATCCAATTAATTTCTTAAATCACCATTAACAAAAGATGAGGATTGCTGCTGTCCACCCAAGTATTCCCTACACATAGTTTTACAGAATAATGTATATTTATCCTAAGAGTATGTGTTATTGTTATGAGTGGAGACTGACGTCACGTGGCTTAAATGAACAGAGCTCAGTCACTTCTAGTTTCAGTTGATGGTATTCCCATTCCCAATCTCATTCTCTCCGGTGTCACAGAATAGGCTGAGTTATCCAAACACTGATTCTCTCACTCGGTGCTGCATATGATAACATGGAAAGTATGACACTCAATGTTTTTTTTCTGTTTTTACAGGGAGAATTTGATTGACAAGCGCATTGAAGGCGCCGTCTCTCGGATGCAGTCTGTGATTGAGCTGGGCAGAGTGATCAGAGACAGGAAGACCCTGCCTGTCAAGGTAGATTACCATTTTGACCCTATCCACTTCTGTAATCCACTGGGATCTACATTGTACCTACTATAGGAAACATGATTTAAAATGTGGCAAGAAGAGTCTTTACTCAATGTTCACGTACTTTATTTCTCCAGGACCTTCATGCACATTTTACATTGTTTATCAGTAGATTCATCCATTGCCTTCTTGTGATGTGATTGAAAGCTTATGAAGAGGCTCTTTCAGATAAAATGTTGGACTTAATTTGAAAAGCACCATTGCCAAAAACAGAAATGCATTCAGAAAAACAAAAAGAGACACAATTTAAACACAGTCAGACTCAATCAGATGTGATGTAATATGGACCATGTCTGACTCAGGTGCTGGATCATTTTCTGAGTTACTGCCATATTATGTTTGTTTTGCTTGGTAGTAGTATTCTTTATTTATTTTGGGTAAAAAAAAATCATAGAAAACTCAATAGATGTAATTGTCCAAATGTAAATAATAATAATACTATATAGAAAGTTCTGTTTTAAAAAATGATCCAATATATAGCCAAACACAGGATTTAAGAATTGCAGTTTTGCTTTTTGTTGCTCATTTTCTCGTAATTGCAGTAGATTGACCCTGTGTCAAAATGTACTTACTTTTCATACTGTAACAAGGTTTATGATGAATTGGTAGTTTACTTTACAGCTACATTATCTAAATGTAGCTGTAGGTGTATGCTAGTTTGCATTGTGCATGCTTTTTCTTTAATGTTGGTTTTAGCTTTTTGGTTTGTGTTACAGTACCCATTGAAGGAGGTTGTAGTCATCCACCAGGACCCAGAGGCTCTGAAGGACATTGAGTCACTGCAGAAATACATACTTGAAGTAAGTAAATTAGGAAAAAGTAAATAGAACACCCAACCATTTAAACATTTATATTGTATTGTGTATTCATATTGCGTTTTTTTGTTTTGTTTTGTTTTTGGGTAAATTGGGGAGATTGATTTGATTTTACTCATGCACTGTTGGAGGGGGTATTTTCTTGTCACTTTCTTGCAAAGGTTTTCCCCAGCCTGTAATTCTGTTGCTTTACTGTGCTGTGATCAGTACTATTTAACTTATAATCTAAAGAGAAACATCCCTGGAACCGTGTTTACACTCCAAAGCCACTGCTGTTGATTTGATAGAGGGGATGAACATCAAAGGGAGTACATGTTCACACACTACTTGGATCTTTAGCTGTAATTGAAATTTCAGTGTCTGTTTCGTGCAAATAGAGGGGCGAAGCACATGCCTCTAAATCTTATTTAACATTTGATCTACCTTAGTTGCCACATTTCTCAACTACAAAGTGCAATCACAGGCATGCTTTCTTTTTTAAGAGCATATCATAAGTCTTCTGTGTACCAATGTCAGTGTGTGCTTATTTACTAGACAGTGAGGATTAATTCAGGTGTTTAACAGGCTTGCAGACTAATCCCCATTGTCTTTAAATCCTTGAAGTCCTTACCTTTTTATTTTTCCAACAAAAGAAGACATTATAGTACTGTCATAAAGAAGAATGTTCTCACCTTTGCAGGATTTTGTACGTCTTTGTTTCTTGAAATTGGAAAATTGATTCAACCTCCCACATGACTACGTTGACGAACATTAACACAACTTTTACAGAAAAGAGCTTCTGCTGCGTCTTCTGCTGGATCCTCCAAGTTTTATCTGAGTTCTAGCCACTTCTTATCTATCACTCTGTTTTATTTCTGGTGGGGAGGACATTTAACCTTGTCAGCCTCTAGCTTTCCTGCCAGTAAACAAGGTTTATCGAGTCAGAATTGAGAGCAGTGGAGGCCTTGCAGCCCGGTAAACAATCTTTGGAAGCTGAATTTTTCTATTGTTTCTTAATTTCAATAAAACCGCATTAAGTATAGATTCATCTTTAAGCATAACAAAGATACTTTATGTTTTAGGTTTGACCTTTTTGTGGCCAGTGTTCGGGAATGAATTCTCCTAACATTCAGGGAGGAGGGGTTGGAGGCAGAGTGAGACTGGCTGTTGTGGCCATCTGAATTTTAGCTTGGGTCAGCTTTGCTTTGTTGACAGTCTTGTTGGTGACTCTGTCAGCTTAGTTTCCTCTGAGCTTTATGTCAAATATGAAATGAGTTGCTTTTTTGAGCTGACAGCCTTCCTTCATTGTAATGCACCAGCACACTAAGTCATCACATACACGTTCCCCTACACAGACTAACAGAACCTCAAAGCCATATTTACCCTCAAGATTAAATGAGCTATTTCTTTGTGAAATCAACCCATTGATAGAATCCCATTTTAAGTAAGCTTATATTTTCAACCCCCCAGTGCCCTTAAGGTTTATACATCGACCCTCTACAGAAAGCTTATCTGTGCTCTCTGTCAGCAAGTCAACCATGCTAGAGCTTGATCTCAGTCACAACCTACAGCATTGTGATTGAGTATTGCTGATATGACTGGATCACAGATGCCGCCCCCCCCCCCTCCCTCTCTCTCTCCCCCTCCCCCTCCCCCCCTCTCTCCTCCTCCCCAGACTGAAAAATGAAATATTGACTGAAAAGGGGGGATGGTTTATTGGAGATTTACAGATTGACTGGCTTACTGACTATTTGATTTCAGGGCTGATGTACTCTTTGAGTGAATGGTGATCATTTTTGACTTGCCCTTTACAACACTAGTATATAAAGTTTTTAACTTTTGTATTATTTCAACTGAATAGAAGTATCTGCTTGTTTTTCTACATAAATAAATAAACCTTAACCATTTTCTCTGTTAACAGCTGAAGCCCTGTGAGTTTGGCAGGTTCACATTAATGCTCCTTTCTGATCTAATGGGAACAGCCTTTGTAATGGGCAATGAATGAACATTTTTAAAGTAAAGTAAAGAAGGGATTGGACAAGGACCCTTCAGCCATGTTGCACAGTTTGTCTGTTTGTTTGGAACAACAGCGCCAGAAGAGCCAGCTTATCCAAGCAGTCAGGAAATGCATAAATCAATCATTTATCAGTCGACTTCTATTAACAGCAAAACTTGAGTCTATAAATCTTGTACATTGTGAGTGTTCATGTACGTAATCATATGTGTAGTAGTAATACAAGTACAGTAACTCCCCTGTAACAGTTTACTTTAGCTTAGGTTTTGCTTGAAGTATAGTAGAATAAGATGTTGGTATGTCATTACAGTGAATTTAATATTGAGTTCCAAGCACATCCATAGTACGAGTGACCTACTGTACACTGTTTTTGTACCTGTATCAGTCTTGGGCAGATGACATTGTATTCCCCAGTGTGGGATATTAACAATTTTGCAGCCAACTAAAAGACAATGACATGGTGTCTTTGACTATTCTTTATTCCCCAGGAGCTTAATGTGCGACAGTTGACACTTTCAACAGACAAGGACAAGTATGGTATCCGCCTGAGAGCCGAGCCAGACCACATGGTGCTGGGCAAGAGATTAAAGGGGGCCTTCAAAGCCATCACTGCTTCTATCAAGGAGCTCACCAGCGAACAGCTTGAAGCCTTCCAGAAGAAAGGTGACTAAAAATTTTAAAAAGTAAATGATCACAAAATTGTTTTAGCAGTGTTGCTGTAAATTAGAGGCCTTATGTTCTGTATTGACTTCATCTTTATGTATCCTTTTTTTAATGTTACTTGTTTTCTAGTGGAGTTATCAAATTATTAATGAGCTGGCAGTGATATTGCTAAACAAATAATAAAGTGGTGAAGAACAATCAGTTAGTGTTAACGACGAATCCTCGATGAGGAAACCAGTTTATCCTCTGAATCCAAACACTAGCTGGTCTGGAACAGGGTAGGGATCAAAGCAATGCAAGGTATCTCGTCTCTCCAATTATAGAAAGATGAGGAGAGCCCCCAGAGTCTTTGAGGAAGGAGGCAGAAGAGGTCAGCTGGACTGTGGGAACTTAAGATTTCCAATAACTTGCATGTTTGAAGTCCAGCCAGTTGTGAGGCGGAAAGAAGCAATGCATGGAAAGAGACAGATGGTAGAAAAATGTTGGAGAGAGGGCACAGAAAGAAGAAAATGTTCATATTACTGCAAAGTTACAGTTCATCAATTAAAATCGAACGCAAGCCATGATGTGAAACTGCTTGCTACTAAACTAAATGGAAGCTATGAACAACAGAAGTCCTTTGTTTTTGGTTTGCAGATGAGTTATATTGATCCGCTAGTGGAGCATTTTGTCTGTCTGAACAGTCAGAGTAAATGAATCTTACCATGGAAAAAAGCTAATGGCTCACACTTGAGTTGAGTCCACTTTTAAACTTTTTGTGTAATTTCCATGACTCTAAAAGCGAGAGATTGACCGTTAGGCTAGAAAGTGATTGTAGGTTGTGGCCAATATTCATAACCTATACCTTTTGATGCTATTACTTTCATGAGGTGGAAGAATAATGGTTAAGATAGAAGATGTAAAACAGCAACAAAGCAGGGAGGGACAAAGGAAATTAAAGTGTGGAAATCTCAGATTAGAGAGAAATGAAGCGACTGTTTCACCGAGCCTCCGGGTGAGGAAAAGTGAAGAGGACAGGAGAACACGGTCATGGTTTTTAGTCAGAACAGAGATATGGGTAATTGCTGCCACTGGCAAAATGGAGATATAAACCTGAGCAGATTGCATTTGCTGTATTGTTTTAAAGCTCAGATCTAGTGCGGATGCAGCTAGAAAGACTTAAGTTTTAAGTAATATTAAAATACAAACAAACATCAGTCCAGACCCCAGAAAACAAGAAAACAAATTAACTTTCAAGTTATAAATGTAAAGAGAGCACTTTCTTCATTGTGATTAAAACTCAAATCTCCTTTAGAAGTCCTGTCAGGAGATGAACTCTTCCACCAAATCATTGGCACATTTATTTAAACAGAGATATAAATAGGTTTAATGAACGTTATATTGCTAAATGTATATATTTATGATGAATTATCTGCTTAATTTGTAGGCTCCATAGTGGTGGATGGTCATGAGCTCCATGAGGAGGACCTGAGGCTGATGTACACTTTTGATCAGAGCTCAGGCTCTGCACAATATGAAGCACACTCTGATGCACAGGTAAACCCGGTGCTCTTGGTATTACAACCCTGTATCCAAAGAATTTTGGCCACCGTGTGAAGTTTAAATAAAATGCGAGGAGGTGGTCTTGCAACCTCTTTGCTTTGGCTACCTGTCGATGTTGACTATATTCAGGTGCTCAGTGACTAGATCTTAAAAAAAAAAGAACTACTCTGCTGCTGTTGCTACACCAAGCTGCCACATGCTGTAAATGTATTTATGTTTCTTTACTGTAAGTGTGATGTATGAAATTATTTCGCAGCTAAGTGGAATCAGTATATATGCATTTCCCAGAGGCCCTCTCTAATCAGTGCTCTTTCAACCGCATACATGCCACACGGCTGCAGCTTAATACCAGTTTACTGAGCTGGCTTTTTAATTCTCTGTTGCTCACTCGCTCACACTGACTCTTCAGGTTCCATCTGTCTGACGCTCTGTTCTCTCTCATATTCTGTTTCTCTATTGTTTTATGTGTACATTGACTCATCTTTCTCTCCTTCTATCCATGATAAAATGAGAAGCGGACAGTATATCCTTTACTGCTGCCTGGATGTTGTCTTATATTTTGACACTGTAAATGTTTGGGCAATAGGATAGCAGACTAACTGCTTAAAGATTGCTCTTGTCAACTCTTGTTAACCTTTTCAAAGTAATAGTTTGTAACAATGAGCTAAAGGACTGGATGGTTCAGTTTTAAAGTAATTTAATTACACTCACTGGCGCTTTTATGTATATCTTCCTAGTACTGGGTTAAACGGCCTTTTGCCTTCAGAACTGCCTTAATTCTCTGTGGCATAGATTCAGCAAAGGACTGGAAACATTCCTCAGAACTTTTGGTTCATATTGGCACAATAGCATCAGACAGTTGCTGTAGATTTGTTGGCTGCACATCCATGATGATAATCTTTGGTTCCACTGCATCCCAAAGGGCCTCTGTTGGATTGAGATCTGGTAACTGTGGAGGCTGTTTGAGTTCTCCTGTTAGAAGGAGCCATCAGAAGATGGGTACTGTGGTCATAAAGAGATAGACATGGTCAGTTACAATACTCGGGTAAACCGTGGCATTTAAACAGTTTAAACGATGCCATGCACATCACCACATCACCATAAGCAGTCTAAATCATTGATGCAAGGGAGGATGGAGCCATGTTTTCATGTAATTTATGCCATACAAAAGTTGAAGCGGATTCAAAGTCATCTGATGAGGCAGTGTTTTTCCCAGACATTTATTGTCCAAATTTTGTTGAATTGCAGCCTCAGTTTCCTGTTCTAAGCTGACAGGAGTGGTGTGGCAACCAATACAATATTTTGTTCCTGTAATCCAAGTTTGATATTTTGTGCATTCAGAGATGCTCTTCTGCATACCTTTGTTGTACCAAGGGTTTATTTAAGTTACTTTTGCATTCCTCTCAGCTGGAAACAACCTAGCATTAGCATTTTTGCTCATGAATTGCCAAAAAGTGTTGGCTGATTAGATATTTCCATTAACAAGCATTTGTACATCTGTAGAAAAAAACATGGCCGCTGTATGTGTATATTAGGAGATTGGTAATGCTTGAAGATCTTTATTTTGCGTGAAATTCTTTCTTTTTATGACTCATATTCAGTTTTTGTGGGTTGTGCATAGCAGTAATAAGAGAAAATTTAACTATGGAGTTCGTTAAAGTTGTATGCCAGGACGAGCACATTTCACCTCATTGTTTCTTTCTATTTAAGAGTATTATTGGAAAACACAGCACACAGTTAACTTGCTGTGCAGACAGTGCTATGTACATTTTTCACAGTTATAGATACATTAACTAATGGTCTTCTCACTTTCTGGATAAAAGTACCTGACGTTATCTTAAAGACATAAAAGCTTGGATTAGAATAAATACTAATGAAATTAATTAAACCTCCAGCTTAAATATTATTCCAACCAGCTGTTTTAATCTAAAATAAAATAATAGTAATAATAATGTAAAATGGCTTTTTTATTTTTTAAATTTGATAGACCTGTTTGAAATATTAAGTTATGATCACCCAGAATTTAATCTTGTTTATTAGAGCGCCACCTTCATCTCAAGTCACAGAAAAACATCAGGAGAGTTCTGTCATAAATTTTGCTAAGAGTTTAATTTTCCCCTCTTCTCTTCTGCTCATGATCTGTTATCATTTAGGTCCTGGTGCTGTTGGATGTCACCCCAGATCAGTCTATGGTGGACGAAGGCGTTGCCAGAGAGGTCATCAACCGCATTCAGAAACTACGCAAGAAGGTAGGGCATTTATTTCTGGACCACTACTAGCTGTGGAAACAAGACGGACACATAACACACCACTACTGAATTTTACAATCTAGTGTTTAATAAGCAGAACCTGACGTAGTTGCAACAGCAAAACAAAACATGCCACTAAGGCAGTTTGAGTAGTTTTGCTTCAGATGTGAACTTTTTGAGGATGTTTCCTTTATTTAAACAAACCAAACAATCCCCTGCTTTCACATGTATGATAATAGTCCTTTAAACCACTCCCATTTTAGTTGATCTGATGATGTTTCAAGACTGCAGCGTAGAGTCAAAACAGAAACTTTGCTTTTTGTTATATTTCCGTCACCCCAGTCCTCCCCCCGTTCGTCTTTATGTCTCATTGTATTGTCCGGGCAGTTTTGAAATCTTTCCACTGCAGCGTCACAGTTAGAGGTTTCTCCATCATAAGGCAGGCTTAATGGAAGCTTAATTACAGTCTGGCCCCTTTCAGATTCTAATGTTCGAGCTTTGAAGTGGTCTGGGGAGTAAAGACGGATTAGCCAACAGCCCCTTGTTTTCACAAGCAACAAACAGTTTTTTCCATCCCCCTATACCAGTGGTGTGCATTGGCTCCCTGCCAGGTTAAATTCCTCCAGTTATTTCAAACTGAGATCTGTCAGGAATTTTCCACCCTGTGGATGGGAATTAATTTTTAGCAATTCTTGTACATGTTTGGTAGTAGTTTGGTGGGTTGCACCTGTTATCACTGTTTGCGTGGGAGGCAGAGTTGAGAAACAGGGGTCACCATTTCCTTATTTTTAATGGACTGTTCCCCAACTGGAGAGATCTGTTGCTTTATTCTCCCCCCCCCTTTCCCACCACACACACTCATACAGAGTCTCATGTGCACTGTAGTAGCCCCATCAGGGTAGGATCAGTTACCTTGACTTGGAAAACCCTTTAAACTTTCTTCCTCTTATCGACTTCTCTGTACCTGGCTGTCTGTCCGCCCTTGAGCCAAATATTGCAAATGGCGTGTTTGCAAGAATGTGTGTGCTACACTGTTGGTACATGTGTGTGTGGCCGTGCATGTGTGCGCCCAGCTGCACACTCAGAATAGGATTAGATCAATGTGTTTGAATATGTCAAGGTTATTGGAAGTTTGCGGCATACGATGCCAAAATAAATGGGCTGTCATCCAGTAAAAATGTCCCCTTGTTTGCTTTCACCTTTATTTCTTCCTGTATGGTCTCTGCTTTTTAATCCAGCTATTCTACTCTTTTGTTCATCTTTTCATTTTGTTTGCCTCCTTCTTGCTTTCAGGTAATCATTTCCTCCAGATGTAGTTTATTTATAAAGGAGGAGAAAAAACTTTGAAGAGAGTTACTTGTGCTAAAGATTTTTTGTGTCCTTTGCAGTCATTGGATTTGTGTTGTTGTTTGAAGACCTACTGAAGCAAGACTTTTAGCCTGTTTACTCGCCTGCTCCAATAAAGAAAAACTCTCACTTCTCATGCCACCTGTCTCTTAATGTCTGGTCTTAGGGGCATTTGGTGCCATCAGATGAGATAACAGTGTACTACCGCTCCCAGCCAGAGGGGGAGTACTTGGACTCTGTGATCAAGGCTCACACTGACTTCATCCTGGCTACCACCAAGGCTCCACTTCTCCCCTTCCCTGTCCCAAAAACTGCCAGTGTCATCATAGATGAAAATACCCAGGTATAAAAGAATACGTTTAGATCAAGCAGGGTTATATATGACTGAGTTTTGTAGCAGCTTGTAGTCTGACACAACCTTAAAGCATTCATGAAACGTGCTGGAAAGTATTTAGCATATACATAATATACACAAGGAGCACTCAAATTGGTGTTACAGTAATAAAATTAGTTTTAACTTTGTGTTTAGTGGTTACCTTCTTGCATATCTCTTAAGTATATTTGTTGCAGTTGTCATGAGACTGAAACTTATGTGTGCTTTTCTCTATTGACTCTTTCACTCTTTGTTCTATGTCTGTTGCAGCTGAAGGGTTCAGACCTGGAGTTAACCATAGTAAAGGGATCTTCAGCCCCTCGGGCTCCTCTAAATGGACCAGCTTGCACATATGTCAACCTCCAGGTGAAGGTCAACAACAAAGAACAAGGTAGCACATGGGGAGAGAATCTGTTTTTCTCCAGTTTAAGTGGTGTAACAGGAAAACTGTAACTGTCTAATTTTAAATAGAGTTAAAATAAATCTTCTCTGCTGATGATTGAGATTATACATATGTGCAACCAAATGCACATATAATATTAAATACAACTATAGTATAAATACAGTAACATTATCTTACCTGTGATTTACTTTTAGTAGCTGTTTGGCTATTTTAATAATCCTCTTGAACTGCTTTCTTGTGCAGAGGGTGTAGTGCTGTTGGAGAATCCCAAAGGGGATAACAGGCTAGACTTGGACAAGCTGAAGAAAGCGTGCAGCAGCATCTTTGGAACCAATAACACACAGCTCAAATTCTTCAGTGACGGAACTGGTGAGAACTAAACTCCCTTCTTTTTTATGAGAACATTTAATCATGTTATTTAAAAATGTACATCTTCTTTTTACCTCCAGATATTTAATAACAATGAAAATTCTTCCTTTATTACCAGTCGGTTATTTTATCTGTCATTTATTTCACTTTTCTTTTTATATATTTCTGGGTCCTTTATTTTGGCTGTTTTTGTGCTGCACATTTTTAATTTTATAGTTTTTCCACAGAATTTTGACTGTTTTTTCTTTTCCACTTTTCTGATCTTCTTCATAGCTATAATGTCAGTAAAAAATAACAGAAAACACGGGTAGTTACACACAGTGTAGCAAACTTTCGCTGTAAAGCTCCACTTTGCAGAGCAGTTCATTTTTAAGAGTAAGGATCATTTAAATTATTATTAAACAACATAATATTGTACTTTTTTTTCCCCAGCAAATTAAAATCAAAGAGAATTAATTAATTAATTATTTAGTCATAAACTGGTTCTTTCTGTTAAACTGTAGAGAAAATAAACATTTCATAAAGCCTTCTGACATAAGCTAGAGCACTTTATCATGCGAGAAATGCCAACAGAGCTTAGTCAGTTTTTTGATTTCATTTATCATGACAACAGTAAAAACAACCATTATCCTGTGATAATAATTGTTAAACGAATTTTATATTTTAGGCCCCAGTCATGCAGGCCTAGAGACTGGTACATGACAACCACCAGTTGCTAGGGAAAAATGAGTATTCCACAAAGAGGTCTTCTGTGCTGAGACCTCGTTGTGATAGCTGTGGTTGTCATGGACGTAGTTTGTGCCGACTTGTCTGCAAGCACTCGACAGCTACTCACTAAGCAGTAACTGTGATGCAAACCTAAAGCGAATACTGCCTTGCCTTCATTTTATCCAGCAGCAGGCAGGATGAAACAACCACTGACTAACTGGTTAGAGAATAAGAATTGCTCCCTAGCTACAGGTGGTTGCCAGGGGGTCTCCACCAGATCTCTAACTCTGTGTGACTGAGGACTTGTTGGTTTTATAGATTTCTCAAATCATCATGAAACATATGTATATATGTAACTGTCTGTTTCTTACAGAGCTGACCAGCAAAACGGACGTGCAGACTCTGACTGGTAAAACTTTGTCAGTGACTGCGGGAACTGCGTCACCTGGCCCCGCCCCCTCCACCGACACCATCGCGTGTCCTTATGTAAACCTTCTACTATGCAACGCTCAGCCAGCTGGTGAGAGAAGCAGCCACAGAAACTGAATTCATGTGCACAACACGCTTTTCTCACTCCTAAAGATTAATCCTAATTAATCTTCGTCTGACCGACGTTTTATTTGAGAGAAATATTGAGGGGATTTTCTTTGTTTTGTTTTGTTTTTGTCCTCTTTATATTTGCATTTATATTCGAGATTGAACTAGTTTTAAATGAAAAGTTTGACATTGATTTTGCTCCAGACCAAATTTCCTCCACTGGGGCTACAAACATTGATTCGTATATTTATTCATTTATTCTGTACTTGTGCCTGCACAGCCACTTAAATTAGCTTACCACCAAAACTAAAAATGGTAAAGTGCTTGCCTGTGGTCATCAGCACCACAGGCAAATGGTCATGGTAAATGGTAAATGGCCTGTATTTGTATAGCGCTTTTCATCAAGATCTTTTTCCATTTTTTTTGTAAGTTAACCAGCTGTTGGTGGAGACAGAGTGGCATCTGTCTCCTCATCGCTACCATCAACTACCATGTATATGGATTTCTCGTCAACATTACAGTTATTCCTATTATTTTAAGTGGATATTGACAAGGAGTAACTGTAGCTGTGTTTAGGCTTTTCTTCCATTTCTTCCAAGTCATGCATGCTGGTTGTGCAGTTATGATGCAGTTTTGCTTCTACTGCAGGAAATTGAGTATAATTCAACTTTATCCTTTGAGTCATTCAGTCTCAGTCCTTTCACCTTTCCCTTCTACTCAGCCAGGATGTTTTTCCTCATCTTTTCCCAGCTGAAGCTTGTATATATGCCCTCTCAGGACAGAACCAGCCCTGCTAATAAAAAACATTGTTAATGATGTAACATGTGGTACAGTTCTCTTTTACACCCTCCCTATCTCTTCTAGAGTGCCAATCAGGAGACGTGGGTACCCTCCTACTGGTCAACCCAGTAGGCCAGAATCGTCTTAACCACGAAGGCTTGCTCTCTGAGACTGCCAAAGTTTTTGGCCTCCGCAGCAGGCGGCTCAAACTCTACCTGGATGAGGACCTTACTCAGGGTAAAAAAAAAGATCACTAAAACCGTCACTGAAACAGATTTTAAGGCAATTAATGCCTGATAGAGATACGGTGATTCCCCCCACACTTTCTCATGAAAAGTTAGTAAAAATATGTAAATGTATTTGCCAGATTTTCCTAAAAATACTACTCAGTACCTAGTAGTACATGCAGAAAAATGGCTTCTGTGACTGGAATAGATTTTGCAAATCTGCACAAAGGCAGATTTTTAAAAAAAAGATTTTCAGCTTGTAGGGAAAGCTGTAAGATTCTAGTTGTGTATGTTGTTAGATGCTAAGCTGTGTATTCTTTATTGTAACCAGTAGGACATCCAAATAAAGTATAAAACACGAGTTAGTGCATTGTCATTTTAAAAAAATCGAAGCATTTTCCTGAAAGACACCAAGTTTCTTTTAACTTCTTTGATAAAGCAAAGTAACTTTCCTTAGCTGTAGGGTTTTAAAAGTTTTAAAAACTGCTCTTCTCAAATGTAATAATGTTTCTGTTTTCCAGAGCTGCCAGCTGATTCTTCAGTCAAATCTCTTGACACCAAAACTCTGTTTGTGAGAGTTCTTCCTACGACCGCTGAGGCATAAATCCACAAACCACCTAAGGAGCATTTGTCTCTGACAGACCACATGTTCCCTAAATGAAGGTTTCTACCACTCAATAGCCCGATTGATGTACAATGGAGTAGCTTCATATGTTTATGATGCTTTTTGAATGCAAATCAGGGGTTGTCTGTCAAATTCAGAACTGTTAAAATGCAGAGTCACAAACAGCAAAGTCTTTGTGTAACATAAACTCAGATGGAAAAAAAAAAGAAGAACGTTTTGGGATGTCTTTATATTTAAACGGGGTGTCACTGGGGAGGGGAGGGGGGGTTCTTTATAAGAGTCGATGGTCTCTCTCGCTCCAGTTTCCTCCCTGACAACCACACAGGTTTTCCCTCCTCATATTAACCTTGTCAGCAACTGTAAGTAACTGTTTCTGAAAAGTATCTTGTTAGGTCATATTTAATGTGGACCAAGAAGGGATTTTTCTGGCTGATGGTGTACATCCTCTCCTAAAAAGTGGGTTCACCTCTGTAACACAGTGATGGTTCATACATAACCAGCTCTTTCCAGGTTTCGAGGAAACAGTTTAATTCGATTAACTGTCAATTTTACCAGTGGATGATTTTCTTTATTATGATAATGATGCAAGCTACTTCTCTTTGAGGCTTATTTGAAGGCAGCTTAGTCCAGAGTAATTATTGCTTTGTCTCATAATTGGAAAAGCAAATTTGGGCTATTGTGCTTATACACCATTTTGAATTTAACAGATAAACTCATTGTGCTCACTGCATTGAGAATCCTTTGACAATGGAAAAGGCATTTAAAAGGTGAAATGGGTTTTTGGGCTGCTGTACCTGGGGACAAAAAGGTTCTGCAATGAAAAGAGCAACAAATGAATAATGTACTATTTTAGGTGACTGAATAAATCAAAGGTGACTTGGAATCAGCATGTTTTTTTTTTCTTGTCTCCTTTCTGTTCACTTAAACCTCTTCGTGGCAGTGAGAGACAGAATGTTTCTGTGGGATCCTGCAGTCTGACATTTTGAATGACTGATGTTACTTTCTTTAGCAGCAAGGTCAGGGAACAAATACATCAAAATGCATTACAGATGCTCTCAGCAGTGGTAAAAGTACACTTTGGCATGTGGACTTACTTTGAAAATGAGTTAAAATAAAATCTCTGAAGCTAATTTCCCTCTTTATTTTAACTCCACGTGGGTGCTTTACTTTTTTAGATGACTCACTTTCTAAACTGAAGTATTAAAGGTAATGCATAATTTAGACTGTAGCTTCTTGTATGACACACAGGTACTCTTAAGGATTTGGCTGTTCAGTTTCTGTTTTCTCCTAGTCCGAAATAGCATCACATTCACTATCACAGTGAATTAACAAAGCAGCCCATGACCAAAATTAGATGACTAGTGCTAGCATAACTCCCAGCTGAACCCTCTGATCCAGATACATTCATCATTCAGTTGACTAAAAACGCCCAAAGCAAGAAGGCTTAATGTGTGAGTTGGACTTCTGTCGGAAGTAACAAGGTAACTGCAAAGCCCTCTTAACCCTTCACCACAACCTGCCACGTCGTTGCAAGCTGCATCGATATCATGCATCGTGTTGCAAGTTTCTTGCAGAGATTAACTGTGATCTCACAATAACTAAGTCCATCTTTTATATATAGTGTAATACTTTGTTTCTGCATTTGTTTCCATTTGAGCCTATGCAAAGTGGTTTTCACCCTTTTGAGTACTCAAAGGCATGTAGCTCCATGTAACGTCTTGGTTCTTCTTAGCCTAAAAGTTATAACTTAGTAAGGACCAATGGACAGTACAAGCAAAAGTACTGTCCTGAAGTATTATCTTAATCTCAGAAGTATTAATCTTATTATTCTCTGTTATTATTTTGGCTCTATTCCTTATTGTTATGTCTGGGCCTGTTTTTAATTCTGATTACTACAGAGCATGCATTAGACACTGTTGTAAAGGCTCACCTTTCAGCACATTCACATCACCAAATGCACCTTGTTTCTTTTTCTCACCTTTGATTGGGTGTGGTGCTTGGCCTTAATTGCACTCACCTGTCACTCGTTATATAAGGACTGCACTCACCTACCCCTCACTCTTTCTTCACTTCCACATGGGGCGGCAGCTGAGGTGAGTACTCTTTGAGTCTCCTGAGTTCATGTATTGTTTCAAGTTACTTAAATCATACTTTGTCCCTTTTAGAGATAGCAGTCCATGTGTGTCTTTCCTTCCTTTACCCATTATTCAATAAAACGACAAAACCTGTAAATTGACTGCTTATTCTCATTCTACTCGGATGAGCCCATGATGATGACTACTCAACCCTGAACCTTCCTTCCTCCAAAACATGGTCCTCCGAGCCGGAGTAGTGTTAGCGTCATGGATTCACAGCAGCCATTGACTGAAGGTGTGAGACGTTCCAGTCGTGATAGTCGACCTCCTGCCCACCTGCAGCAGTATGACGTTCAGTATCCTGGAAGTAGAAGTGCTAGATGTGATACAGAGAGTCAAACAGAATGTCAGCATAGTGACACAGACACACATGGGCTGCAGGATCCTGACGGGGAGTCAGAAAGTCAGCCAGAGACATCCCCTGCTCCTTTACCCACAAATCAAGATGAGGTGATGAGGGAACTCCTGATGATGATGAGGGAGATTAGGCAACTTATGATTCAATTATCTCCTCCCCATTCTCGCAGTTCCTCCAGATCTTCAATTCACACTGTCTCATCTGATGAAAGCAAATCCTCTGTATGCGGTTTACAAGCCATTCCCCAAACGCATCAGCAACATGAGCAGTTCCCAGTAATGGATCCAGCAACATGTCAATCACCCTCTCAGCCCCCACAGGTTAGCCGTCACTCTAGTGCAGTTCCGTCTGCTAGCCCTCCTGTCCCTAATTCAACAATATTAGATGCTGCAGTTCCTTCAAGTGGTTTGCCTAGACCAGTTTTTCCTACACCAGATGAGACTCCTTTTAATTTCCTGGCCACGCCACTGCAAGGTCCATACCAGATTTCCTGTGTTCCACCTGATGTTCATCTAGATGAAGACCCCGCTCAACCTCTTGTTTGCATTCAAGAACCAAGGCAGCACCCTCCTGTAAAGCAGCAACCAGCTACATCTGATGGTTTGCATGCACAAAAACCTTCGGCACCCATTACTGCTAGTTCTAGTCACCCTGTTAGCACTAGAACACATGTGTATAAGCTTGAGGGTCCTTCTTTCCCAGACCTTACCAGAGAAGATGAAATCCAGTATAGGCTGTTACGAATGGCCCTTACTAACCCGCTTGACCCTCATGAGACAGAGCACTTTAAATATCATGTCCTTCTCGATCATCTGAAAGTAGACCAAGCTAAACGGTTAGCTATTTCCTTTTCCTATGCTCCTGACCCATACACTCAAGCCATCAAAGCTCTTGATGAGCGTTATGGGCAACCAAGACAGCCAGCATTGAAAGAGCTATGGAATATACTGGAGCTTCCTCCTATCAGAGCAGGTGATGGTCGGACTCTGGATAACTTTGCTCTTCGTGTGCAAGCTTTAGTTGGTTTGCTTAGCACTCTGGGTGATCAAGGACGGACAGAACTAAATTGTGGCTCCCATGTCGATCGCCTACTCGAAAAGTTGCCCGCAGAGCATTCCAGTCGCTTCAAACGGCACATTTACAGGGAACAAGGAGATATGATGTATGACTTACCTTTGTTCTCATCCTGGTTGCAAATGGAGTGCAAGTGTCAACCAAGAAAGGACAGTGCCGTTTCATCCTTTAGCCAGCCACGACCTGCCCATAAGTACACCTCTCCACTCACAACAATATTACATGGGACAAATGCATCTGATCCTGTACAGGCAGCACAACCCATCATGACTAAGGCAAGATGTGCATATTGCTGCTCACCTGAACACCACATTAGCAAGTGCCCTGAATTCATTAACAAGACAAAGGATGAGAAAATACACTGGATAAAGAGAAACAAACTGTGCTGGCGTTGTGCTAGAACTCATCAGGCTGCAAAGTGTGATCTGAGGAAAGCATGTGCCACCTGCATGGGAAGACATCTACAGATCCTATGTGAGGTGAATCAGAGACCTAGAACTGAAGTTAATCCTGTAGTGAGGACACTGTACTTTGATAAACCTAGTGACTGTCCTAGTGTACTATTAAAAGTTGTGAAAGTGCTCCTGCGTAATGGCAAAAGAACCCTGGAAACATATGCAGTACTTGACGATGGCTCCCAACGTACCATGCTTCTGACATCAGCAGCTCAGCATCTCCACCTAACTGGGAAAGCTGAAAAATTATCACTCAAAACTGTCCATCAAGAAGTTGAAACTATTCAAGGTTCCTCTGTAAGTTTCCAGATTTCACCTATCGCACATCCAGAGAAAACTTACACAATTAATAATGCCTTCGCTACAAGTCACCTAGCACTTTCAGAACACACCTACCCCGTATCCTCTCTTCAACGGAGATACAAGCATCTTCAAGGTATCCCATTAACCTTTATTAACAAAGCAGCTCCACTACTGCTCATAGGCTCTGATCATACCCACCTTATTACGCCTATTGCACCAGTTAGACATGGACCGTTTGGATCCCCTGCAGCAGTCAAAACCTGCTTAGGATGGACACTCCAAGGTCTAATCACAGACTTCCAACCCCAGAGCAGTTCCACGCATGCCCAATGTTTGTTCACATCTTCCAGATCAGGTTCAGGAGAACCACTCCAGCACATCCTTGTGTCCGCTGATGGCTCTGAATTCATTCAGCCACCTCATACTCCACCATCAGCAGAGTATGAGGTGCCCCCAGCACCTGCAAAACTGCCCGACGGTCTGCAGGTCTGGGCCTGCAGCTGCATCCCACGCGGTTGGCATGCTTTGCGGCTGCTTTGCCGCCACCGCTGGCTACATGGTCGGCCCCCTGAACTGTCTGGCCTGCGTTGTCGACCTCTAGGTCGACCCCCTGAACCTATATTAGACCTGTAGCATGTCTGATTCCTCTGCCCCCGCTTCGTGAAAAAGAACATCTCTAATCCTTTGAACATATTTCTCAGTAGAAATATGGGGGCGGCTGTTGTAAAGGCTCACCTTTCAGCACATTCACATCACCAAATGCACCTTGTTTCTTTTTCTCACCTTTGATTGGGTGTGGTGCTTGGCCTTAATTGCACTCACCTGTCACTCGTTATATAAGGACTGCACTCACCTACCCCTCACTCTTTCTTCACTCCCACATGGGGCGGCAGCTGAGGTGAGTACTCTTTGAGTCTCCTGAGTTCATGTATTGTTTCAAGTTACTTAAATCATACTTTGTCCCTTTTAGAGATAGCAGTCCATGTGTGTCTTTCCTTCCTTTACCCATTATTCAATAAAACGACAAAACCTGTAAATTGACTGCTTATTCTCATTCTACTCGGATGAGCCCATGATGATGACTACTCAACCCTGAACCTTCCTTCCTCCAAAACAGACACTGATTTGGATGATTCCACAAGTGGTTTTCATAAAGCATTTACCGGGCACAGTGTGAGGCTGATGTGGCTTTCCAGTCGATGTTTAAATGGGACTTTTTATTAATCCGTGTCTGCAAAAACCAGTTTCCCGTTGGTTTGGTTGTTGATTTGCATATTTTGATTATTTAAAAAGCCAGGAGGAAGAGCAGTCTACTTAGGTAGTTAAGGTAATTCTCAGCTGGGGGCGCTGCTGCAAAACATCATCTTCTACACATCCTTGCAACGCCATACCATAAATTTACTATTAATTTACATCCAAATTAAATGCATAAATAGTCCATTAATCTTCTACCGTGCAGCTAATGCTCATAAACATTTCTTCACCCTGCACCCTGCTAAGTCATCAGCACCAACACTGTATAGTAAACTGCTTCCATTCACCGTTACCCATAAATACATCGACGTCACTGAGATCCACCTGTGAACACATAATTTCCTCTGGGATTAATAAAGTTTTGTGTGATGTGTTATGTTATCCACAGAGTGATTTTACATATTAGCATTCAAAGTTATTCTCATATTAAAGGAACAGTGTGTAGGATTTAGTGGTCACAGAGTACAAACAACCAACTATTCCTCATTAACATAAAAAAAAAAACTTTGGCTTATAATGTAGCTACTCAGAATCTTGGGGTGGGGAACAGTGATGATGTCATTTCTGTTGGTTTTATGTTGTGGGATGGACATTTAGTATGTATTGAGGTTTCTTTAAAATCGATATATCTCATTATTATACCATATGTTATTGTACATTTATTACCATTTATTTGTTAATGAATTGACCTTGATCTGGTTTTCGTATTTATCAGGTCAGCTAACAGGAAAAATGACATGAAAAGGGTAGCAGAGCGGAATAACACCGATTTAAGTAAATTATCTTTATTTGGTTGTCAAAAGTCAACGGGCTCCACAAAACATGTTTTTGGTCATAACTCAAGAATTCATGTGCAAATCAAAGCATGATTTCACACAATTTTATATTTTTATTTTATATTCAAAACAATAAAGGTTAATCTTACTGTGGCATCACATTATGCAAAAAAAAAAACTTCCAACAAAACGGTTCACATTTATCTTCATTGTTTCCTCTCAATTCTATGCAGTACATGAAAAAGTAAGTATACAGTTACTGTTTCCAAGTACCTTACCAATTACCAAAGTAGAATACCCAAACATTATTTGGTGAGGCCATATGTTCAACAGCTTGGCTCAAATTGGGTGATGCAACAGGACGGGGCAGCAAATCTACAATAAAGGGTTTATACTGGTCTTTTTTGGTGTGTGTGTGTGTGTGTTTTAACTAAAATTTCTTACAACCTAAAAAATACTAAAGTACATCATAATTTGAGTATAGCTCAGTACATGATGCTTCTTTTGAGCACAGTATTTTCTACCTTTGATTCCAGCATCCCTACAATCAGTGTTATTTCATTGTGATCATTTTCTCCTCTCACCTCCTGAGAGGAGCAGCATGCATCTTCACTGGTTAAATATTAAGTACACAGCTCTGTCTCATCATCCTGTCATCCATCTCGCTCCCATCTGCTCCTGCTGCTCCCTTTGTGCCTCTACACAACCCAGCCTGGGCAAGTATGCAGGTCGACGACCCATCTGCTGATAGGCATTACAGAAATACACTATGCTACACAGATGAATTGAACATGAACCCTGTCGTGTGATTCTAATGACAGACAACAAAACTCATTATAGTGTGCTGCAGTGACAGAGAAAAAAGAAGTTGCTCGTGCAGAATAAAAACTGATGTTCCTCGACGATATATAGCCAATAAGGGTCGTTTCTAACAATCTACCCTGGCAACAAGTGTGCTGTGTAATGGAAAAATCTAAATCTCTGCCAGTAAAACAATTTTCAGTGCTCTGCATGTTGCCAACTTCAGAATGACAGCAGCAAACACTACCTAGTAAGCACAGTAGGTAAGAGGATAAAAAAAGTTGTTACTTTGGATGCAGAGCTTGGTAAGCCAAATGAGGGGACTACACCAGCCACTTAGTTTAAAACAAGTTATAGTGCAGCATTTTACCAGATATGTATGTATATTCCTTGCAAGACTGTAGTAAAATAAATAATAGACTCTCAGTGTGCTACATACTAAATGCTGTGTAATAGTGGGAAGACCACAGCACATTGTATGCTGACGTAGAAAAAGAAATAATAGTAGAGTGTTATATTGAATTTTATTCAGAAGCAGAGATGCAGTTAGATCAGTCAGTTTGGATCCGTACTTTACATACTCGATAGTTTATTAAGCCTAGAAGCTGACATCAATAAACATGTTTCAGATTAGTATTGAAATAATAATATTAAGATAGTACCTTGAAATTTTCTGCACTAATGGGGAAAACAGGCCAGCGAACAAAAGTCAGAGATGTTTTATTTACTTTTTATCGCTGTGTCCCCTGGATTTAATTATGGCAGGTCTTGAAAACAATTTTTCCAGAACCTTGACTGTATAATTATCAAACTGTGAAATCTTCAAAAAATCAGGTTAATGAATTTTGTTACTTTTGTTAGGTGGGTATTTTGTGTTTTCTTGAACACGCCACACATTTCCTCTTTTGTGGTCTGCCTGCAGCCATCTTTATTATGACCAAAAAAAAAGGTGAGACGAAAAAGGGGGAAAGGGGGTATTTTATGAGAAATTAAACATATGTCTCTCCTGTGAAGAGTTCAGGGGAATATGAAAATGTCCTAAAATGTGGTAAGTGTTGACTTTAAAGTCCGACTTGTTGTAACAGAGAATAGCTAGCTTTAAGGTTTGTTTTACTAGCTAACAAATGCAGGTAAACCTTAAAGGATAGCAAGAAAACAATTCATTAATACATAGATGAAAATATAAATTAATAAATAAACAAAGAAGATGCATAAAGAAAAGAAATTAAGTATCACTACCCCCAAATTGGTTGTGTGCAGTTTTATGACTGACATTTGGATTCGTTTACATGAATAAACTATAATATTTGTAGTGAGCCTGACTTGGTATCCTTGCACCTTGCTTCAGCTGTGGTCCACTTTCTGCTGTTTCGTCTGCATCAGCACTGAATAAATGGTTAACTGGTAAGAAGTATCCAATACAAATAAATAACAGGCAGGCTCCGGTAAATTGGATTCAATCTTTTTTTTTCTTTTTCTTTTTTTTCATACTAAAGCAGCTGTGCGTCAAAAGTAACCGTCAAGCACAAAGTGGATAAATGCATTGGCGACGTGCATCGTGACTGTGGAGGGAGCACCAGATCCCAGCTATCTCCTAATCATCTAAATGCGGCATCTATCTACATCCTGATGCGCCTGCTTCTCCTCCTCCTCCTCCTCCTCTCCTCCTTCCTGGAACGGCAGAAACAGGTAGGACACGCTTCCGATTTGAAAACGCATAACCCAGATATCCAGCTCGGGGGTGGAGGTGGGAGATAGTGCTTTTACATTCTAGTTTGTACGTTCCCTTTTTAGTTTGTCCATGTCGTGGTTGTTAGGAGACCGCTGACAGATGAGGAGTCGGTGATAATGGGAGATGTCCTGGCATCTGTAGTGAGATGCGTCGGCAGCAATAACACACTGTTGCTACCCACGCTCTCTTTGCCACAGAGACGTGCGTTCTGCCGCAGGTATGCGGTGGAACAGAGGGGATGGATGCAACCCGTTAGTTTGGTCCAGTGTAGTTCCACTTTTATTTGCGTGCATTTCTGCTGTACCTTTCCCCCCTCACATTGTAGAATTTGAAAACATCGAGGCTAGTATAGGGCGACCCATTTTCTGTTCTTCTATCCTTATAAAGAAAGCAGTACAACTCAAAATAGCACAATTTGAGACTCTGCATTAACAGACTTCAGTCACATCTAATTGTTTGCTAGCACATGCTACCCAAGCTGCAATACAATGTTTAATGAAAAAATGCTTATAATCTCCCACTTTTCACATTGTTCTATTCATAGACTGACAGCAGAACTTGTGCAGCTCCTACTCTGTAAACTGTCATCAGTTATGAGGCCATATTTCAATTTATACTTTCAAAAGGTATGTTTTGTTATTTTGCAGGCATTTACGTATTTCTTTTCAATGGTTTTGGAAATACCTTTGCTTTGTTACATTGTTGCTTTTACTGTACCTCTTATTATTCTTCTGTTATACCTGTGTAGAAGGATTTTTGGTGCGTACCAAAGAGGATTTAACCAGAACCATATCATGGTTATAAACCCTCTATACTTTAATTGTAGTTAACAGTATTTTTCTTTCTTTCTTTTTTTTTATTCAATTTTTTTGCTGTGTTCGAGTTTATTTGTGTTATTTGTCGCTTTTGTCACATGGTATACTTTAGGTTAACTGATTCTCTAGTGCTACAGTCTCACTAATGATGGCAGTGGTTGGAAACCATAGCACGACCAAAATTGTCACTGTGTGCAATAAACTTGGGATCTTGTTGCTTTTGAAATTGTTGATTTGAAGATGGGGACCAGGTCTGCGGCCACTCTCAGTCAGTTGTCATCTTCAGGACAGCGATAAAACAGCAGTAAGTCGGTCTGCTGTTATCGGTTCATGATGGAATGGGATCAGCTTGGCAATTACATGCAATCTGTTTGTGATGATGCAGCGGCTGACTGTGATAAATCAGCAAAAATCGCTACCTTCTGTTACAAATTTGTTGCCGTCAGCATATACAGAAATTCACAGTAACTACTTAGATTCAGAGTCCAGTTGTGTTTCAAATCCACCAGAATACAACCAGCTGGCAACCAGCTGAGTCGGGTCCCCTATTGTGAAGCGATAATGTCATAGATGAGTTGAGCGATCAGTCTGACTGCATTTGCAAATTAGACCGAAGTTATTTGCAAACCTTTTCCAGTCTTTCTGAGAGTGAATGCAGTCAGTCTTCAATAGAGAGACAGGTTACCTCCCAGCAGGCGATCTATGCAATTACTTTGTGATCGAAAGTGATTACCGCAACTACTTGCAATCAATTGCAGGATACAAAAAAATGAAACTGGCAGTTTTTCCTAGTGCTAAGGAGATTGCTGTCCTATTTTTACTTTAGTATGACTGAGCCAGGAAAACCTAACTGCAAAACATTACAAAGCTGTTACCATCTTTAGCATAACAGAACCCTTTTTATCCTTATACCAGTGGTCTCTTCCCCGATGACAGTGCCCCCCATCTGTGGAGACAAGGTGTCAGTTGTATGATAAGTATGAAAATGATGTGAAACATCTGCTGTGACCTTCACAGTCAGCCAGATCCCAGCCTAATTGGAGCATTTTAGAAAAGCATGTTCAATTGTATCAACGTGGTCTGTCCTTTACTTTTTCAAAAGTAATAGATTACTCCTGTAAGGTTATTGTTGTAGTACGTTGTAGCGTAGTATAGTGACCAGTTCACCTGGAAACTACAGGTGAGGGAATGTCTTTCCTTTCATCCTTCCAGTGGAGTGCCATAGATTAGGAGAATTAATGCAAAGGAGCACAACCCCAAACTAACGCATTGTTTATTTCCCTGCTAATTTGTCACCAAATTGTCTTTTAAAATTGTACTTTGAACCACACACTGTAATCCCTATTGATCTAGTCACAAACAGAAGTTCCCTCGGTATTGCTCTTCTGACACTTTCAGTAAATAATGCATAGTTACTTTGTTTTGGGGGTTTGTAGTCCAGCAAGAGCACAAATCTATGTGTGTGTGAAATCTCTTGAAGGCTTGAAAAGCATGAGGCTGAAACACCGAGCACCTTGGCAACAGTTATAAGTGATGGGTAATCCATTTGTGGGAATTTGGGCAAACCAATGCAAGCTGAAGAGCAATAGACACTCCAATCAAATAGCATTTAGTTACGTTTGGAGAAAAAAAATGTGTTCACACAAACAGCCGCTCATAAAATAGTTGATTAGTTAATGAAATCACGAATTGTAATGAGCCATTTAGGACTGTTAATTACTGCTGCACATTCAGTGCTCCTTCTGTCTGTCATTTTCATATCACAGCCTAGTGTTAGAATTAATTTTACCATGACCAATTCTCACTGCAACAATCAGAAACACGACTGCAGGCATAATGGTCCTCACAGAATCTCTAGACAGATGGATGAAAAATCAGACTGTAATTATTTCATGTGTATTTTCCCTCTCTTCTCTCTTCCCTGCCTACTCGTCCTCTCTTCATTCCACTCAGCAGCCTGATTAAATGTATTTTTTGTCCGTGGTGTAATCAGTGATAAAGTGGATCATTGTTTGCTCTGTCCAGATGTGCCAATTAAAAACTTGACACCACAGTTATCTGTTTCCAAACCATTTTCAGTGCTCTGTTTTATAGCGGCAGAGCACGCATGTCTCATTTTTGTCTTTAAAAAGAAAAAAATACATCTTAAAATCAGTGGATAGGCAATGTGAATTGTGGTCAGTGCTGTGAATGGCATTTTCACACAAATTACAAGCCACAGATTTCCCTGGATGAATACAGCAATTTTCCTTTGATCATTCTTTTCGTTAAAACCCCCAAAGAGAACAACTGTGGAGTGTTTGTTTCACCGTTTTGATGTAAGCACTTACTGTCTCATTACATTTGTTGGGTTGATTGCCATTAAACGTAACAGCTTAAGTTCAGTGGCTATTGCAGCTCCTGTTATACACATCCATTCATTACTCAATTCTGCTGCTACCCTTATTACGTAAGCTGAGTGTTACGCTGTTGTTAACCTGATTTCCGAGTCTTGGCAAAAGTGGACTTTCAGCATTTGCAGTAAGAAAATCTGAACTCCAGGGTAAACTGCACATTAGAGGGCTTACAGTGAGCCGTTTGGATTTGGAGCACTCGGGTCAAACCTTTCGCTCGGCAAATGCTCCAGCGCGACTAAAGGAACTCACAGAATTACACTTTACTATAATGTAAGTGACAAACTTGTACGTAGACAATGGTTCTGTGCTATTGTTGTGTCTCCATTTCATGCGCTCTATAGTGTGTGTAAGTTGTTTGCATAGTAGTATTTTTCATACCCTTACTTTGTAGGCTTAAAATTCCTGCCACATACGAGGCACAGCAGTTACCTCCTTCCTGCTGACTTGCTGTTCTTTGTTGCATTCTCCCAGAAATCAATGTGCTTGTCTTTTGGGCATTAGAAAAAAGTAGAACTTTTATAACTTGCATGGTGAGAGTAGTAGACTTCATATTGTCGGCTTATTGGAATATGCTCAGTGACAGCAGCTAATTTAAAAACTCAAAACAGATGAAATAAACAGTGTTTTTTAATTAATTTTTTTTTTTAGAATAAATAAATAAGGTGCTGATATAAAAGACAAACTAATTACTCTGAGCTGCTACAATATGATATATGGATACTTTTATTTATTTATATATTTATTTATTTGCTACTGGCTATATTCTGAAAATTTTGGAAACTCATTCTTATTTATTGCCTGCTGTGTTTGGCAGTTTTTTCTTGCCAGGATAATTAAGCCCAAGAAAACTTTGAAGGCCAGTAGGAAGGAGGGAAATGCTTTAATGCCTATGTTGGACAATTGCCGATACAAATATTTCATTTATTTTTATCATTTGTATCTATTTTTGTTGTAGTGAAACAATGAGAAGTACTTTATACCAAAAACAACAGCAACAAAAAAGATTCTTTAAGGTCTTTATTTGGCTTGGTCAAAATTAATGTCACACAACTGACAATTGTCATAAACCAGTATCAGTTAACTAGGCCGATATTGGGTGATACCAATAATCCCAAAGTATTCCTCTGATGTCACCCAAAAGCAGTAATTTTATGTTATTATCACAGAAGAAAAATTAAAAGAGAGCAGGAATTAAGAGAAGAGTAGGTATTGATAACCTAGCCACCTCTCACATCATTGTGGAGGAATTTACACCAGTGTTCTTTATAACATTGCTTCAGTTCACTGATGTTTACAGACGTGTATTCATGCACATCTCTCTAAAGGTCTCACTATCAGGTTGGGGTCTGGACTTTTGACCTTGATTCTCTACATTTTTCAGCCATTCTATTGTGGAGTTGCGGCTGTGCTTGGGATCATTGTCCTGTTGCATTGTCCAAGCTTGGCCGTTAGACACATGCCATTTGAGTCTAGAATACTTTGGCATACAGAGGATTACATTTCGATTCAATGGCTGCAAGGTGCCCCAGTCCAAATCGTCACCCCCCCAACTAGTATTTTTGTGCTGATACAGTGTGCCGTGTTTTGTTTTTGCCAGAGTTGTCACTGTACATTGGCAAAGTATTTCCACATTGGTCTGGTCTTATTGCAAAAGTCTTCTCCTAAGAACCTAAGGTGCCCTGCTATGTTTTGTTGCAGATAATATACTTCCCCCTGACAACCCTTCCAAACAAGTCACACTTGCTCAGTGTTTTTTTAATTGTACTTGTTACTGTAACTATAAAATTTGTCATGCTAAATGAGATAATTAGCTAATATTACAAAGTCTATGTAGTATGGGTATTTTCAATGCAATGTAAGACCGCCCTGTCCTCATGACAGCATTAGTAATCTTAGCAAATACCCAAAAACACCATATGTTTCCAATCGAACCAGAAAGACCTCGAGCAGCCATACATATTATAAACCATGTCTCCTGGGAGAAAAAGAGGAAATAGTGTACTATTTTTATGGTACCACAGAGTTATCAAAGGGTCAGGGTGGCAGCATGGGGCAACAGAATGTTGGACAGTAGAGGATCATTGTTTAGTTTCATGTCTCTGCTATGAGTTGTGCTTTTCTTTACCCCAAAACTGTTCTCATAGTGTTGCATCATGAGAAGTATACATTGTGATTGTGCTGTGAGTTTTTTTTCTGTATTTCAACCAAAAACCATGAATTTGGCCTAACATTTCTTGGTTGTTCTACATCATACCTGAACTCTACAGTCTTTTCAGGTTAGAAAACTCAGATTTCTTTTTTAACAATTGAAAGGTGAGATTGTCCTGCCAATCAGAAAAATCCATGTATGTGTTCCTCTATAGGGGAATTACAAATCATACGTTTTGGTATCTATATCAGATGAGTTGTAAAAATATATAGTTAGAGAGAGAAGCGGACATTGAAGACATATCAAATTGAACTTTTCTGTTTAAGATCAGAGACATTGATCGGAGTATACTCACTGTATGTAACACTAACGTAATGCTGAATGTCATGATGGAGTCATCTAAGTAAAAGGCAGGGAAAGTGCGTCTCTGCTGCTTTTTGGGGTCAGGCATGGCTGCTCAACAGATGGTTTACCACAGCAGCATGGGTAGATTACAGTTATGACTGGTTTTCTGTAGATCTGAAAATGTGTTGACAGCAAGGTTGAAGGATTTGCTCTTGTTTAGAGGTCACCTCTACCTTATGTTCATCTATAAATGGCAGCTGCTCATGTTGTAAGTAGCAGCCAGTGTTGAGGGTCTCTACTAGCCCAATATGAACTGGGACATGAAACATTATGTGGCACGGACAGATACATGTCAGTAATAAAATATGACATATAGAGTTCTTTTAGGTCAATGTTATGCTACAGTTTTTGAGGTTTCATAATAAAAAAGTTATTTAGTGGGACTGGACGTATGAAGGAATCTGGTGGGTGGGGACAGGGTATAACGTGATGCTCATGGTAATTTATGATCATAAGGCCATTTAAACGTCAAATTCATTTGTCATTAAATTATGGCCTTTAGGTTGTCCTTGTATTGTAGCTTTTGTCAATAATTTTACAGAACAACCTGCTCTGAAGCACAGCCAAAGCACACAGGTGACCCTGTTACGACATCTTTATTCACCGCCATCTTCCATAAAATTCCATAATATTAATTCAGGTCAGTTTTAGGAGACCTGTATTCCACTAGTATTTAATAATTTTTCATGAAAGCACATTAAGCCCCATGGATGAACCAGTGCTTGCTGAGTGACACAGACTCTCTAAACACCACTAAAGCTGTGCAATGAGATTCCTGCAGGGTGAAAGGCATTTGGAAATCCATCTGTGCTTACAACTCTCCTCTGTGAACATGTTTCTCTTGTATCTTTGCTCTCCCTCTATCCTCCTTCAAGTTTTAACCACTCGGTATCAATTACTCATTAATTACTCGCTAATAGTAATGTAGCTACAAATACACATACGAAACAAGTTAGGGCTTTGGATTTGAAATAAACAGCGCCCACTTCTAAGCTTGTCACTTGGCCTGGGGTGCTACTTCGGTCTAAAAGGTGGTGATGGGAGGGAAAAGTTATCTGCTAACTAAATTCCTGAGGGAACAGGCTAAAATCAGAGATATCTGAACTGTTACTATCACTTTGCACTTTTCTTTGTGCTTTCTGAAAAACTAAAAAGAATAACAGAAAAGAAAAGACAACTTCACATCCAATAAAAAGATGAATGATGTACTGTAAGCAGTTGAGAGGATCTCCTCTGGGCAACATGCTGTTGCTTTAATTCTGCCTCGATTTCACTGATGTTCTGTCCTCATAATCTAATAGACTAAATACCGTCTGGGTGCTTTTTGGCTGCAGGGATCTGAAAAAAAGAGAAAAAAAAATCAAGACATTGCAATAATTGTGTGAGTTAGTGCGTTTGTGTTTACGCAGCTTTCTGCGCTACCTAGTCTGAGGCTTCTGTCAACAATTACACCCCTCTGAACGGTAATATTTTAGGCTACATTAATTTACTGTGCTTTACCAGAGTGTGCTGCAGTGTTTTATAGTACAGTAATTTACCGTGCAATCTTTGAAGTGGCTTGCTCCTGACAAATAGTTCAATAAAACCTTGTTTCTGTTCTGTGGTATGGCTATTAGACCCCTCCTGACATATCATAAACTATTGCTGTGATCTGTTTGGACATTAACGGTTACAGATCTTCCCTAAGCTTGCCAGAGAGCCCGGAAGCTGCACTGCATGCAGGGAAGTCTGCTGCCGTACTGTACTTTATCAAACCTATGCAGGACAGTGAGTGTACAACTTTCCCGAGTTGTACTTGAAAACTGTTCTACTTCAAGCATTTTGTCAAATTGAAACTCCCTGTAGTCAGAGGGTAGACGTGGTTGAGTCTCTGTTGAAAGAGACAAGCTGAATGCCCCTTCTCACTGTGGGAGGAGGTAGTGTGAGTACATGGCAGCGGGCTGAAGTAGGCATCTAAGTATAGTTGTGTGTGCGTGTGTGTGTGTGTGTGTGTGTGTGTGTGCGTGTGCTCATGCATATGTGTTGTGTATGAAAGTTTTTGGGGTACTGGCTATTTACAGCTCAGCCTGTGGGAGATGTCCAATTCCAACAGAAAGGGCAGGGGGGCATGGGAAGACCTCCACTCTGCCTCATGTGTCATCCTCTTCTGTTAAGACTTTAAGCAGTCTGTGTGTGTTTGTGTGTGTATGTAGAGTTGTGTATTTGCGGGTGTGTACACACTGTGTTTTGTGTCAAGGTTGTTGAAAACAGTCTTGGTGCATAAGTATAAGAATATGACACTTTTGAACGCTCATGCATAGTTGTTCAGGGAGATTTGTCTAACAAGACTTGAAATTTCCTTGTGGCTCCCTGTTGTTTACAAGGCCAAATACTTTCTGTTCAGTGAGTCATTTTCAGAGAGGGGGAGAGAGGGATAAAGAAACAGATACAAGAAACTTTGATTCCACATTATTTTTCATTGAAGTGAAGAATATTTCAGTGCCTACATAAATGCGCTGGCCTATGAAGAAAACAGTTTGTTTTTCTATGTAAATGAACAAAATGACAAAATAATTCATTGTCCAGTCTTTTCACCAGTTTCACAGTTTGCTCAGTTTTCAAAGCAATGGCTTTGAAAGATGATTGTACTTTGACTCTATGGTAAAACTATTGTTTTCTGTGATGTAAAACTGCTATTTTCAAGTAAATATTTACCCTTTTTCACTTTACTGTAATTCTTCTGCCGGGGGGGATCAAGAGAGAGCTACAAGGCCAGAAGTCAGCCTAGGAAAATCGAAAACCATGCCTGATTTAAATTTGATCTTGATCTTTAAATTGCCTTACTGACCTCATATTTGGTCCATGCGTTAGATCGAACTACTTGGTGGAGTCTCTGACACCTGCAGGAAAAGTGAGGGTGAAAAAGGAGCCCATTAGTTTTTGGTGCAGATCCAGAAAGTTTTCTTTAAAGTTGTGAGTTATTAGTTTTGATGATTTCAGGAAGGAATCTATGCAGTCCTATGACAAACCAAGCGCACCATTCATCACTTATGATTCAATAGTAACCAACTTCTGTATGTCTTTAGTCTTTGACCCCTGTAGAGGAATTATGGACTATCTGTTTTTACAGCACGCCTTCAGTTCATTTACGTTTGTGGACATTTGTTTCTCTTAAAGTCCCACCACAGCTTTTTAATTGGTTTGAAGTCTGGACTTTGATTGGGCCATTGCAACTCACTTTTCAAAAAGAACTCTGTTATTCTTGTTGCATTGCTCACTTTGGGCAAGTTTCAGCTTTCTGACTGGTCTGCTCTCATTTGATTCTAGAATACTTTAGTATACAGATGAGCTCGTGGTTGATTCAATGACTGCAAAGCCTCCATGTCCTGTACCTGTAGAACAAGCCCAAATCAGCACCCCGTCACCACCGTGCTTAACAGCTGTTTTGAGGTGTTTGTGCTGATATGCCGTGGGTTTCTCCAAACATGGTGCCGTGCATTATGGCCAAACATCTCCACTTTGGTCTTGTCAGTCTGAACGACATTGTTCCAGAGGACTTGTGGTTTATTCAGACTTTCCAAAGTTGTTATGTGGAAACTTTCTTTTTCACATGAATGTTTGCGTTGAAATCAGAATGTTTGTTTGGAATATTAACAAATTCTTAATTAATAGCAGTAATGTTTTTTTTAAAGAAGTTGTGTTGGTCTGAATTGGGGTGTAAGAAGTGGGTCCTCATTTTAACAGACAGAAGTGATTTCCATCGCATTTCTAAATCCACATTTCCAAGAAAATGCAGTTTGGCAGGGATTGTTGATGCCCAGCTGTTTCTAAAAGTGCAGCCTCTCCGGTTATTTTATAAAATGTTTTTAGTATGCGATATCGAGCATTTAGAAGTGCTGTTATTGAAGGCCAACAGTTTTCTGTCTGTTGACTCCTGCATTTAGACTGTTTTTCTGGTTAATTTAAAGTTCAAATCATGCTAAGCACAAATAGTCCTTCGACTGTTCATGGTATTTAATTTGGATTTTCCTTAGAAAAAACATACAACTGTGAGAATTTTATAATTTTTTTTTATTATATTACATTTATTAAATTAATCTTGTGTGTGATGTGGAAATTCAATGACTTTCTGTACTATTGTGAGGATACGAAGCCTGACAGGTGTATGCCTAAGAATTGTTTAACTTGACTGACAGGTCCCTCATATTATTTACTTCAGTTGTGAGAATTATTGTTTGCTTGCACCATTAACTCTGCCTAAGCTCAACCCCCCAAATTACAACTTCATTAAAAAAAAGCTAATAATGCTATTCAGCTTTCAGAAACCTGCAGGAACTTGGCATACATCAGTTGGGTTTTTCTATGATCTTTCATCTTATTTCAAAATTTTATGGTGCTTTTTATGTGGAATATATTGAGGAAAGGTTATGAACTGATTATAGCTGTGGTCCTTTGCATTACTTTTTCATTTATGTGAAAGTGTAACTTTTGTTTTTGTCTTAGCAGTTAACATAATACATCTTTTCGAGAGCAAAAGAAACCACAGAAATTGCCAGCAACCAGATATACACTCAGTTTCAGAAAAGTTAACAAATGTTAACTGATGTCCAAGATAGAAGGTTTTGACTCTGTGTTTGTGCCAGTGTACATACGCGCTTCACAAAAGGTCATGCTAGCTGGTCCTATATACACACGACACCAGCTCTCTCCCTCGCTGCCTCCCTCTCTTTCTCTTTCTCCATCTCTCCCCTCTCTGCCTCCCTCCCTCCCTTCATTTGTTCTAGGGACAGAGTCCTAGTGTGAAGCTTCTTGTTCTTGTCCTTTCCCTGTACTCTGCAGCTTTTCAGCCATCCAGAATGAGTTTCCTTATAGCAAATACACTGTACGTGAGACGTGGAAGAGCCTGGTTTGGCCCGCTCTGTGTTCCCGCTACAAGCTCTCTAGGTTATATTTAGCCTTCGACAGGCCACCCTGCTACTACAACTATCATCAGCACCAAAAGGGATATCGGGGGAAGCTGTACCAATTACCGCCAACACATTTTCCTCTCTGCTGTTTCATTGTAAGTAAATCCTTTTAAAATAATGTGTTTGTTGAATTTGAGAGAGCATCAGCATGTCACTACAGAGAGAGCATGAAGGAATTAGTTGGAAGCAGTTGCACTATAAGTGACATGTTGTAACGTACTTCAGCTCTTGTAGTCTTTCAGTCTTATGCCACATAGGCCAGCCTGTCATTGTTGTGGAAATGGTAAACTTGACTGTATGTCCCTGTGTTTAAGTCTGCTTTTCAAAGAGGCTCAATAAGCAGCACAGCTGTGGAAAGATTGCAATTTCATAGTGTATTATTTATATGTTTTAAGAGATCTGTTTGTATGTGAATCTGTGGATCTGGGTATAGAGCAATACTATTTGGAGCAGGCTGATGGTCCAGCTTGACCTTGGTAGCTTTAGTTTTTCAGCTTGTCACCACATCACTAAAATATCAAATGAAACCTGAGGTATGAAAAAAGTATCTAATGTGATTTTTAGCTCTTGGTAATATTTCTACCTGTTTCTTTTGGTCACACACCATCTCTGCACTGTTTCTAAGTAAGGAAATGCTACAGTTAGGTACATATTTGTCTGCAGGGAGAATATTTCTCTTACTCATCAGTTATAGCGGGAAGGGAGGGGGTGGGATTTGGGCAACAGTTATGCTTGCATTTGACTGAGGAAACAGGCAGCAAGACATGGAAAGTTTAGTTTCTCATCCCTGAAAATGGTAATTTAGAGAGTAGGCAGATGCAAAAAAAGGGAGAGAGGGAGAGATAGAGAGACGTGGAGACAGGATGGTGGGAACATCTGGAGAAACAAGACCAGTGAAAAAAACCCTGTGACAACACGAGGGGACTGGAAAGTCTCCGAAGAAAGTCTTGAACATAAAGAGTTGTACAAGTGCATTCATGTCAAAGAGTACACAAAATTATATGATAACATATATGATATACATGATTGTATGAATGGAAATGAACTGAATTCATTATTAATTAAGGTTTTTTTTAGATTTAAATGACTTAAATATTTATTCTTTTACTTAATTTGTAAAATAATCATCAGTTTAAGCTCAGAGAGCTGTAATGGAAATATGAGGCCTCTCACCTACTGTACTCTACTTTGGCCTTTTTAAGAAGATGCCATGGGACTTTATATTCTTTATAGATTTGTATAATCCAGTTTCACATTTTAATCCTTTGCTATACTCCATGGGGAATCCTGTACAGCAACAGTAAGTACATTAAACATGAATTAATTATAATTGTTGCTTATGGGTTTTATCTGACACTTTTTAAATTACAGTAAACAGGCAGCATTACCATTACTGATAGGATTTAAGATATTCACTTATATAATTGCTGCATTTTCTACCAGCAGGTAGAAAATGCATGTTGTTTTCTCTCATCCATCCATCCTTTCGTGACCACCATAAAGAGTTATAGTTCATGATAAACACTGAACATGTGTGAGGGATGGGGTAGACTGTAGGTTGTGAGAAGCTTTCATAACACCAATTAGCTGCAGTGAAGATGCTGTGTGCTTCTGTCTCGATGTGTCTAGAATTATTCTCCGCAAGTCTTTTCCCATACTTTACTGCAGATGAAAAACTTTACTGCAGGTAAAGAAGCAGCATAATGGAGCACTCCCAGCTGGAGAATCACACTTCCGGCATATTTGATATAAGTCTTCCTTCCTTTAAGAAAGTGGCTGTAAGGTGATAGTTGAGGTCATCTACAAATTGGAAGGTTAGTGGTTCGATCCCTGGCTGCTCCAGTGTGCATGCCCAATGTCCTTGGGCAAGATACTGAACTGCAGGTTGCTCTCTGATGCATCCATTAAAGTGTCAATGTTATATAGGAAAGACTTAAGCACAAAAAAAAGTTGTTGCTGGAATGAGCGAACAGGGCATACATATGAAGTGCTTTGAGCGCTCAGGTACATTAAAAATGCATTATGTAAGAACCTGTTCATTTACAGCTTAAAGGAAGGATGGTGGTGGGTGGGGTGTACATATGCTACAGTATGAGCATAGATGTACAGTAATTATTAGTCGGCCGAGAACTTCACGTTTTTTTCCACCACCAGTTGTTGTTCTCAAACTGGACGTGACAGTTGGGGACAGATGTGTTGTTACCGCACACCCATACGGTAACAAGTTGTCAAATACAAGGTAGGCCTGTGTAGTCTAACAACTGCTTTATCTTCCTTTTTGACTCTAACGTTGACCATATGTTATATAAACACCATATGATATTCAGAAGGACTTAATGTTTGTGACTGAGACTGTAAACTAAGTGTCTCATGTTCAAGACAAACATTTGGCTTCAATTTTAAGACCTGGAACCTACATCAGTCTTTTATATGTCATTTATACATATACATATAATGTGCTGAGGTACACTTTTACAGAACATAGTTAGAAGCTGGAAGAATTTTTTTAAAACTTTTTTTTCCAGCAAACATGTAACGTGTAGTATGTAATCACCTATAATGCAATGTTATATTTGTTAGAATCAAGTAGACTTTCTACTACTTTAATAAAAAAAACAATTTTTTCATAATTAAAAAAAATGTCACGTTACCAATATCCATTAATCCATGGATGGATGGATATTGAACTGCTTTTTAATATATATACATCAAAGAACAGTTGATGTGTGACTTCTTTCTCCCTGTACGGCTGCACAGTGTATAGGAAATAATGGAAAAACACAGCTTGCCATATTCTTACACAAGTTTTAAGGAGTCAACGGAAAAATCCTGTTTGGTCAGTGGAAATAGCCCCTGAGAGGAAATAACTTGACCATGCTAATGCTGGGTTCAGAGACGAGTGTACCACGACCATTAAAGTGCCAGGAGAGAGATACAATCAATGAACCCACGCACTCAGTGCACTGTAGAGTAGCACAGGACTGAGCGAGGAGCTACCTGAATGCCTGCACTCACACAGAGTTGCTGCTACACAGAAAGTATAAGGACTCTGCCGGCCGTCTTGGTTTCTGATGGGGCTGCAGGATTAGTTTGATTCACTGACCGGGCTTTCAAAAATAGCCAGCTGCTTCTTGTGATGATTGCAGCTACGAGAAAAAATAGCATATAAGTAAAAAGAACAGGAGAAATGTATGAAAACCTGGTGATGAAAAGAATATGATGTTAGGGAGGAGCAGAAGAGGTAGAAAAAAAAAGCCTTGGGAATATTATTAAGCACAAAACTGGAATTTTCCAAACAAATTGTGCTGCAAAGTTTACCTTTACTTTTAGTGCAAAGTAAATATTTGATCTTCTTTATCATTTTTAAGAAATATGTTGGCATATGAAAATGGCTAATAAGTAATGACTTTAATCTTATTTTTATGTGTGTACATTTACATACCAGCACAGGTTGAAGCCACAGCACAAGTCAGCACGTTGCTCAGTAAAAACATGTATTGATATTAAACAGGAAGAATTAGCTATATTTACATGAGTGTACTAAAATATGGCTGTTTGGTCATTGTATCCAACGTAATGATGATGTAAATACCAATATTTACATCATCATTATCTGATGATGATTCTCTGCTATAGTTTGTTTTATAATTGTTCAGAAGACAACAATTGGACATAAAAATAGTTTTTAAAATTTCTATTGAAGAAATAATAAAATGATTAATTTGTCTTTAGCTTTAATTACAAGCTTAATATTTTTGTCTTGGTAGAGTTACAAAACAGGTTGTTGTTATTTTTTAAGAAGTATTCGAGTATATTTTTCTATTTGTCTATGCTGCTCTTTAGATACTTTGTCATTTTTGAACTGTTTGTTTTATACAAATAAAATAATAGACTAAACTAAAATACTTATTAACTGCACTAACCCATTCAAGCTTTCATCATGGAGGTTACTGACTCTTCATATAAGTACCAAGTCTTATGTGTACTGTTTCAGCTGTTAAAATGAATGGTTTTGTGCATTTTAGCCCATTTAAAACAAATATTTAAGCAGTAATATGTACTTACGAAGCACACAGTGACAAAATCCAAATGGTTTGGTTTTAAAAGAAACACAGAGTTGTTATGAAAGGGAAAATTAGCTATAGAGACCAGAATAATATTTATACCAATGTTCCAGTCTATAAACTTCATTTTATGTTGCCTGTCATGAAACTTAGCATTTAACATGCCAACTGAGGCCTGTAAAATTTGAGCCCTTGGGTTTTTTGCAGTGCCTCTGGGCATTACACACTTTGACCTTAGGGTGAAGTTGCCTTGACATTTACTCCTGGGAAGATAGTGACATTGTGTTAACACACACCTGAATTCTGAATTCACATGACTCCACCTCTTTGTGCAAGAGAAAAAATACCGCTCCAGTTTTCCCTACATGCATGTTGAATTAAACTTCTTGTAAATATTAAAACTGCTCTGCTTGACTAAACTACCTGGCAGTTTTTGTGGTAAGGATTTAGTGTAAGGAGATGTAAATAGAGAATACAGACACTTAGTACTAAATTGTCAGTTAAATATGCGAGTTTCCTCGCATATTTAATAACCTTTCCTAGTCTTACCAGGCTTTTTCAGTTTTATCTCTTTATAGACTTATTTAGCTAAGGTCAGAGGGACGTGCTATCAACCTGCTGTAATGCTAAGTGTGATGCTTACATGGAACAGTGGAGGCTTGTTAGCCTAGTTTAATGTCCGTATACACAATTTATTTCCAGTGTGAGAGCATATTATAGTTAGAATGTTGTAACCTACTGTAATCTGTAATACAGTAGGCTACAGTATGATATAAGTGAATATAATTAATTCTTGTGGGCTTTTTTAATTACTTTTTTATGATTCATTATAGTTATTTGCACTATTTTATATGTCTGCGATGAAGAATGGTAACAGTATGCTAATAATATTACATTAGTTAACTTAATCTAGATTCTGAAGATTAAAAAGTAAACAATCAAAACAAAGAAAACCTTAATGCTCTGACCTGACTGCTGGGCTTATAATAGGAAGAACCACTGAAGGTGCAAACCACTTACTCCACAGTTTTAATGTGTGGTGACAGTAGAAAAGGAATTCGTGGCTCAAGAATTCAAGCTCAAGAATTCCTTTTTCTACTGTCCTTGTAATCGGAAGGTTGCCGGTTCGAGCCCCGGCTTGGACAGTCTCGGTCGTTTGGGCAAGACACTTCACCCGTTGCCTGCTGGTGGTGGTCAGAGGGCCCGGTGGCGCCAGTGTTCGACAGCCTCGCCTCTGTCAGTGTGCCCCAGGGTGGCTGTGGCTACAATGTAGCTTGCCATCACCAGTGTGTGAATGGGTGGATGACTGGTTGTGTAAAGTGCTTTGGGGTCCTTAGGGACTAGAAAAGCGCTATACAAATACAGGCCATTTACCATTTACCATTCCATTGCACTGAATTTAGGAATGGCAAGTGATACATAAAATGCTTTGTGCACATGTACAGAAGAAATTGGCCTCTCAGAAACTCCAGGTCGGAAATTCCCAAATGCCCCCTGCAATTAACCAGGACCTAACGTCATTTAAATATCGAGTTTGACTAAATTAGGCCAAGTGTCTTGGGAAAATTCTCATTCACCAAAATAAATTCTAAGATGACAGTAAAACAAGTCAGTAATGTGGAATTTATTAGTTTACATGCTTCAGGGTACATTTGCTTTGTTAATTTTCCTTTCTTATTAATTCAGCTATGACTACAAAATAGTATGGTTCATTGATATGCCCAAGACTAAACATGCTTCAGCAAAGCAACACACATTCACTGCAGGTTTAACATAATCATGATTTCGTGCAGTCGCTTGTGCCTCGGCCTTGTCCAACACAAGGACATGAGTTTTCCTCCTATGATGGACAGTTTGCTTCTGTCTTTAAATTCCTATAACACCACAGCAGAGACTCAGCTTTTGAAGAACATTTCCTTTTACCTTTGTGTTGTTGTGCTGTTATTGATATTTAGAAACAGTGTGCATTATTGTAAGAAAGAGCTGTATTATAGCCTACTTTCTTCTTGCACATTGTGAAAAATGTAGAAAAGGGCATGCATTTCTTTTTGTGATTGATGACTGACATTTAATATGCGTTAAGTTTCCTTGATTTGGTGTCTGGTATTGCTCTTGACAATGAGAAATATTTTATTTATCCCATATTTGGGAAGTAATTTTGTTAGAATATCTATCAGATGATTCCTTTCCAGACAGATATATAGTATTATAGAGGGTGATGGCATGTGGTATGAAAGATTTCCTATATTTGTCTTTGTGGCAGTGGAGCTGAATCAGTCAGTCAGAGAAAATGTGCTCTGCTGCCTGTCCAGTAAATGGTGCAGAGTGTGGTCAGGATTATGATGGATAATAGTTTGTTCAGTGACTTCCTCTATACCAGACCTCTCAAAGTGTCCAGGTGACAGCGAATCAAAAACACAGCCATCCTAAACAGTCAATTCAGTCTGTTGGCGCCACCAGCCGTGATGCTGCTCCCCCAGCAGAACACAGCAATGCCCACTGCACTCACCACAACTGAGTGGGAGAAAATCTCCATCATTTTGCTGCACATATCGAAAGATCTCAGCTTAAATAGAGCATGTGCATCAATTCTTTGGTATACAGCATTGGTCTTCAGGTTCAGCCTATTGTGCATCGGGATGCCATATAACATCCTGTTCTAGGACAAATACATGTCGTGTAGCTGCCCTCTTCTATATGAAGTCAATAACCACCTTTGTGGTCTTAGTTATATCACATCCAGAAACAGATTATTTTGCTCAGGCCAATCTAAAACAAATCATCTCCTAGTATCCTGCACTCCTCCAGTCCATCACGAATATATGTGACTTGTGCAGAATTATTGGAATATTTCTGTGGGTCACATGATCTAAAGTTGCGCTGAACGATTGAGTTGTACAAGGTGAACAGGAATGGAGACAGCACAATCTCCTGTAGACCTTCTTTTCCGTAGAAAGGGGAAATACAAGATAGAAGATCATACAGCAAAGTACAGAAGACAACATGCAGAATTTAACTCACCTCACATGTCACTCTGCAACACGTTATAAATTTAAAGTGAAAGATGGTGAGAAGAGTTAAATGTTTTTGATCATAGTAACACAACAGGGGAGAGTTTGAAGTAGGTTTGATCTCAATCTGGATGACACAGCAGAGTAATGTATGCTGAAAGATATAGGAGTGACCCATGCTGATGAAGAAACAAGGTGCGACAAACAGATGCTGTTTCTGCTGGTGAAATGCTGTTGGTGGTTTCCATCAAAGAGATGTGATCCAACCTATACAGGAGACAGGCATTTGTCATTTGTTTAAATCCCAGCAAGAGTCCCACATGTCTATGATTAGAATCACAATAAAAGAGTTAGTGTAATACTAGCATGTTTCCAGGAGTGTGAACCATCATGCATCACATGTGTTTTAATTACCTCAATAACACCCACTTCCACCAGATATAGAAACAATGAGCCAATCAGAGCTTTTTAGGCAGGGTTACATTCATGAACAACATAGCTGACTACAGATCAAAACTGTATTCCAGAAAACAACTTCTTTAAAAATGGTGATGAGAAAGAGGAAGATTGGCAGCCTTGTATTGGTTGTTCCATGCAGCACATCCTGTGTATTCTATAAATTTCCTTGAACATTAGATCCTGTATTGACTGAACTGATGCAAGACTGCCAAATCTTTTGCTGCACTCATAGCTTAAAAAAAAAGAATGACACCTCTTCGACCTTTAAAAGGAAAATTCTCACTGTGCAGCAAGAAGTAAGTAAGGAATAGCCTCTGCAGCTTTCACTGGAGATGTAAGAAATTATTTAATGATGAAACACATAAAAAATTACATTTTTTAGTATTCAACTACTTTTATTAACTTGCATAACTTTTCAGATTGGTTTCATGGTCACTGGTGTGGTAGGTCAGTAACGAGCAAGACTTTGGTTCTTGCTGTCAACTAAGCAAAGATTGCTCTGTGTTGTTGTTTCAAACCGAACTAGTGGTTGTTGATAGGCACGAATCCTGTAGGCTCTCTAATGAGGTGGTACAGTATCAACTTGATATCAGTTGATGCAGCTGGTATCAGTAGATGGTTTTAATCAACTGTATGTGCTGGTATTGATGTTAAGATATCCAAAGCTCGCTATATACATACAAACAAAACAGTGTATATTTGTATAATGCTAAACTAGTCCCTAGGAGACTAAATACAGCTTCTTTTGAAGCAGCTTTTGACAACCCTAAAAACAACAGACAAACTTTGCTGATGTTTGTCGTGGCTCTTTTCTTATTTCAGAGCACAGCTGGATACATTGTAATGATTTTTGTTACAGAGAACACACTGAACATACAGAGGGCGAGCCACATGGCGACTGTTTCATCAAAGAGATGAAACAGCTGATGACACTGGGTTTCTTTCTTGGGAAAATTTTGTATTCCCTAATGGGAAGCTGTTTCCCTAATGGGTTTTATAGATTTATTTTGTGTATTTATTTCCTGGTTAATTGGCAAATGCAAGATTTCTTTAGCAGTGTTCTGCTTCATTTTTTTCCTTTTATGTTTTTTTCTTAGTTCCATGTTTTGAAAGCTGATGTGCATCTTTGCAGGTACAGCAACAGTTAAACTCCTACATCAAAGGTGTCTTCATGTCCCAATCAATCCAAGCTGGATTGATGCTGGATTGCTAACAGGGTTGCGGGGACATAGCATGTAGTTTGGAAATATGCTACTGGAGTCACACTACATACATTTCTAGTTTTTTTTAAGCACACTTTTCAGCATTCGTTTCTGATGGCTTTTAATAAATAATGGAATTCAAATGCAAAACATGTAAATGTAACAAGTTAAAGGCAAGAGACTTTGTAAACAGTTTTAGTGAGACTAGAAGATAAATAAGTCTGTAACTCAGCAATTGTTGAAAATCAAAGTTGCTTTGGTTATATGCAGTAGTGCTGACTTTGAAATTTACTCCCATTAGCATTATTATAGAATCATCATGGACATCAGTATGAATTTATTCAAGCATCATCTTGCTGTATCATCAGCATCATCAAAGTTCAAATCTCAACATCTTCCTCTCTCTCACCCTCCTTTTCTAACACTAATCTCATCGCCTTTCTGTTTCTCCTCCCCTTCTACTTCCTCTATTCCTTCTCACTTCCCTCTTCCTTTAATCAGCCCATGTCTTCTCTCGTCCTCTATCACCTCCTTTTCCTTCATCCTCCTTCTCTTCCTCCTTTTCTCCTCAGTTTGCTGCAGTGCATCACTGGCAGGCACATTAACATCTCATCTCCATTACCCAGCAATGCCCTGCCCTCTCTCACTGCTTTTAACCACCCTTTTCTCTTCTTCTTTTCTCTTTCTGTCAGCGCTGTTCCCGTTTTCCTCTAAATTTAACACTCTCATGCTATCCCTGTTTTCTTTTAAAGTGTCCATTATCATCCCTACTGTCTTTTTTCTCTATAAATGTGATCATCCTCATTAAGGGGGTGCTCTCTTCTCCTCTCCTGTGACGAGCTGTGCTGTAGTGTTTCAAGGGAGTGGATGCCCTTGGTGTGACCATGAGAGAGATGGGCTAAAGCTCTGCAGTAGCAAGCCAGTGAGTGAGCAAGTTGGTTTCACTGTGTATTTGTGTGTATGTGTGAGTGTGTATATTCAGCTAGTAAGATGTGAGGAGTGAAAAAAGCATAGCTTGTGTGTGTGTGCATGTGTGCGCATCCTCAAAAGCACCGGTCTGTGGTATTGGTTTAACATAACTCAACCAGAAAACCATAGTTAACATTCACACCAAGCTGTCTTCCCCTGGAAGCCCACCATCCCCAAACTAGCTTTGCCTCACTGCTCATCACACGATTCCTGGTCAGGTAATCTGACTTTCTTCTCAGGAAATGAAAAGCTATTTTTTTTCCCGCATTTGTTGACACTGGCTTGTGTTTCTCACAAACACTGCTTCAATCCTTGTTCACTAGACAGGATTTAAGATTGGTTCTACTTATAGTGTCACACAATATAATAATAAAAAAAAATACTGTAGAGGGGAAAGGAATATTGCAAGGACTTGTTCTAAACTGGCAAATGGCACTGAAAGAACATTGTTTGTATTAAGACAGTATATCAAAGCTGTGCAGTTGTAGTCTTAAGTCAGGAGTAAGCATTCAAGTCTCATCCCGAGGACATCCAGTAGACTAGAAATGGCTAATGACGTAGTGATTTGCCATTACTTTAAAAGGATTGGGGCTTCTGTCTGATTAGTTCCTTGAAGGTGTCACTCAGGATTAGATTCTCTATTTCTTGTTATATTTGTTTTCTCTGCCTTTTTCATCCTGTCTTTTTAACCCCTTTGTTTCCAACTCTGCTTCATATAACTATTACATATGTACACCTATATATAGTGATAGTGGTCACAAACCCTGGTCCTTGCACCTAAACAGACAAGTACCAATAGTGCAATTTTACAGAGTTACACAATTACAATGAAATTTGCACAGAACAAATTGAAAAATGTTACTGAATTGAACTCAGTTTTCTGTTCTAGCTTAGCCTTAACTTAAACTTTCTCCTGGTCTGCATTATTTTAAATTGGGTGTTTGATTGAGCATAATTGGACACAATAAGGGACATTTTTGCAAAAGCAAGTAGGTTATGCATCTGTGTCATCATGTTGCATCTGCTAACCCAGGCACTGGAATTAGCCTGTCGGTGCAACTTCAGGCAAAGTTTAAATGTTGGAGCATTTTCTCGAGAAATTTGACCAGAAATCAGTAAGGATCTCTAAAAGTTGGATTTCATGATCATGAAAGCACATATCACTGGAAGTAAATTCCAGCATGTGTTCCTTCTTCACCAAGAAGCAGACTGTGATGCACAGATTTTACAACAGGATGTTTGAAGTTATAGGCTCCAGCCCCATCCGTATCCCTGAACTGGTTTAAGAAAATTGATGGATAGAAAGTTTGACGTTATCACTGGAAAGCAGGAGTGTTTCTAGGATCAAATCTTTACAACGGCTTAGCCCCCAACAGTGTCTTGCAATATTAATATTGCATATTAATGGAATATTCTGCTTGCAAACATATTCAATCCTTTTCAGCTTTGCAAATTGCAATTCAACAGGGTATATATTACAATCTTACCTTCAAAATCAGTCTAATTAGTTGGACGACCTAGTGTCTAAGAATGCTTCAGAACAAATAATCACATTATTTAATAAAATTCTATGGTTTTTCAGTGGCCACTTGAGTTATCAAACCGGAGGCAAAGGCTCAATCATGTTAAACAGAATTTTCCAAACTAAGTTAAAAAACAATTTGTTGCAAAGCAAGTAAGAGGAGAAATATGCTGTGTAACCGGTTTATACACCAGTAAAATCAAACACTACCTTTATTGTGCAGAATTAACACAAGATATCAGGTACCAAACTGCAAGAGTCGAGAAAAGATTTGTATTCTACCACCTTAATGTAGTGGCAGCCATCCTGTTCAAGCCACGTTTGGACTGATATAAATCCTTTGGCCAATTACAGATTACATCCTTCTGACTTTTTCTCTGGAGACCTGCTGAAGCCCACTTTGACCAGAATAGGAGTAGGACACTAATAAAGTACATCAGCTCCTTGGCTGGCAACTAGCAATCTGACACCAGACTTTTTGCTCAGAAAGCTAAAGTTAGCTAATAATCCTTAGCGAGCTAACTTAAGTTAGCTAACATTTTGATGCTTTAGAGAACAAATATACATAACCAAGACTTTGTACATCACAGCAGTGACCCTGTGTTATCAGAAAAGTGTGTTTTGAATCTGCACCACAGATGTAATTACCTTCCGAGGTCTAAACTCATCAATGCTGTAAAGCCATTTTAACTTTTGGAGAATAAAATGTTTCTTCTTCTTTTCTCTTTCTCCTCATCCCAAAACTGTTATAGTATTAAGTGCCTTGATTGGGTTTTTGTGATTTGGCACTATATAACTAAATGTGAATTTAATTTAATTAATTTAATTATTCTTTGTAAAAACATGGTTAATATAGTCTTTTGAAAAGTACTGAAGAATAATTACTGCAGAATCTTTAAAAAGTAGTTATTTGCATTCTTTTTTATTTAAATTTTTTTGCATGCAATTAAAATTAAAATAAGCTCATACTCTAGGGATTTTAATTTTCTTTAGCTATTTTCTCCCCTTTATGCATTGTAAAATATATAAGTAAAAATGTATTAGTTGCTATCATGCCCTTTAGGGTAAATTATGTAAATACTATCCTGTTTATTTTATTACATTTTTACTGTCTTTTCTGGAAGCTTTTGGAATTAGTAAATAGAACAGTAAATAATAATAGAAATTACTAGATAAATGAGTATTTGTTTAGTTTTTTTCTGTTATTATTCATAGTACATGTGTAACGTTGCAAAGTCAGATTTGACAGGCAGGAATGCAAACAGACAGACAGAGGGGGACAAAATAGGAGATCAGGACAGTATTTGTCAGTACTTTTTAATGTTAGATCGCTTATCAGGAGAGAGTGTGGTGCATAGCTGTAAAAGTCTTTCATTGTTATAAAACAATATAGTTGAAAGATGTCTTTTTCATACTATTAGTATTTTAACAACCACAGGATGTAGGCTAAGAGCTGCTGTGTGTGGTGTGAGGGGGGTTGTACTCTGTGTAGCCTGTGTGAGCTAGCATTATTCTCAGTGCCAGGCAGATCAGTTGCATAGCAACAAGAACTTTTGAGGGCAGGAAATGTTTCACCAGTGGAATGTGTCAAGCACAAGAACAGTAAAAATGGAAAGAGAGAGATACATACTGTACATGTCCCAAAATGTCCATATATAGCTGGGGAAAATTACATAACATAAAAGACATTTAAATGAAGACCTGAAGAAATCATAACTGCTGGTAATGTCTGGCATTAAACTATCATGCAAAAGACAATCTTGGTAACTATAACTAACGATATTATAGCATCATATGACAGCCATAAATTTCCATTACATCCAGCATAAATGTCATAAGAATATAGACTTTCCTTTTTATGCTCCAATAAAATTGTAGCTATCAGGCAAACTGTACTGTACTCTGTGTTACCTAAACAGGCACATAACAGTCAACAGCTGAGGTATTTAAAGGCTGACTCCAACAATGTTAATTAAAACAGTTGCAATAACTGATAGAAACATTAGATAGATTTTGTGTGAACTTGTCTTTCAGTGTAATGAAGCATTGTGCTGCATGCTTTGTTTGTACAAGTGCTTGGGGTAAGACAAGCTTTGTTTTATTGAAAACAAAAAGCATTTAAAAAGAAATGCCAACACGTCATCATAACAAAAGGACAGACTCAGTCAACTTCCAGGGAACTAACAAAATTACATCTATGTGTTTTTCCACAACACAGAACTTGTAAAGAAGCACAAAGGGTGAGTCTGCATTGCGGGTTGATTGACCTGAGTTTGCGTTCTTATTTTAGCTAGCTTACCAGGGTTTACAACAATGTGTTACAAGCCCAGCTGCAAATGGCTGTAAGCATCTAGATTTAATTATCTATTTGTTTAGGGGGTTTTCCCCCATTAGTTAATGTAACGTATTAGCTTGTTGTTTCCATTATTGTTCCCCATTATTGTAAAAACTGCTAGAAAAAGTATCAAGAAGTCAGACGAGACTCCTTGTTCTGTTTTGTTGACTTCTTCATACCTTTGTCTGTTTTTACACTTCCAGTATTTCCCTTCATATTGAAAGTAGGACATAAACTCCTTTGTGTTACTCCGACCATGTGTACAGACCTGCATTTAGGCTGTCCTGCTGTTCTATCTGTGCCACCACACAGTCAATTATTACAGAAGTGAATAAATCAAGCAACTTTCCTCATGGAAAACCTTTTCTTTTCTTTTCTTTTCTTTTCTTTTCTTTTCTTTTCTTTATTTTAGTTGTTTGTAGTCCCTTTTTGGTCCATCCATCTTTTTTAAACTCCACTGGGCAGACTTCAACCTATTCTAGGCGTCATAGGATGGGACGCGTGGTACATAATAGACAAGCTGCCACTCTGTGGCATGGTTAAAATGAGAGCTTTCAGAATGTTAACCAAATATTAGAAGCAACACTTCTCACATCAACAAGCTTCCTCCGTTTTCTTTGTGTTATGAGTTCCACCCCTTTTTCTAAATGTCTAACATTTTACATGCATATATAAACTTAGACAAGTGCAAGAGTTAACTTACAGAAATCACATTCAGAAATCATTCATCAATTTTCTGGCGAGGTCTGTTGGGGTTGATTACAGCATGAAGTCAGGCAACTAATTAGTTGATCTACCGCTGAATTTCTATGAATTTGACATGCAAATTAATTGATAACTTTTGTGTCATTTGTTTTGTTTGGGTTTTTTTGGTTGATATTCTCTCTCTTTCCACTGAAATAAAACTACCATAAAAAAGACACTATTCATTTGAGCAAACTTACAAGGGACCAAAAAGTTATTTTCCCCACTTTGTTTCTGTGCTCTATGCTCATAGTCTGCAGTGAAATTTGACATCACCATAAAAAGAAAGCTTATTGGAAATAATTCAGTAATGGATATAGTGTGTCTGATGTTATCCTTTAAAAAAGAAGTAAATGTAAGCATAATTACGCACTAATAGGCTGCATTAAAGTGATATTCTATAGACTACTTTAAGGCTGCAAAAGTGGCTGGAGTAAGAAGCGCTATTAATGACCCTGTAGAGTGCTTACCTTGCAGTGTGTGTGTGTGTGTGTGTGTGTGTGTGTTGAATGGTGCCAGAGGTCAGTGCAGAATCAAGTTAAACAACCGTGCTTCTTGCTGCAGATTATCCTCCCATCCTCATTTCACCTTTATTTTTGCCACTTATTTTCACCTCTCTGTTGTTCATTAGTGTGACTGACCAGCTGTAACTGGAAATGATACACTAAATGACATTGTAGAGCTTCTCACACCCTTGTTGTCTTGTTTATTCTGTTACAAGTAATTATTTCTGTGAAGGGACTGTAAATTGTTGCCTTTCCAGTAAAGAATGTATCCTTGTCTTGTATATCTAGTTTCTTTCCTCTTCTGTTTCTTCTGTAGGGATATTCCAGGCACATTTCTCAGTTAACTTTGGACATTTTTGGTGAGAAAAAAAAAGAGCTGACTGATTGTTTTTCCATCATTGAGGTTTCTTTATGTACCTTACAAACATAAAACTAGTTCAGCTAAAGAAAGAACAAGTAGACTTGCATTTGAACTCCACCTTTACAGGTAATAGTCCCAACCTTAACTTGTTGTCCCACCTAACTTACCTCCTATGGAACTTTTTTATGCCTTATGCTGCTTAACGGATCTGATACACAGAATTTGCTAAAATGTCCTGACACAGGTTAGCTTTAAGCCTTAGGAAGAGAACCTAGAGAAGGTGTGTATTTCTAATTCCCTCTTACAGAAACTTTACATTCTTCTGAAAAATGATTTGACTCTTTTTGTTTTTTTGTTTTATTTTTGTCTATTGTTGCCAAAAGTTTGTTTCCTAGCCTTGAGGTAGGTTTTTAAGGTACAGAGAGGTGGCCAACATTTTCACTTTTACTGCCCCTTACATATTATTATTATTCTTTATTATTATTATTATTATTATGCAAAATAATTATTGCCTAGGGTAATACAAAATTAATTATATTAATAAAATAAAAGTAAATAAGTGAATAAAATATTGTAAATTAAAGTAAGTAAATTATGTATCTTATTATATATTTTAAAATTCTGCTTCAGTATTGGAATAAATGTACTGTGCTATTGTTCAATAGTGGACTAAATCAGTGGTGAGAGTAGCATTGTCAGGTTGACAGTACTCACAGTACCTGCAAAGCTTTTCGCTGCATATTCAGTAACAAGTGCTGAAAACCATTATTTTTCACTTGACCTGGGTTCACTGTCTCCACTATAGTGCCTCTTCTCTGCTGTCTGTCCACTGTACATATCAGACAGAGAGGAGAGGTTGTGGCTTCACCAGAAATTTGACTTTGTCAACCTTTTTATTAAAAAACTGGAAGAAAGACCAGCTCTTTAGGGAGTCTTGACTTTGCTTTAGCCACTTAATATCACAGGTAATTGTGATCTGTGTGTGTGGCTCCATGAGGTATTAGTGAATCTCTCTTGCAGATAAAAGATCACGAGTGTAATAGTTTTTTTTTACTCACGGCAGTCCATCAGACCATGATCAGCATGCTTATTTGCACTCAGTGTCTGATATTTAGTTTTTTATGTCAACTTTTAGCAACTTAAAAATTGTTCTGACCTAATACACATTGTCTAGTGTTGTTGAGAAGACTGTTTAACTCAGAGTGAACATTTCGATCTGCTTTTTAGTCAGTGATATATTGGCGTACCTAAAACCTTTTAAATGTTCAGTAGTGCATCAGTTTTTATTTGCTTTTGAAAAGTGACAGAGTATTTGGACTCAGAAATAACTTGTGTGTTTGACGTAACAAGAAGATTGGAATTGCCTGGAAATGCTTACAGACATGCTAAACCGATTAATCATGTAGCACAGCTTGAGTCTTACACCTCACCAAAACAAAACCTTTATTTCTCTCAGAGGTGAAGGAACAAGAGCTACATGGACTGGAGAGATTGAACAGGTAGTCCAACTCCTCCAGGATTACCTGTGAATATGTGCCATTGATAGAAGGTCTGAATCCTTGGACCCATTGTCAGACTCGTGCGGTGGGTCCAGGGTTCCTCCTGGTCCACAATAACGCCTGGCCTCCTGTGGTGAGACTATGCAGGCAGTTCCTGGAGGATGAAGGAATTGATAACACTGATTGATCCCTACGCTCGCCTGACTTAAATCCAGCAGAACACCTCTGGGGCAATGCGTTTCACTCCACCTGACACCGTCAGGTTTCACCTCACACTATCCAGGAGCTCAGTGATGCCCTGTTTCAAATCTGATAGGCGATCTACCAGGACACCAACGTTTTAGTTTGAATCTAATATCATTTTACATTAACGTTGGTACAGTATGTAGACATTCCAGCCTACTGGTTTTGCTGGGTTTTAAAGGTAGAGTGGTGCCAAGAAATAGTTTATCATTCTCTTCTATTTGGATTATTGGTGCCAAAACAAAAAAAAAGAAAAGCTGTTAATCCCCCTCCCCATGGCTCTGATGTCGAATTGTTAGTCTTCCTCGGAGCTCTCAGTGGGCCAATTGTTTTCCTGGAAACCACTGCTTCATGCTGTGAATCAGTCAAATCAGTTGAGTGGTGGGATTTGCAGTTCTGGACTCAGAGAAAAAATACTCAAAGAATGTTTTCTGTTGGAACATTCGTTTTTAACTTTTACATTTAATCCACATTTCAATGCACCCTTGCTCATTTACTTTAGGCTGATAGATAACGAAAGGCCAAGCTCTGACTGTAGACAAATAGGCAATAGACTACAAAGCATCTGAGTGTCAGCAGGCATTGGATAGGTCGCACTCTTCTCCATGCATTCAGGTAATTTCTCTCAGGCTTCTTTCTCATTCAAGGCAAGTGCTGCCTCTCTGTCACTCTTCTAATCGGAACGTCTTCTTTGTATTTCGTGTTCGTCCTCCCTGTTCCTGTCTATCATTGTAACTACTTGGTTTAAATTAACTGGCTGTTTTAAATGAAACAAACAAAGAAAAAAACAAAACTGTTGCCCTTTAAAAGTTCCCATCATTTTAAAGCAGCTGATGGAGTCCATTAGTGGCCAATCATGGATAATGAGGCCACTGATGTTGAGGCAATTTTGAACCTGTTATCCTCTGTCTGTACTCAACATGCTCTTTCAAACCTCCTCAGTGGCAGCTGTTTGCACTTTTATACCATTTATCACAGCTTCAAAGCATTCTGACAAATTAAAAAAAGGAATTATTGATTTATCAATTTACGTATATGAGTTTTAATATGTGTCATTGTTGTTGTATCTGGCATTTTTGGTGTACACTAATGACTTTGGTATAGTATGAATGACCGTGAAAAGCTGTGAAACTTAAATAAAATATACAGTAAAGGTCTGAAATCTATGTCCTCCTTCACATTTTCCAAAGCCATCCAATGGCCGAATTAGAGTCTTTTCCGGGCAGATTCCGGCTCCTGGACCTTATGTTTGACACCCCTGCATTAAACGGTTAAATTATTTATTTATGATCTATGAGGATATTAATTGATAATCACTGTGTTTGTGACTAACCAAGCAGATCTTATGAGAATGGCAATGTAATAATCTATTAGAATGTGCTTATAAAATTAAAATGGAAAAATACTACACAGTAAAAAAGTATCACACTCATTACATTATTCAAGCCATGATTCATTATGTTAAACTCGGCTGAGGATGAATTGTATTCATTCACTACCCACTGTACCTATCCATATGCATGTTCCTGTCTTTTTTTAATAAACTATCTGGAGCTGTCTAGCTCACAGACGTACACTACTGATTAATCTTCTGGCACAGTTTAATCCTCACACCACACCTCAGCCACCCATTAATTTCCCTTGGAAATGGAGGAACAAGGACTGAATATATGGCTATTTAGGAGAGAGTATGTGTGTCAGGAGCAAGAGGAGTTGTAAAGGAATAAAAAGAGCAAGGTTGTTTAGATTAATAGCTTTGGACATCCAGCTTTTCTCATCTGTATGCCGCCCAGCTAAACAGGCTTCTAGAGCAGACTGCTTTGTGGGGTTATCACTGGAGCAATGTTTCTGCTTTTAAAGCTTTGCTTCCAGGGGGTAGCAAATCAGAGACAGGTGATGGGTTCTGCCAGCAGGACTGGGCTCAAAATAGACTTCTTCCTAACAAATACCCTAACTGTATATGTTGGCATAGCTTCTTTAAACAAGTGGCTCATTTTGTAGAGTGACAAGTCCAGAAAATAAAATCTTCTCCTTTTACGTTGTTCTTTTTTATATGGATTACTAATTATCAAAGGAAGAAAAGAAGATTAATTTGAATTTTAAAGACACATGTAAATAGACAGCTGGTGTATGCAATCCCAACCTCATTGAGCTGAGAGGACATTTTCCCCTGCTTTTTGTAGAAATTGCAGTTACGAATGTCAACAGTGAGTATTGCACCCACATCGTCGCTCTTAGCAACACTCTCTATAACCTTCTTAAACTTCTGTGTTTACATTTGTTAGGCGTTACAAATGAACAGTTAACTCATTCATTCAACATAGTCACAAATCGCCACAAAGCCAAAATGTCGGAGCACTTTCTGCATCTTAAACTGTGATGCAATTCAACAAATGACACTGTATTCTATTGAATTAGGTATGCAATACTCACAGTCTAACCTGTGTCCTTGCTAAAATGACTCAGCAAATGTAGTGTGAAATATCACAGAATGCCAGCATTGAATAACAGGTTATTTAATCTGATTGATGCAGTGCTAGCCAGATAACACCAGAAATGAATGTACTGTGAATATTGTTTCACCCTTTTTATGCTTGACATGCTACTGTAAGTATAAAGGTGTTCTCATTTGTTCCAATACTGCCTTGTATTATTAAAGTGGTAATGTGTATTTCCATGTGGGTCTACCCCTCGGAATCATACAGTAGAGCCCATCTTTGTTTCTCAGTTGACCCTTGGGAAAGAATAGGATTAGCAAAAAACATGGAAAGAGGTGTTCCCGCACAGGACACATTTTTGGTTCGGTGTCCTCACATAGACGCACGCATAGAAAGACAATTTCTAAATTCATCTTGATGGCCAACTTCCTGTATTTGACACCAAGGATACAGCCTAAATTGGAAGAGCTACAGTGAGTGTTTGCTGATATTTTATGTATTGCTTGCATGATCTGTCATTGTGTAATATCTTCTTGTCCTCTGTCTCTCCTTGCCTTTGGGTTTTGTATGCATGAAGCTTAGCTAAAGACAATTCAACCGAGTTCACCCCAAGAGTCAGACAATGTCTCCCTGTCCGCTGACTCTGTTTGTTGGAATGAGTACGTGGATGTAGGTGTCTTGAGTTTTTGTGTGACTATCAGGGTTGTATATGTGTGTTTCTATTAGTCTTAGGGAGCTGGAATAAGTTCAAAATTACTCTCAGAAAAGGACTTATAGTAGATAAAAGTGAAGAAGAACTGGAATAGAATAAATAAGACAGGAAAATTGGATAGTATTGACTTCTATGCCGACTAGGAATTGGGAGTCATAGTATTAAAGAGTATTAAAAAGCTGGATGCTTTGCTTAACAAAATGTAGAGTCAAAAGTCTGTTACTCCTAGCAATATTTATCAATATACAATACTGTACAGTTTCTTTATGTTTTGAGCAGTATCCCTGGGCTTTCTGAAGGTCTGTTTTTGTTTACCCACTTAAGATTGACCTATGAATCATTCACAGAAAAAGGCAGCTACAGAAGTGATGAACCACTGTGCTACTGCCTGTCACAACAATATATAATTTTTTCCAATTTCTTTAGCCGAATCTTTGAAGAATGCAAAGATGACACAGTTTGACAGGCATAAAATAGCAATTTTTGCATGGTAATTGCAAAGTAATTCCCAAGGAGCTTTTAGCCCAAAACTTGTCATATTGTTGTATTAAGTGGAGTGTGTCCTTAAAAAAAATTGAGAAAACTGGACAAGAGGAGGAGAGGAAACAATAACAGGAACCCAAGTCTTTAAGAAAAAATCTGACACAGGACATGAGAGATGCATGTGGCCTTTCAGTTGATCTATATACTGCTCACTGAAGCCTCATCCAAAATGGACTCAGTGGAAGGATGGCTGTCAACAACAATAATGAGATATGCTAGATGACACGAGAATTAGACTGAAAATCAGCAGAAACAGGGCTTATGGAGGGATGAATCCAAGTTTGACATTTTTGGCTGAAATCATTAATAGTTATGCTTGGTGAAGGTCAGGATAACAGTCACCTGTGAAACACAGTGGAGGCTCTGTCATAGTTTGGAACTGCATTTCAACATTAATGAAATTATGAACATGTAACAAATACGGTCATATTTTCATCTTCAATGCAATACCATCTGGCAAGCATCTGATTAGTAGCAACTTACCTGGATAGAAAAACAAACAACGGGGCACTCAGTCATGGACTGACCTCCCCAGAGCCCAGACCTTAATATTACTGAAGCAGTAGAAAAGAACAGAAGGCCTTTGAATGTCCTCCAAGAAACCCGGAGAACTATTCCTGAAGACTCTTTAAAGAAACTACAAGAAAACTTGTCCAACAGAGTTTAGGCTATGTTGAAGAATAAAGGTGGCCATACCAAATATTGACATTCAGCCAGACTTTGTTTTAAATATTATGTACTGTATTTTCATGTATGTTTGCACTTTTTTTCCCATTCCCCAGAAAAATATTAAGAAACGGAAGATGTCTCAAGATTTTTGCACAGCACAGTTGTAGACCAGCTGAGGTTTCACTTTTGCTAACTGTTTAAATTTAAAGGAAATACAGACATGCAGCATGTGGGAAACGTATTAGATAAGAGTTGGGGATGCATAATGGTGACCTCTCATTGAGAGAGGTTAGAAACCTTTGGGAGTCATCTCATTAACTGCAAGCATGTGTGCCTGCCCATAGATAGACACAGCGCTGGTCTAATTTTACTCCAGCACTCAGGAGATACTCTGAGGCTTCTGCAATTAATAAGTCTAATGGTTATTGGCAGGAGCTAGAAACCACTATATGGGATATCTGATTGACCTGAGGTAAACATGACACTTTACGGGTTAACAAATCCCTAAACTGGAAGGAAATGGAGCTTTTACTGATGGAATATAAGGTGCTATTTATAGAAAATCACAGAGAGTATTATACTAATGCGCCTTATAGTCTACTTGCATGGTTGTGATTTAATTAAGACCTATGGCACAAATGTTTCTTAAGCTAAATACACCTGGGTTTTCTCTGGTGCAAGGCAAGCCTGCAGCATTTTGTCTTTAATTTAACTACCCCGCAGTATTTGACGGAGCTAAAGCTGACTTTCATGTTAATGAGACAAGTGATAGTTTCATTTTAAAAGTACAGCATCTTACTTTTTAGCAAGTGCCTTAGGATCTCTTCATGATACTTCACTTGCAGAAAAATCTGACAAGGAAAATGATGATTTGCCACGATTCTTCCAGGTGGCAGAAACTATTGATGGTTTGTTGGACAGATATTAGCTGTGCAGGACTGTCACCTTCAGCTCTGATTGGCTGTGACGCTACTGTGCTCTTTCTCCCAGGTTTTGGTGCACTGCAGCCCTGAAGTCTTGTAGACGTGCTGCATTGATATTCAGGGCCTGTTTCTGATCCCCATCACTGCTCTCATTCTCTCTCTCACCATACTTCACCATAAGCTTCTTAACTAAACTAAGTCACTGTACAGGAAATAATGTTATAAAATGTGGTGAAAAGTTATCCAGTCACTACAGTACTATATGGATCCATTCTAGGTTTTCTGTTCTGTTCTGTTCTCTTCTCTTCTGTTCTAGTCATGATCCCCACTTTTGCAAAGATAATCCTATTCACATTATCTGCTTTGTGTTTGTTACCTGCCAGAAACATCTCTTCACTTCAGACACATCTGCTTCTTACTTCCCTGCAGTTACTTCCCATTCACCCATTCACTCCCCACCACACAGGATGCTCTCATATTCTGTCATTTTGAAGGACAAGGCCATTAAATTTATGTCATGAGTATTTCTTGTTATTGTAATGTTTCATTTCTTAAGGATGAAAAAAATGTAATTAAAAGCATCTCATTTTCAAAACCAACTCAAACATTCGGTGTCATTGTTCCCAAACAAACAAGTAAAAATGATGTTTTTTCTCTGTCAGTCATTCTGTTGTAGGTATTGCTGCTGTATTTGGAATCACTGTCTTGTTGCGCGATTCAGTTTCAGTTAGGTTTTAGCTGTCAGAAAGATGGTTTCACATTTATCTCTAGAATGCTTTGGTATACAGAGTCGTTCATGGTCAACTCAGTGACTGTAAGGTGTCCGGGTCCTGTGGCTGCAGAATAAGTCAGAATCATCACCTTTCCACCAGTAAACTGTCTGAATTTCTGCTTTTATAGACGTGCTCGCACTTGCTGATGATTATTTAACCAAGTGCATTTGATTAGCTGTAGGTGGACATAAACTGCATGTAACTATAAAGGCAACTAGTATTTGGATTTGCATCTTTTTGCCTCAGACATTAGAAAAGGTCTCAACTTTAAAATTTTACTCTGCACTCTGTTGCTTGATGGGAGACTAGAGTACCACATGACCCAGAGTTTTTAAGTCAGGGGAGATATTACCCTAGTTAAGTGATCAGAGGGTGGAAAGATTGTCTTAATATATAGTACTGCAAGCACTGCAAGCAGCGTGTGCTCCTTCCATACTTACTTCCACAGCTGAATGTTCAATGCTATAGAAGTGGAGATTGTGCATGACTACAAGCACTTGTTAAGGTGTTGTATGTGCATAATTTGATATTGTGCAACCATAAGTGAATGAATCCTAGCTGAATTAAGAGCTGTTTGTCTCTAACCTGCCTGTGTCTCACGTCTTGTGTCTGAGTATTCTATTGTGTAGAACTTGCATTGGTTGAGTTTTGTTATTACTACTAAGAAAACCTGATGGTAATGCAAAACTGTCTAGAGCAGACTTCAGCCATTATCCTGTTTTTCTCTGTTTGTTGCAACCATTGTGCTGAATGTTTTGTTTTCTGACTGTAAACCTGTCAGTTAAAACAGGATGCACTTCTTTTCAAATGGTACAGTTTTGCAGTGTACAGCATGCAGGCAAAATTGAGACCTCTACAGTATACCCTTGGTACGGTATGTCAGAACAGGTAGTGTATTGTATTGCTGTCCCAGCCCAAGCCTTCATGTGCCGAGCTCACCTCTGTTTAACATGTTTTCATCCTGGTGGGAATCCTGCTGGTTCTGTATAACATCTTACATTTACATATTACACTTGTGACACAACATGATAGACAATGTAATGTACACATTGAGCAAGAGACAGGAATATAGGCAGAGTGGGGGGGGGGGGGGGGGGGGGGGGGGTGATGAAGACATACTAAAAAGTGTGAGGTTGTACCCTCTCTTCCTCGTCCTCCTCCTCTCTCCCTGCAAGCTGTGATCTGGGATACATGAGTGACAGTGTCATGAAACTGTTGCTGTTACCTTCTTCTGGAGCGCCTGGCTTACACAAAGGTCTTGTGTCCTGCAGCTATAATGTCCACTGGGGTGAGCTGTATCCAAGTCTGTGGGTCTTATATGGGAATCCCGATCTGCAGAATGCAAGAATGACGCATGCCCTTGAAAGTTATCCCTCTTCTCCATTTTTATTCTCATACTGGCTTCTTCTTTACATCTACAGCTTTTTATCGCGTTTCTGTCTTCAAGGCATTTCAAATTTTGTCCAATCACCTTCTAATTTCTAAATTCTTTGCCTTTCCTTTTTCACTTTGTTTATTCCAATGCCCCCCCTTTCTTTTGTACATCGTTTATTTATTCACTGTACGTCCCACCAGCCCATCCCTCCTCTTTTTTTCTTTCCTATCTCTCTTCCTTCTTCTGTTATTTCTAAAAACTAGGTTACATGCATGTCTACAGTGGACCTGCTGTTCTGCTCTCGGGGCAAAATGTCAATGAGAGGGAGTAAGAGACCCACAGGGATGTAGAGAACAGGATTCACCATCATATGCTCTCCTTCCTGTCTTTTATCCTCTCTATTCTTATCAATCAGTTATCGGTCTTTCTGTCTATCTATCTCGAGTGATCCAGTCAGATAGTGGAAGATCTGCTATGCAGCACTGTCCACAGACACACACATACTCTCTCTCTCACGCACACACACACACAAACACACACATGCACGCACACATACATACGCCCACCCCTGCTGCCTGCCGACATGGTACAGGCTGTGCATTGAGACAGCCCCAGCTGAGGCAGTAGCAGTGAGAGTGCAGCTTAGCGAGTCTCCACACACACATGCACACCTACACTCACTCACACACACATGCACGCACACATATCGCACGTCGCTGTTGTGCCTAGTCCCCTGCTGCATGTGCCGTTGCAGTATCGTTTTTAGGTGGGATGGTTTTCACGTCACGGTGACGGTGCTTTTAACCTTTCTGCCATGTAAGTATGCGTTGCTCATGTATGAAAATGTAAATTAATCAGCACTTTTGTTTCGGGTATTTTTGTGTGTGTTTGCTGGTTCGATCATTTGCTTTTGATTCTGTTAAATAAATCAGCTGCATGTGAAGACACTGAATTGTACACATTGTTCCATGTGTGTCTCTGGTTTGTGACAAAGAGGACAAAGATAAAGATGTAACCCTGTACTGTTATCCAAAATGGTCTAGGAGCAGGTGGTCTGTGAGAGAGGGAGAGGGGAGATGAGGAGATCTGTTAGAGCTGTCTGCACGATCCATCAACACGTGCATAATATATGCAGCGGTGACATTTTTTAAATATGCAGATATGTTGTATAAGTTCTGCCGGTCAATGTTGTGTGTTGGTCTTTGACTTTCAGGTGGAATCAAATGCCCTTGTCTGCAGTTTCTGTAGATAAAGATGTTTTATTGCACACCTCTTCTCTCTCTCAGGCCATCTGTTGGCAGAATAAACTCTGCAGTTTCTCTTCTCTGTCATACTTACTGACTGGTTCTGGCATGGTAGCAGGTTTCACTGCTGTAGCTGATCATGTGTTTGCTGTCATTACTGCATTAGCCAACTGACTATTTGGCATGGCCACTGAATTAATTGGGAACATTATCACTTCTCCTCCTTACTCTGTTGGCTGTCAGTTTTTCTTGTCTTGCTGGCTGGCTCTGTGGCACATTCCAATCAGTGGTCAGTGAATTGGTAATTGCATTGGCTGGTTAGTTGATTGGATTTTTGCTTGTCTGATCAACTGACTGGACTGATCATCTCTGCAACTGACTGACGGGGTCAATAGCTTTTCGTCTGGTTGGCTAACCAGAATCAGACACTTTGGTTCACATGCAGTCAGTGTGACAGTTGTAAAAAAAAAGTCAGCCATTTGCATAGCCACCAAGTTATTCATGCATTCATTCATACAGTCAGTCAGCAAGTCTGCCATCCAATCATTCAGCTGTACTCTAAGATAGGCTGTCATAGGAAATTGATCGTGCCTCTATTGGGGCTGCGATGACTGTGTGACCTCAACCATCAGCTCCACTGCACCAAGACAGCCGGGCAACTCAAAAGCAGAGTGTCCCCATTTTATTGCTGTGTTCTTGCTTTTTTCCCTCTTCATGTTTTGCTTGCTCGTTATGTTCAGATAATAAGACATAGATAATAAAAGTGCAAACATGTGTGCATAAAAATAAAAAATGGAATAATTTGGAGGCAAAAAGAAGAAAAAAAGTAACATATTCATGAGAATTTAAAAATGTTGTGTCAAATTGTGTATCTGTTTAGAGTAAACCTTGTGAATTCAATGTAATTACTTTAACCAAGTTTGAAACTCGCAAAAAAGCCCAAATAGCAATTTCCATAGCCACTTGTTCCCCAGGATGGAAGAGTCCCTACAAATTAATACATTTTTTGTGTATAATGACCTTTAACCTGTGAAGAAATATTTATACACTAATAGTGGTGGTCTTTCCTGGATGATTGTCCCTCCCTGCATCTATGGAGGTTCACTGAATTATGAGTATGAGTATTATGATACGATTCCCATTTATGACCTTCACAGTCATATCATAAATGCACACAGAATGTGCTCTCCACCCTCGTTGGAAAAAAGCGTACCATCCTTCCAAAAGATTTTCAGAGAGCTGTTCAATCATTTCCAAGGCACATTGGATGAGTTTAGACTGCATGTGGCAAGACTTTTTTGTCATTTAGTTTCTTGCCTGTCTGTAAATATAAATTATTTTGTCATTGTATGATTTTTTTTATCACTAGGAAGGATAGCTAATTACAGTCAATGCATATCACCTACAGATACAATCCATGTGTTGCTCTGCTTTCTTATACACTTCTGTAGCCGAGAGTGGTGCATGCACCTCATTATTTTTGCTGTGTCATCATCATGTCTTAGGATCTTACAGCTTAAAGACAAATAAAAATGGTAAGCAAGGCTAACCCTTAACCCTATTTTACCTTAAGAAAGAACTAATCTGTAATGTAATGTGATTAATTCTTGCCTTAAATGACAGGAATTGATAGATAACATATAGCAACTTCATTGCTTATTTTTCTTTTGTAAGCATTTCTGTCAGTGAAGGAAAGCTATTTTAAAAACCTGAGTATAAATATAGGATTTGGCTGAAAGGGACAAGGCTGCCATTGAGCCAGTTTAAATTCAATTCTTACTTCTACTTCAGCCAAACAATATCATGTCTGGAATAAATGCAGCAACGAAGGCAGGAACAAGAATAAAAGGTGGAGAGGTAAGATGAAACTGAATGAAAGAAGAAACATTGCAATCCAATGAGGTGACCATCATTTTCTAGGGTTAGTGAGTATTGATATACAGTTGTGTGTGTATTGTACAAGTTAGTGGAAGTTTAAGATCTGTAATTTAAAAACCAATATGAAACCAAAGAAAAACTTGACTTAAAATCACTACGTGTGATTTAAAGTAATTTCCATGGACCAGTGATTTATTGTGCTTTATGTGCAGTTTAGAAACATTAAGTATATTAAGTAAATTATATATTGTATATATTAAGCTGAGCTCCTTAAATAGAAAAGGTATTCTGTTAAGGACAAATTCATATCAGGTACCATATCCATGCCAACTTTTTTTTATAAATCACTTTGAAAACAGCCTCGCAGGTAGAAATGCTGCAGGTGATGGAATAAAAGTTTGAGCACTTTTGTTGTTGATGGTTTTTGTTTTCTCCAGTCATGAAATCTTTCACATTTTTGAAAGAAAAATATTTTGGCTGTTGAGACAGTGTGAAAAAAAATGCACCTCTGATAACAAGTGTTCATAAGATGGGTTGAAAGCCTGGGTGTGAAGCAATTGAAGACAGCCACTTGACATTGACACACACTTGCTTTGAGTGTAGTGACACATTAGAGAGTCCAGTGTTTTTTCTTTCCAAATTTTTCTCAGGTGAAAATACTTTTAGTTTCGCCTACTGTGTGAAAATCTGACAGCACAAAGTGGGTTTGTACATAGGTGTATGACACAATAACTAATAATTTTTCCTCCATGTCTATTCCTGTCTTGTAAGTGATCATATCTTTGGTGTCTTGCCTGCTGATTGTTTGAAATCACTTTTTATAGTGTCCTGGTGATTCAGGACGTGTTTGACATGGTGAGCTGTGAGCTAGTAGTTGATGTTATTTTCTCAGCTTTCCTTTGTGTAAGTGTATAATCTGAATTGATTCCATAAATTGTTGATTCCATAAATTAAAGTTGAAATGAGATATAGATAGCCGTGTGTTGAGGACTAGAAGCACGCGTTGCTGTTTGATAATGGGACAGCAAAGGCTGAAACTTTCAGATCTTGCATCTAGGAGCTTGTGCCAATACAGCAGTGTAACACGTGACATTTGTTGAATGTGGTATTCTCTTGAAGTGAAATTGTTTGCATTGCTTCTGATAGTATTTTTTCATCTACTTTGCTTTCTTCGCTGCTAAGAATCATTATGAGGAGAAAGGAATAGTGACATGATAAACCCAATAAAATATCATACGTGGCTCAAGAGTTGGGAGTTCGCCTTGTAATCGGAAGGTTGCTGGTTCGAGCCCCGGCTTGGACAGTCTCGGTTGTTGTGTCCTTGGGCAAGACACTTCACCCGTTGCCTACTGGTGGTGGTCAGAGGGCCCGGTGGCGCCAGTGTCCGGCAGCCTCGCCTCTGTCAGTGCGCCCCAGGGTGGCTGTGGCTACAATGTAGCTTGCCATCACCAGTGTGTGAATGTGTGGATGACTGGATATGTAAAGCGCTTTGGGGTCCTTAGGGACTAGTAAAGCGCTATACAAATACAGGCCATTTACCATTTACCATCATATCATCAGCAGAAACATTGATGCCACACTTGCTAACACTAACACATACATGTAGTGTTAGCAAGCTTTTTATAAGGTCTTGGCTATTGCTTTACTGGTTACTACTACTGGTTAAAAAGACCAACTTCATTCATCATGAACTGATCATTGCAGCATGATAAATGGATGCTTTTTCTATTTTCTTTTTCAATGTATTTGATATTTCTGTGAGAAGGTAATGAATATTTGTAATTATAATTAGGATATTTGGATTATCGCATAGAACGTGTTGAATTTGTTTATTGATTATGTGTTTTTATGTGTATTTCCATTTATTTAACTGCAGATGGAAACTAAATGTGGTGAAGTGCATCTTTCTACTTAGATGAATGTTTTTTTTCATACATTGCCCCTGACAGAAAGAAGAAGAAAAAAAAGTCTAAAAAAATCAATTTAAAAAAATCAAATCGAATCCACACCATAGTTTTTAATCAGCAACTCTATTATTTAGACCAGTCAGTCATTTCTAAGATATTGCAAATCAGAATGTTATTTTAACATCAACATTTTCTGTCGTCCATGAATCGTGTCGTTTTTGTAGCGGCAGGCTCTGAACAAGCTAGCTTAAGTTGATGTTTATCAATTTAGTAACAGCTAACAAGAGGTTAGCTGTTACTAAAGGATCTCAGACTTATGGTTGTATAAGTACCTAATACTTGAATTTAAAGTATGATAAAATATGTTTTAGATTATTAGTATTATTAGATAAAATTAAATGTAATGCTGTCAAATGTAGAAATGTCGATCCATAAAGTTATATAGGCTAACTATTGTTAAAGTTAAATTAGTTACGAACTTTCAGTTTCAACATTTAACAACTTGTTTTAAAAAATTCCAATAATAATAAAAAATATCATATTTTTTTTGAATGACTTGAAAAAATTGTATTTACAGGCAAACGTCAAAGGAAACTGTAGTGCTTCCCTTCTCTCCTCTTCTCTTGTCTACTCTCCTACATCACAGTTCGCTTCCATGTGTTGAATTTAAATAGCCCAATAACTCCCTCATGATTTTTACAGCCTCATCTGGAGCAAGGAGAGGGCCACAGCAGCCTTTTTTTCTTTTCGTCTAGCAGTGACCTTGCAGTAGGAAGTTAATATACCATATGTGTGTGTGTGTGTGTGTGCAGGCATGTTTGTGTCCATGTGTCAGAATGCACAGAATACAGCATATGCATATACATAAGAATTATGAGGTCTATGATTTTGCTTAATAGACTATAACTATGGGTAAATATACATGAATGAATGTATATATGGCTAATATGTCTAAATTATCAGTACATCCAATTTCCACAGGGGAAAAACAAAAACAAATCAAATTCTGCCTTTCAGTCTTCAGATTGAATCTAATCTTGATACTTAATCAAGATAAGAAAACTATGTGTTACATTATAATGTGCTTATTTAGTTCTAGTTTGAAACATGTGAAACTGAACAGACTGCTGCTGGTGCTAATTCAGGTGATAAATGGGTTCTGGTGGACTAAAATGGCTACCAGTAAAGCTTTTGTAAGCCCGCTCTTTTGTTCTATTAACAGTTAGATAGATGTGCTCTACTGCATGCGTACTGCAGCCAGTATTACACAATTTCAGTGCCTTCTCATCTTCCCGCAGACAGCTGAATTCAACGTTGTCTCTTTCTCTATTTTTGGACCATTTCTCAGTGAAACCTGGAACATCGGTATGATTCCTTTTATTCTTTTGCCTGAACAGATGATTTCTACACGAGACACAGACAGTGACACAAACATATCACCACACTGAGACATTTTAGCTGTTTTGTAGATGTGCATGGTCTCATCAGGGAGATTGGTTACAGAACCAATTTGTCACATGCATTTGTCAAACTCCGCCTAATGTAAGATCCTAACAGACTCTAGTCCGTCTCCAGGAAGATTCCAGCGTTATATAATGAACCACTGGTGGGCAGAGAAGCACGCAGGCACAAGGAGGTGAGCCGACAAAGGAGAAGTTTAAAGAGAGCACAGGCAGACAGATGGGATGGTTTATTTAAATCCAAGTGGGGAACAAGACAGGAAAAAAGTAGAATAGTTATATTCTGATATTTAGAAGTAGACATTAAAACATAATACCTGTGAACTGATTTGATGTCACAAAGATGTGCATAAGTGTGCATATGTCATCTGATAGGTATAAGTAATTCTTTGTGACCAGTATTTAAAACAGACCAGGCTTGTATAAAATGAATAAATGGATGACACAGCTGGCGCTAATTAGCTTTCAGCTGGAGGATTAACAGCTTTATTTGCTTGTTTTCTGACCTGTATGTGATCATTAGTTGTACCGCACAGATTTTTTTTAGACGTTTAAATCTTGCAACGTTAAGTCCTAATGGTGACAGGCTACAGCGTGTGTTTGGATTAGATGCTGACGAGTGCTCGCATTAGATGTTGTGCTTCCACCACACACAACATTTTGGGTTTTTTTGTGTATGACTTAGATGATGATGAACGAGGTCTAGTAGTCTGCGATCCTTTTAATCCTATGCAGGCTTCCCATGTTGGACTTGTTAAAGTTAAATGTGACACCCAGTGTTTACAGCAATGTTAATATTCTAAAGCTACTTTTGGCTGCTCCCTTATTTACAAGGGTCACCACACACTCTAAAAAGTAATTCAGAGGCTTAGTAAACATCACTATAAATATAAGTTAGATGAGTCTGATAAAATCTATGAATATCGTAAGTAATTATCTGAGTTTTGTTGTGGAAGTTTTTCCACTTAAATAAAGCCTGCAGACGAGCGGTGAGCGGTAGCTAACATTCTTTAATCAACGCACAGAAAGAACAGACAACCAAGCTTGATGAAGTCCCTGCATGACGCGGGGCAGACGGTCAGCAGAGTCTCTCTGAGCCTAGCATGGCTCTCAGTTAAATACCTTCTTCAGGAACAAAAGGCAGTACACAGCTGTTTCACACCTTAAGGTTCACACTCCCTTGCTACTTCCCAGAGTCCTCAAGAGAGTCACCCTAACCCAAGAGACAAAAGACTGGTCCTCTGGAGTTCCTGTTTCCCCCAACATCCTTACTACACCCCCTACCATTTGTCTTAAGTATGAGTGTCAGACATGTTAAAATCCAGTGGCACCAAGGCATTACAATAACGGGATTAATACCTAAGTGAAAGAAATTCCTATACAATCTGATAAGTTGAAATAAATGTCTAAAATGTTAAATTATATTTTGTGTTAAATTAAGGTATTCATTTACATCTCAGACAAAAAATTCAGTATGTGGTTCACAGAATACCTTCTTTGCATGTACTTAATATTTTTGTTTAAAATGGAATCAAAATATTTGAGAAATAGGTATCTATACTCATCAGTATCTTGTACTAAAATCATTAATTATTCAAATCAATGTTATTTATTGTCAGCAACTACAACTGAAAAGTGTAAGTAAAACACGATAACATAGAGTAATTGAGTACCATGAGCCTTTTTCATTGTTTTGTTCATTTTGTTTTTTAAATAATCTGAGCTTTTGTGTGTGCTCTCCTGGAAAAATGTTTAACATGTGGTCAATTTTCATACATGTCTTATGAAAAACACAACTACATATTAGTTTGTTTGGTTTTTTAGACTTAGACTACCAGTGAAATACAATAACATTCATATTTGAATGTTAGGAGGCGGTCGTGGCTCAAGAGTTGGCAGTTTGTCTTCTAATCGGAAGGTTGCCGGTTCGAGCCCCGGCACCGATAGTCTCGTTGCCTACTGGTGGTGGTCAGAGGGCCCAGTGTCTGGCAGCCTCGCCTCTGTCACTGCGCCCCAGGGCAGCTGTGGCTGCAATGTAGCTTGCCATCACCAGTGTGTGAATGCGTGTGTGAATTACTGAATGATACACACACATTCAGGATGACTGAATGTATTGTAAAGCGCTTTGGAGTCCATAGGGACTAAGTAAAACACTATACAAATACAGGCCATTTACCATTTTTAATATTAGGTACAATTTTAATTATGTTCAGTTTACAATATTAAGTAAATGGAACAAAATTTTGGATTAACTGACCATCTATATTTCTGTTACATTGACCAAGCATGTCAGTGTTATTTACTCAATTTTTTCATGTTTGTGTAACAACTACAATTATTCATTTCAACTTAATATGTTTAAATGAGAATCCTTTGCAGGATACCTAGAAGGGGTAGTGCCAGCCAGATGTTTGTAGCTGTGGGTGTTTGGACTTTTAAAGCACTTTTAAGAAAGTTAATGTTCAATTTTAGAGAACGACTGGATGGTTCGAGAAACAGTATAATTTTAGCACTTACAGATCCGACAGTGAGTGGTTCCCGTTACTCATCCAGTCTGAGAAAGCACTGGTTAAAGTGTTTGTGTATTTATTGATTTATTTTAAGTAATTGTGTTTTATGTATATTATGGTTTTATATTTTTACAAATGTTTTATATACTTATTTATATACTTATATATATTTAATGGTTTATATCTTGTGTTGGGGGGCGGGGGGGGGGGGGGGGGTTTGTTTTTCTGTCTTGTTTTTTATGGACATGAAGTCTGCCAATAAAGATTGATTGATTGATTGATTGATTTAAGTTTTAGTTATTCAATTGATCAGGTATATTGAACAGATTTGACTGGTTTTGAATCTACTCAATATTTTTAAGTGTAAAAGTGTTGCCTCAAAAATTCAGTTTTAGTTTTTAGAGTGCAGTGGTTTTAATTCTTACGGAAGCTTGTTTCTGCCACTGAAAAAAAAACTGTAATATTATGTCAAAGGTAGGGCTTAATAACTCAAAATTTGAAGATATCTCCTTAATTTCAAGCCATTTTCTCAAAAGTCTGAGTTAAGAAGTTGAAATTTTGATACCTGATTTGAAATTTTCAGATGATAGCCTGAAATTTTGAACTTGAAATTCTGACTTTGGGATGGCAACAAAGGTATTTTTCAATAGCAGAATCAAGTTTCTCTACCTTCCTGACTGAACACCAAAGGGATTTATCTCTCTTCCTGGCTGGCTCTAATTAAACTGGAGATCTTTGACTTCTGAGCCACAGGGGGGATAACTGGTAGATCATTTGGGTTAAACTGAGTTTTGATACTTAACATTTAGTACTTATATAGTAGTGCTGGTGTAGTGACAAATTAATTTCAGGTTCTATATTAAAGTCATCTCTAAAAATTGCCAGGAACCAGAAGGCTTCGGGCCATTCTTGCGACTCTCATGTGTGGCTGTGCACATTTCCTTTTCTGTGACATCTACAGATGTGAAAGAATTGCTCTAGCTGTCGTCTCTACTTCCATCATCATATACTGTAGGTAACCTCTTCTGGCAATGAAACAGCATGAACTTTTGACATTTGACATAAACCACTTTTTCTATAAACCATTGCTTACACGCTAGACTTGGCTTTAGTGGCATTTGTGAAGAACCGACATGAAATTTCACTGTCCCTGCACATGCTCATATGAGTAGTCAGAGCCTTAGGTATATCATTATGTCAGAGATTTATCCCAAAACCAGACCTTACAAGTTGGAATTCAGTCTCTGCCTCATGAAATCTAAGCTTTGAGCATTCATCCTTGAAAATGGTGGTGACTCAAATGCTTTGCAGGCTCTTTCTTGGTTTGAAACCCTCTGCAGCAAGCGCCAGGCTCAGTGTCTTCCTATTCACCATATTACGTGTGGACTGGACCATGTGACATAATATGTATGGATTAGTAAAATCCCCATAAGCACATGTGTCACTCACTTGTTTAATGTGATACTTTCCTCGAGGAGTAAACCTGAGTTTGAAATTAAATAAAAGAGACTTCTTGTAGGTTGGACTAGGTTCAGGCAGGTAAGGTTATGATAGCTGGATGTGAGCCTGAAGCTAAAAGGGTGTGAAAGTTGTTATCCATCAGAAAGGTCAAAAGTGAAAAGGTTGACCCCATTATATTTTCTTGGTTCTTTGTGCTCATGTTTTAATTGAGTCTGCCAGGTATTGCCTGCCATACATGTTTCTGGCGATGTTCAGGGAGACTGTTTAATATTTGAACAATGTACCACAGATATGGGTGAGGCAGTTTAAACTGGCTTTAATTAAGAAACAAAACCTAGAGCCAGATTTATTAAGCAGTGCAAATTGGTGTGATGCTACAATCTTCAAAAAACACACATGGAAGTGGAATGTTTTGCAGGTGCCCAAATTTATATCCAGGTCATTTTATTAATGACAAGTGCAAGCTAATTAGAGCTGCACAAACTATTAAAATATTGAAAGAAATATAAATAAAAGTGTATTTATGATGTTGCAGAGCTGCAAACCGCCCCACTGGCTGTTAAAATGAACACATCAGTGTTTTAAGTAATGCATTCCTGGCTTCTTGTATTGGGAAACCATATATTCTCTCTTCCTTGTTAAGCTCTGTTACATTATAAAAGTAGCGTTGCAGACCAGAAATATGCAGGGTCAGCTCCAAAGATTTAGGACGAGTCAGTGGAGAGCTACAGTACAGAGCCAAAGCCTTGACAAAGTGTACACAGCAATCCACCCGTGCCAGTTACATGCCCATTTTGGTAACGTCGCCCTCTGTCATTCCAAATAAATCCACATACCTAGTGGTAACTATTGCATATATGATGTTTTGTCACTATTGCATTGTAATGTTTGCAAAATAATAAGATTTGTTTTTGTTTCGATGTTAAATAAGAAAGAAAATTTAAATTCCCACCTGAAACCCTTAGTTACAGTTAAATCGGTAGATCCACCCATCCCAACTGTCATAACGTGAAAGGCAAGCTACAACCTAGGCAGGTCACCTATCTATTGTAGCTCTAATACTGAGACAGGCAGTTAACTGTTCGCGCTAACATTCAATCACCAGTTAACCTAACCTAGAGATAACCCACACAAGCATGCTGAGAACATTTAAACAAAACACGGAAAGGTCGTACGCATCAGAAGGAACGATTATCCAGGTTGTTCGTATTGGCTAATGGCTATGTGACTGACTAATGAGATTGATGCTTGCTAATTTTCAGTTTTAGCATCTCATGGCCTCATGTAACATAAACAACTGAAAAGTTGAGAGAGACTTGAATAAATAAAGTAAGGTAAAGGAGACAGCTGGCTAGAATTGCCTGTAATAAGTAAAGCTAGTAATGAAAAATGTAGTCCTTAAGATTTAAACAGGCTAGTTATAAAGGACACATTAGTTATGAAGGGCGAATTAGAGCTAATTAGAGCAAAATTATTTTTGCACTGGGCTGCAAATGTATTCACTTCGGCTCTGTAATGAAAGTACAAAAAAGTTATTTGTTGCAAGTCTTCAAAGAACGAACCAATGTTATGGAAAAAGGTGCTGTACTTAAAAATAACGGGAGAGACTGAGAGTGTCCAGGCAGTATAAGAAGAGCATAAAAGCATGGGCATGGCAAGAGAAAATGTCACATCGCTGTACCTGCCAAAATTGTAGAGTGTGCTTCAAAAGAAGAAAAGCAAAAGTAGCAGGTGGAAGTCAGGATGCAAGCAAGAGATGGCATTGCAACAGCGACACACCAGAGATGCAAATTCATGGTCCTTCAGCAAAATATGCCTTATTCTGTCTCACTACTAAACAAGTTAACCAACAAAGGCAGCAAGTATTAGCAAGTCTGAATGGGAGTGCAGGTTGGAGAAAAAGACCTCAGTATACACGTCCTTGTTCAAGATATGCTTATTCTACGAGTTCTAACAATTCAATGATCAATAGTTTGAAGGTATGATATTGATGTGTTGGTTATTGTAGTGGTGGTGAGGTCAGCAACAATGTTTGCTTATCACCTTTTATGTGTTTTTTTTTGTGGCCCATTTATCACTCTAGCTGTTGCAGACGTCCTTGATCCTTCTCCTCTTTCCAGATCTATCCTTTTCCTCTTTACCTCTTTGGATTCTTTGCATCATGTATGATTGAGACACTAGTTGTCTTCTAAAAGAATTCTTTTTCTTGTAGATCATGAAGATGCCTTTCATGAGAGCTTCACTATTTGGTGCAAATGTTTGCATTACTCACTGCCTTGTCCTCTGTCCTTTAGCCCAGTCGTTTTACAGCTATAGCATATTATCATCAGGTCTCACCTATTTGCTTCTTAATCTTAGTCTGGAGTGACACATAGCAACCCTTGCAGCCATTCTCATTGTCTGGCCAACTGACTGTCTTCAAAAGCCCCTCATCAGCTACCCCTAGCACACAACCACAAACAGAGTTAGGTCCATAAATACTTGGACAATGGTCAGTGGATTTAAAATCAAGATGTGATTGAACTGCACACTTAGCAATTTAGAAAATGCATGTGATACAACCCATTTCCTTATATTTTTATAGACATTTCTCAGTGTAAAAAAATAATTGGTTGGACTAGCATCATTTACAAGGTAAGGATTGGGTGAAAATTCTTTGCAGTCATCCTTTTGCAGACTGCCTGAATTTTAGAGCAAATCACCAAATGCTGTTTCCTCCCCTAAGAGGCTTTGCGAGGTCTTTAGTGCAGCTGCATCAGTTGCTTGTTTACAGATCACAGTATAGCCTAGAGTATAGCTATGTACACTTCAGAAGTCATCCATGTAATTCTAACAGTAATCACGTTACCACCAAAGACCAATGACCTGTTTCTACTGGCAGCCATACATGCCCATGCCATAGCATTGGCCCCACCATGTTTGACAGATGATGTGATATGGTTGAGATCATAATCTGTCTCTCTTTCCATCATTTTGATGCCGGTTCATCTTGGTTTAATCTCTCCTAAGATTGTTTTTATTTTTTTTTTGCTTTCAGATCTGTTCGACTCTGGCCTTCCTGTTTTCAAGCATTACAGCTTTCTGTATTTCCACTGATGAAGGCGTCTCTTAATTGTAGATTTTGACACTGATACACTTAGCTCTTCAAGTGTTCTTGGCTTGGTTAGAGTTTGTAGTTGCTTTTCTCAACCATAGAAATAATTCTGTCATTTTCTCTTTAACTGCCTTTTGTGGGTTTTCAGGCCTTTTGGAGCAAGCTAGTGCTATGCTTCTTTTTAAAAAATAAACCAGACTGTTGATTTGGCCAGTCCTAAAATTTTTAACTGTCTAAGAGGGTTTATTTTAAGCCTAATTATAGCTTCAAGATCTCCAGTTAAAAAATACAAAATGCAAGTTTAATACTTGGAATCATCTCCTGATTTTTTTGTCTGCTTAATGTCTCATGAAATATTGAGGGATCATGCCTCACCTGGCCACGAAACTGCTTGTCAGTCAATTCTAGTGTTACTTTTGTGCCTCTGAAAATAGTAGACTCCTTTAAAATAAAGCTTTAAATCTGTACTTCAATCACATCTTGATTGTTTGATTTAAAATCAGCTGCAGTGGTGTACAGAGCCAAAATGATACTACCAAGTACTCATGGACTAACTGAACAAGTACATATTCACATGGGTATTTGTTGCTCTTCCTCTTCCTGTGATACCTTTCTTGCTTTCTTTATCTTCTTTTTGGCTTGACATGGGTTGGATCTGCAGTCGTTATCGAGCTCCTGAATTGGTTAGTGAAGAAAAAATTTATTTATTTTTCGTCAGGCTCTGTCTGCACATAGTTAGCGTGACAGCTGGTTTCAACCCAATTAGAGAGCACTGATGGTGGCTGAAAGAAGAATCTCTGTGTGGTTGTTATATAACAATTCACCTCTGAGACAATGTCAGTTAATGTGTCTTTCTCTCTGTCTGGTTGTGTGTTTGTGTGTGTTTGTGTGTGTATGTGTGTGTATGTGTGTGTATGTGTTCCACAGCAGCTGCTACCTAATGCACCATGTATTTGGGGATTCCCTGAACATTGTGCCACTGCTTAATGCTGTTTATTATTTTCTTACCCCCGTTTTATGAGACAAACTGCCTTTTATAATTGCAGAAAGTGGCAGCCTTTTGCAGGTTATACAATATGATGCTGTTTTAGTGATGGAGTTTATTGAACTTATCATACATCACTGTTTATAAGCCTTTGCATTGTAATTCAACCCCACTCAAACTACATGCAATAAATGGTACATTTGAGAAGCTTGTATTATATTTTTTGAGACTTTGGTAGTATGCTGTTCATTTTTTCCTTTCTGTAATTTGTAGTGGCAACAAAACTGTCATTGCAGTAGAGTTATTTTTGTCCCGCCTGCATGAACGCCTACAAAAGAGAGTGTTTTTAACATTTTATAAATTTAAAGCATGATGTGGTTTCACGAACTTGTGAGCATTTGTAAAACTGAAATTACGATGTGACATCCGTGAACTGGCAAAGGTGCAGAACAGCTCTTACTAAAGTCTTCTGCACTATCTTATGTCACAGGCAGGGGGGGCTGTTTGACAGCTATGCTGGTGGCAATGTTGCAGTGGGCACAGCTCATACCTCAGCTCTGCCTCACTGTGCTCAAGGACATTTTGAGAGGCACAGAGAATGTACATGACTTCACTGGAGGGCAGCAAACTGCCCACTTCTTGTCAGACCAGGAACTTTACATCAAGGAGAAAGCAGCAATTATTAGAACACTTTACAGTCACAGAGCAGAAAAGAGAGACCAAGGAGAGAGAGGACTAAACATAATGCAATACATCACAAATGTTAGCATTAAAGGTAAGATCAATTTTAAAGTTAAATATATATTTTTATACTGTACATATTGTGCAGATTTGAAATCCGTCCTTCAAATGGTTGCAATAATGTCATCACACTGCATTTCAAAATATTATAACTTGTATCCTTGAGTGAATCTCAAGCTAAGTGTCCTAAATGGAAATCTTGTGAAGTGTAACGGTTGAAAAATAGTGATAAGATAGTGGGATGACAATACATTAGTGGACTGTGCATGCTATTTGTACTCCGTAAGTACTTAGAAATCTCTATCTGTGACTATGACACGTCACAAGCTATATAGATAACAGCTGTTTGGTTTTATGTAAAAGGCCTTTTTTGTGTCTTACCAATAATGCGTTCCTCTGTGATTTCTTAAGAGTTAGTTAGAAGGCAAACACAATATAATGTATTATGGTCAGATGCTCTTAGCATCTGGTTGTTGGGCTCCACATTTTAATGTTGTTCCCATATGGTGTTTAAGTTCATAAAGTCCCATTAAGTGTGTTACGCACTTTAGATAAAAAGCTGTTAATTTTTGCAAAATGTGCACTTTCTCCTTCAGTGTTTAATCAGATGTTACTCATTACTCATTGTCAGCTCATGAGGGGCATGCCAACAAATATGTAGATGAACTGGCACACAGACAGGGAATTAGACAGAAGGATAGCACAGCAGGAGGAGTTTCAGTCAGGTGCAAATAGACAGGAAAGCAAGAACACTACATTGAAATTTGTCGTATTGGGTGGCACTATATGGAGAAAAACAGGTTGGGGTGGTAGCAGTAGAACATATTGGTGTCATCAGGATGCTAAGAAATCAAGAAAAGATACAAATCTTTAGCACTTTAGTTAAGAAAGACGCCTACAACATTGAAGAATGATCATACCTTTTATCAGAGTTTCATCTCAGTTCGTAAGACCACCAATGGCTCCCTTTGCAGCCACAACCTCCCTTCCAAGGAAAGAGGAAATCAATTGTGCGCATAAAAGATAGTGTAAATGTCTGTATGTTTGCAGTCCATAAAAAGTAGAGCATCAGCTGCTTTGAAGTTACTCGGCTCAGGTATTAGCATTACACCTCACCTTTATCTACCCTCTGCTTTGCACTTTCTCTGCTTTCCCCTCTTTATTTCATGATTATGTATCACTCATTCAAACTCTTCCTTTCATCTATGCCTTCCTCCATCTTTCAACTTTCCTCCCTTGGCTGTCTCCGGTCTCCTTTTTTCTCTCTCCCTTCCTCTCATCTTATCTCCCACTCTTGCATGTGACTATAATTTAAAGATAGCCAACTGCACACCAGCAGAGTATAACACCACCATCACCAGCACCAATGTGACAACATGAAGCTTGAAATACAAAGCTTCACGTGGTCCGTAATAAACAGATGTTGTTAAATGAGCTGCACTGACATTCTGCAGTATATTAGTCATGTTGCGCTTCATCCTGCAAGCCAATCTGGACTCAAGCTCTAGTTTGGATTAGATTTTAGAAACTTGTTGATTTTCCAGTTTTCTTTGGCAAGTTATTCCTAAAAAATGTCTTTAAACTAGTTTCAGACCAATCAATATGTACTTTAAATCCTATTATGGATAGATTAAGCAGTGTTTTATCCCTTTTTATCTCTGTGATTAGGGATGCACCCATTCAACTTTTTTCATCAACGATAGAATATTGATACCTTAACACTGGTATCAGATTGAGTTCCAATCTGATACCAGTGTTGAATAAATAAGCTGTATTTGTGACAGAAGGGTAGCAACAGGAGTCAAAAGAGATGATTTACAAGATGTTAGGGAGACCTGCTATGATGCATGGTTTGGAGAGGGTGATGCTGAGAAAAAGACAGAAGGCTGAGCTGGAGGTGGCAAAGTTAAATATGTTAATATTTTTGTTTCGAGTGGCCCGGATGGACGGGATTAGAAGTGAGTACATCAGAGGGACAATTCAGGCTGAGCGATTTGGAGTTAGAGAGGTAAGACTAAGATAGTTTGGGCGTGTGCAGAGGAGAGATAGAGGATATATTGGACAAATGATGTTGAATATGGGAGGGTGAAAAGGGGAAGACCACACAGAAGATTCATGGATATAGTGAAGGAGAAGCAGAGGGCTAGTGTTACAGAAGAGGAAGCTAGGGGGAGGCAGATCATCCAATTTGGCGACCCCTAAAGTTAGTAGCTGAAAGCAGGAGAGCAATTTCTCACTGTGAGGCTGTGAAACATTAATTCATGTGTACGTTTCCATCAGGATTGACTTAAACATTGCTAAATTTGCTAAATAAAATCTAGCAAAAAATCCCGTCCAAAAAATAACATTTCCTACATTGATATTTATCAGTAAAATTAAAGAAGAGGCAAGAAAAAATGTATTACTTTAACAGTTTGTTTATTTGCACTCATCTCACTTCAGCTCAAATGAAGTCATCGGCCTTCTGCATACTGCAGTCATTTATAGTTGCAAGTTAAATGAAATCTTCCCAATAAGTGTGAAAACACACTACTTTTTCCTCTCTGACCATGCATTAGGGAAAGTGAGCCAGAAAGCGAGCTAGAAAGAGAAGCTTAAGCACTTCCTCATTGGAGCTTTTCCATCACTTGAACGCACAGTTAACACACTTTGCAGTTAAATAATAAAACTTTTTCAAACATACAGAGAAAAGCTGTTGGTCTCCAAACTACTCCTGCTTTCAGCTATGTTAGCTAAGCCTCAGATGCTGGTAAATTAAATACATAACAACATAGACCTGAACTGAAAGATCAGCCCATACTGTAGATTGACAAGTTGTCATCAATGTCAGATCCAACCTTTTGGATCAGGACTCTTCTGATATCAGATACAAATGTGGGATTGTTGCATCCCTACTAATGATCAATACTCAAGTCAGGTCTTTTGATCTAATGATCAGTTTTTCTTAATTGTTATTGGGTATGCTGGTAAACCCCGGAACAGTCTGTGCTTTGCCAGTTTAGATTTGCAGTTTCACAGTCTACAGGATGCACAGCCTAGTTTGTTTCCATTTGTCTCATCTGATTATTACTTTGGCTTACTGACTGATTTGCTGATAAATATAAACTTGCAGGGCATGATAATCTTTGTTACAGTGCAAGTGTACCAGCATAAAAGTGATAGTGGCCATGTCCCTATCTTTTGCAGGTGGTCCATCTGGTGCAAAAGAGAATTACCTGTGATGTCATTTCTGTTCTCATTCAACCACACACACACACACATTCTGGGAGAGCATTTGTTTACTTTCATCTGACAGTTTTGGAGGATCTTGCAGGCGCAGATGTCTGCCTTGGCACGCACACAGTAACGCCAACATTGATTGGACCTGAGGGGCAGGCGAGGGGTAGGGGCGCAGTATAAAAAGTTTGAGAAAAAACAGAAAGGAACATCCAGTCTTTCAAGTTCACCAAATCAAGAAACCATCAAACACTGTTCATCACAAATGTAATTATTATGCCGGTTGTTGAAAACAGAACATTTTTCTGAGTTCGAATCACTTTCTGTAATCAGCTTTACTAAAAGGGTGAACACATTTGTTGAGTCGTAATGTCCGAGTGGCTTTGCCATTGCCGTCTAACTCTATAACTTCAAAAACAGCTGGAGCTCATTAGCATGCAGCACTGGAGCCTGTGGAGTTACACAGTGCCTCCATCCCACAGATTCATATTCACATGTTGGCAGGGTCTCTCAACACCATTCTGTGACAAGGTCGTGTCCTGCTGTTTCCAAGCACACTGTTGTGTCATTGTGTGACTAGTCCTATCATCACACTTGAATGTACACCTTGCTCACTGTGTTAGTCTGGCCGGTTTAAGCAGGTATATCCCTAGTAGTTTATTCCCATGGCTGCTTCCAAACAGGAACAAATGTGCAGACAAATGTCATAATGTCCTACCGTCTGTTGCTGACTTATAAATAGGGACAAACAGGGCATATTCAATGACATTATAAAGCATACAAGTAAAAAAGTAGCTCTGTTATTTTTCAGTTACAGGTTGCACTTAAAGTCTCAGCAGCAGTCGCTGGGAATGTGTTTTAGCTGCTTCTTGTTCACTGAAATCACTATGGATACACCTCATTAATGACAATTTATAGCACAGATTTGCTCCATTGGCCTTTTACATGTACAAATTTGTTGCTTAGTAAAAAGGTGAACTCCTATCGCCTTAAATAAAAAGAATACTGTGTGTGGCCTCATAATTTGTGGGATGGACTGACAAGATATTGACCAGCCATGCTATTAGTTTTTTGGGGGGGCTGACTGTGCTTTTCGGTGTTATTATATTATCTTAATAAGCCAAGTGTCTCTGAGGGCTCAGACAGAAATTATTTGCAGTATTGATGTTGTGCAGTACAGATGATGGATAGGCAGTATAGTCATTGCAGCATTCAACCAAATACAAAATGGTGCTTTGATTCCAGGTCCCCCCCTGAGTGGGTGGGTGGTGATAAAGGGCAGCTGTGAGGCAGTGGTTGACTTTGAATAAAAACATCAATAATAGATAGATAGATAGATAGATAGATGTATGTTACTCCACCATAAACAACAGATAAACACTCACAATAAAATGAAGAGCAAAATTTGCACTTCAGAACAAGACACAGAACATGTAATTGGCATATACACAATATATACATTTAAATCAGTAATACTAATGAGAAAAAGGTCAGTGAGAACAGTTATGCAAAAAGGCAGCAAATTATATATGTAAGAAAAACAGGGTGTTCAGATAGTATAGCAAAAGGTACACAGTGTATCTGTTTTTAGTTTTACACAGAGGGAATGTGCAATGTTTGTCATGGAGGGGTGCGCCGATTGTGTTGAGGAACAGGACCCAGATGCAGATACTGGAAAGAGGAGTTGGTGGTTGAACAAAAAGTGATCTTTTATTTGGATGATGGCAGCAAAGAACAAGAAAACAATGAAACTTAAGAAAGAACTGAGAACAACTATGAACACTGTGTAAACTAAGGCTACTTTGAAACACAGTGAAAACTATGAGGAAAAACCTACAAAACACTATGGCTAAGACTGTGGTGGGAATAACAGACGACCTGACAATGAGATACAGGAAACAGAGGACTTAAAAACACAGGAGGTGATTAGGGGAAGTGGGAACACATGGGGAAAGCAGCTGACTGACATGAACATAATGATGGGACAGGGGAAGTGAAACTAAATACAATGAAGGCACAGTAGACTCCTCCAAAATAAAACAGGAAACATGGAGATGTAGACATGACATTAACTTGACAACAAGAACCACACAGACATGAAACATGACAGGTAGATGCATGAACCAGGGAGACTTAGTGTAGGGGAGGATGAGAAACAAAGGACTAAACAGCAGTCTAGAAACTAACTAGATGAGCTAAACTGGAACACAAATAAATAAAAAAGAAACATGAAAACTCAAACACTAGGCCACACGACCCAGTACCATGATAGTGTTAATATGAAAGGTAAAAATAACTTCTTAAAACATTTATGGCAGCAAAGCTGAATGTGTCTGTTTCAGGCTCCGCCTTTTTCTGTCTGTGATGAATGTTGTGAAATGGGTCGTGCATGATATAGAGCAGTTTCTTCAGTAACCTCCTGACTCCCCGTCTCCAGGTTTTGACCAATGGTAGTTCTGCCTTTGCGAATGAGTTTATTGATCCTGCTGGCATCTCTGGCACTGATGCTGTTCCCCTGCAGACCACAGATGGTACTTGCAGCCACAGATTGGTACCCAGCATCTTGTTGCATAGAGCGAAAGATCTGGGCTTCCTCAGAGAAAATTGTCTGTTCCTCGCCTATATGTCAACAGCACCAGTGTTCGTCCACCCATCCAGTCTACTTATGAAACGTACCCAGTATTTATAATGCTGAATTCTTACCTCGTCACCTATGAGGATTAAAGGATTGTTAGAAAGGGTACATGATACCACACAGAGTCTTTGGAGACTTTCTGTATGTAGCATGAGTCAAAGTCATCCTGGAATTAGAGTGAACAGAGATTCTCTTGTTACATGTGTATTTTACTAGCCACTTCAAGCCAGGAGGTCCCTAGTTGAATAAAACAGGGATGCTTTAACAGATAATTAGCAGCCCAGATGAGAGCAAATGCCCTGACTCCCATCCTGAGGAGTTTCTAGATTAATCTAGTCAGGATGCGATCAGCATGTGGCATGCTGGGTCACTGATGGTACTGATTAAGTCACTTAAATTATAAGGTATAAAGTATTCTGTATATATCTGTTGTCAACATATCATGCAAATTGTTGCTTTTTGGTTTATGTAATACAATAAAATAAAACATAAGCAAACAAGCAGAAAATGAACTACATGAGCAGTCTGGGTGAAATTTTAACCTCGTGTGGATGTTTATTTCAAGCCCTGGTGCTCAAAGTACTTAAGATCACCAGATGTCTGTTAACTCTTATTTAGTGATTACAGTCGTGATTGCTTTTAAATGTAAATGCAAAGAGAGAGAGGCGAAAGAGGTGGAGACATTGATTCAGTTCATTGCTGCAAAGCATTATAAGACAACAGGTGGAGAGGAGTGTGTCACTGAGGCAGAGTGACTGCATAGAAAAGGTCATATACTGTAGTATGAGGAAGAACGAGTGGTGAGATAGCAGCAGCAGCAGCAGCTTCACAGCTCAGCCCATCCTCCCATGACAGCGCAGAGCTACGTTCTGCCTCTCCGCTTTGTCGTCAGAGCAGCCCCAGCCTCCCGCCCGCGCACAACTCCTCTCCGCTCTGCACCAGAAAGGAGCATTCTCCTCTCTCCCTCGTTTTCATATCCTCTCCCTCTCTCTCTCTCTCTCGCTCTCTCTCTCTCTCCTTTTCTGTCAGTTAGTGTGTCCTCAGAATGAGGTTAGCGGCACCAGCAGCAGCATCAGCAGTAGATAGAGACAGCAGAGGAACAGTTACTGCAGCAGCCAGGAGAGGCTGTCCTTCAGCCGTGCACCATCTACCGCTGCATTCACCCCTGCCCTGAGAACGCAACGCTCATCCCTGTGCTCTCTTTCTGTGCCTCTCCCTGCTCCTCCCTCACCTTCTGTCCTCCTTGAATTCGTCTCTTGAATTCACCCCCCCCCACCACCCCTCTCTCTCTTCCTCTCTTTCTCCATAGCAGTGATGGGGGAGACCACCATGTAGAGACAGAGAGGCAGCGGAGGCAACAGCAGAATAGCAGCAATGGGAAGCCACACATGGAGCGGGTCTGGACTGCAGCCGTGGTGAGCCTGAGACCGACAGGACTTGCATCTACCATCACTGCCCTTCTCAGGACCTGACCACTGGGGCTGTCCAGTGCTTACCTGGATGCTCCCCACTTGTGTTTTTTCATCCCCTCTTCTTCTCCTCCTCTGCTGCTCTCTCTTCTCTTCTTCTTTTTCTTCTCTGATGGTTTTTTGTCTGCTGAAATCTGTCTTTCCTGAAACAGAGAAGCTGCTCATCAATTTATCCCCACGGATTTTTTCCGCTTTTTAATCCCTGTATCTCCTTACTTTTCTTTGAAGAGATTTTTTTTTTCTCTTTTTGTTGCTGTTGCCTCATTCACATCTATTTTGGATTTTTTTTTCTTGGAAGAGACTGAGCTCTCTTGTGAAAGCTTTTGTTTAATCTATAAGCAATAAGAAACACTAATCTAACTGACTTAACTAGCTGACATCATGGGAGACATGTCCAACAGCGATTTTTACGCCAAGAACCAAAGAAATGAGGGCAACCATGCAGCAGCCTTTGGCTGCTCGCTCATGGAGCTGCGCTCGCTCATGGAGCTGCGTGGAACAGAGGCGGTGGTCAAGCTCCAGGAGGACTCCGGGGGAGTAGAAGGACTGTGCAAACGACTGAAAACCTCACCCACAGAAGGTGAGTTACTGCGCTTATTTATGCATGTGCGTGGTTGTGAATGTGAAAATGGATGCAGTGGTACTTATTGTACCAAAGACCATTTCTTGAAGAATATGTCCTCCTATGCAGACTGCAGATTTCCAGTATCTGTTCTGTATTTTTTTTTTTAATTTTATGGATTACCATAACCTGCTGTATGGATAACCTGCTTCTTTGATACCAAAATCACTGATAAAATCACAGACATGCAGCAACATTGTAAAGCACCTGGAGAAATGCATAAACACAACATCAGCAAAGTACACATGGGAGGGAGTCCCGTTTGAGGGGACTAATGAAAATTCTTCACAGCCAGCTTTGTTAGACCTGTTCAGTATGCACAGAAATCTCTGTGAACAATTTAGCCCCCCCTAACTCCCCCCTCCCCTGCAAAAGCATCCCACCCTCCCTTGTCATTCTCTTTTTCAGCCAATTGGCTATAGCCTGAAGGAGCAGGTCGCTGGAGCAACACGGTAGAGATTTTGGCCATGTGGGATGTGCTGCGGTTCTTGGGCATGAGAGAAATGGCATAAAAATATCCAAATCCTAATCTGTTTCCTACTTCTTATTTTTAATTAAAAAATAAAACAGTAAGAATTTATATGCAGATGTGCTTCTATGGTTTTACCCTAGCGTACGTAGCGTGTTTGTTCTCACAGATTTTCATTTAAGAACATGATGCAAAAATCCATAATGGTGGTTGTATTTGTGTCAGCCCAATCACTTAAAGCAGTTTTTTTAAATGCATACCTAACATCCCCACAAGCAGAAAAATTGGCCTTTCGAATAGCTACACCAGCATATTGAATATTTATCACAGTACTTAAATCATCTACCTCCCCAGACATTGGGATAATTGATCAGTATTCGTGTAGTGTCACCAGTGTGACATCAGAGGTAGCCTGTAACGCTATAGGCTGACACCCAAAGAAGATTGTGTTTCCTGATCGTCTTCTGTCAGACCATTTCTAGGTCAACTCATGGTTACGCCCACTGGCTATAAGAGTAAACTAGATAAATTTAGGGAAACTTTAAAAAAAAATGTTTTATTATTATTGCACGGTTAAATAAATAGTGAATAAATATTTAAAAAGAGATGGATTAAAACAAAACTGAACACAGAATCAGACAGAACACAGATTCTTACCCTTCAGTTTTCTCAGAAGCCTGGTTCCTTGATGTATACCTATACCCGTGATGTAGTTGCTGACTGGGAGGTGAAGAGCTAGCATTTCCTTTAGGCAGCCAGATGGTGAATGGCACGAGTCATTCAGGGGCTCGATGGGCTGTCGGGCTACAGCTTGGTTTCCAAGAACAGTTGGCATTGAGCTGCTTGGTGAATGACCTGTTTTCCTTCAGATAGGAGAGAAGACTGTTGGTGGATATGACTGTTTTCTCAAGAGACAGTAGAGACATGCAGAACGTCAGTAGGTCCACCTTGGTCGAAAGCAAAGAAATACGAAATAACTTTATGGACAGTGTTGCCCCTTGAGGATTGGGGGGATGGAGAGATGCTCGGGGGATTGAAAATCTTTCATACTGTGGAAAAGCAAGAGTAGGAGGGTCTTTACCCAGAAGAAATTATTATAGTACGGAAGCCACAATATGCTGAAAACACCGCTGTAACACCCATAAAATTGCGAGTGAGCTTTTCAGGAAAACATGCCCTCACATTTGGATAAAATTCCCTAACTAGAGAAGAACCAGTAATGCTGTAAAATACTCATTATTAAAAGGTTACGCTTCAGTTTATATTATAGTGCCACTTCTTTAGCCTTGTGCTGAATATCTAATTGTGGTGACTACTGCTCATCACCATATTTGCAACATGAGCAGAAACAATGCCTGCAGTGTTACAGTGATACTCAAATTAAATTGAATTTGAGCTAGCAATAAAATTATCATACCAGACATAAAATTATAATTTAATTTTCCCATTCTCACGAGGATCATGATTACATGATTGAATATTACATTTTATCAGTCAACTAAATACTAACCCAGGATCACAGCCTGCCGATGTGCAATAACACACAAAAATTAAACTAATGTAATAAAAAGAGGGGACTTGTAATCATTAACATACTGTTGTCTACACCCATACTTAATTACCTTAAAACGCTAGACAAAAGCAAATTAATCTGCTCAAGGAATAATTACAAATGCATCTCATTTAAAACCTATGAAGGTCTCACATTAAATCACCCAAAACGTCTGGCATTAGATTATCGCCTTCAAATGTAGAACTCCACGGTCTTTCAAAATATACTGCTTTCTGCTTGATATACCCAGTTTTTACAATAAAATAGTTAAAAGAAGTGGAAAAAAATACATCTTTGTGGTGCAGTTAACAATATATATGAGTCACATACTGACTGCATTACTTAAAATAGTACATCACATCAAATGTGTGTACCATTAATTATTAATTCACCATACAGTATGTACCATTTAGTGGATTTACTCTGAGTACTTCAGCTCAAGGAGGTTTACCTGTATCATATTTATTTATTACTACTTTTAGCTGCTTTTAGGGGTCACCACAGCAGGTAAGTCTGAATATTTTATTTGGCAAACCCCCATGGGATTTGTGTCTCCAGGGATCTTTCATTTGTAAGGCATATGTGTCAACCACTACACTATAGACACGCTATCACATATATTTTAGCATATACCATATTTATTTATTGAAGATTTTTAATTGGTCAGTCCATTTAACAAGTCATTTTTTCAGTTAGGGTCTGAGCTCTATTGCTAACAAGCAGGCTGTCTTCTCCCCGGTGCCTGGTTAGGCTTAATTACTTTTGATAAATTAATTGTTTTCTTTGACAGGATCAGTGACTAAATTTAAACTGAGTGGGTGGTTGGTGCAATTGTATATTAGAAAATATATTATATTATATTAGAAAGATGATCCTGCAGCTCTTTCAAGTTATTTTCTAAGGCTTGCCGTCATGTGTGTTGTGTAATATGAATGTGTCCCATGGGGCTGTGTTAGATCATAAGAGACCCTCGTGTTACATTGTTTCTATGATGATTCATCCTGTATTTGGAAACAAATTCCCGGGTGTTCAGGTCTGTGTGACAAAACCAGCTGAAACCAGTCAATCAAGCTCAAAAACCAGCCCAGTACTCAAGAATCAGACAGTCAAGAGCAACAACACAACAACATGTATGTAAAGTCAGTTCGATTAGTAAAATTTGAGTGTTAAAAATATTACAGTCATAGTGTGCTTTGAATTTGTAGCTATAATTTTCATGCAAAACAGATCTACCAAAGTGTCATTTAACCTACAGCAACTCTTCAGCAGTAACCCAGTTCTGCAGTCAAACCACCAGATGTACATTATTCATACAATCGCTATAAAATCAGCACATACAATAGTTATATTTCTGGGAAATACACTGCACTGAAATACACTTAAATTTTAAATTTCTGGGTTCTCCAGTTCTTAGCCTTCAGAGGTTCAGTACCTTTACCCAGGATGTAGTTACCAAGAAGGTGAGTGTAGGAGTGAAGAGCTAACGTTTCTCTCAGGCAGCCAGCAGGTGAAGGGTCGGATGCGCTGTCAGGCTACAGCTTAGTTTCTGAGAAGATATGGCATGCGACCGACCAGCATATGACCTGCTTTTCGGAAGACAAAAGGAAAAGGTGTTTTTCGTGAGAGTTGACTTGCTGGTTTCATAAGACACAGTAGAGAGCTGCAACACATCAGTAATGCTCCTCGGGAGGAACGAGAAATCAACAGAGAGAGCTCAGCCGTTCCTCGAGGGTCTGGATGATAGAGAAGTGCTCAAAGCATTGATGGTTTTTGATGCTGAGAACGAGGGTAGGAGGATACTTAGGCAAACATTTGCAGGGAAGCAGTTGTAAATATAGATGGGATTAGAGCCCACATTTTATAGACAGTTTTTCTACATTGCAAAACTACAGTGGTAATTTACATTAAATTAAGCAATAAATACTAATTAATACATGAGAAACTTTGAAGATGCAACAATAATAATAAAATTCAGATTTTCTTTTTTTACACAACCTGTTTTAGCCTCTCTGAGTCTGAATAATTAAATTTCATTTCCTCAAACTCACACCTTTCCTTTAAAATGCTTTTCTTTGCCGTGCCTCATTTATTTATCACTGTTACCTACAACTCTCAACCTCTGCTTGGACACAACTTCTAGAACTACATAGACCATTTCACACCTGTTTTTGAGTCCTAACTAATTAGCTACAAACCTTAACTGCACTGCAATTGTGTATCTAACAGGATTATGCTCGCAGCTCGATCATTTTAATACCACGACCTCATGTCTACTATCCACCACTTTTTTGACTCTTCTTCACTCTACAAAAAGTTAATAGGACTATTTCAAGCTTGCATGGGTTTGAAAAAAGCTAATCTGGTTCATTTTATACAGACAATGTCAAGTTTTTCAGGTGTGAGGGTGACATTTTTCAGTTCAATTGTTAGAACAGAATTTGCGTAACCAAATGGGATCTTTAATTTAGGTCAAATGTAGAGGTCTGTGCACTTAAAAAAGTATGGAAAGAAGCTAAATTGCAAGTGGCGAACAAGAGGGATATTTGATGATTGTGCATCACGCTGGCTGGCTGTTTTGCCCACCCTCTGTGCTAAACTGTTATCTGTCTGCAAGAAAAAAACCTGCAGATCTCAACATATTGAACTGACCTTTTTAGAATTGGTAAAATGATTTGCTCTCACTTTGCAACCATGCCATGGATATCTTCTCGCTTACGTTGTCTTACTTTTTACCTGCCTTTGTATGTCCTGTCTTTATTTGTCCTTCCTACTTCCACCAAGCTTCCTCCTAATCAAGGCCCCCCGCCCCCAGGCTGCCCTTTATCTCTGTCTCCCATTCCTATCTATCACCACACCTTACCTCTCCTCCCTCTTCTCTTTTCTTTCCTCTGCTCCCATTTCTATTTCAGTGTACTGGTCGGTCGCTGGTATCCCAGTGGGCCAGTGTACAGCGTAGCCTAAATAGTCTTGCTCTAAATCTATAACCTTCATCATCTCTGTCTTCCATTCTCACTTCTTTTACTAAGTTAGCAACAATACAATAATGCTATAAAAGTAGCTCCAAATTTTTAAACTTGTCTGTCTCTAACCTAGTAAAATATTTTCACATAATATAAACTTTACTTTTTATTGATATAAAAAAAGACTAAATTTCATTTTAAGCAGATTAGCTTTCATAAACCACAGAGCATAGTAGGCTTTGATGAGTAAAAAACATGACTGTAACTGAGTGAACACAGATCCAAGAAGGGGACTGCTCCTGCATGGCCTTGTGTGGCAGTAATACCAGCGGCGCATAACCAGATGGCACATCATGCACGTTGCCTGCACTTCTCATGGGAAAACTTGGTTCTTGAGTAAACAGTTCCATCTCTAAAGTGAAAACTGAGCTTATTCATCAGAATGTAATTTGAAACCAGATTTGGATTGCCTCCTCACAAAAAGACACAAGTTAGAATTAGGTTTACACAGCATCAAAATCCTTGTAAAGGAAAATCCACATTTTCAAACAACTCTGTACACTTATTTAGATGGTAAGTTATTAAACATTATATAAATAATATAAATAAATATATAAATAAATGGCAAAAGGACATAAAAACTGCATGTTTAGCGTCACCAGCATGATTATATTTCCACCCTGTTTTCTGTTGTTGATTTAAACTGAGAATATTTTGAGTTTGATGCTCATTCCCATTCTGTTTTTTTCTTTAGTGTTGTTGTCCTTCATATCTGTCCTTGCTTTACTTTAGCGATGGACATAGTTACCATGATGTCACCTTCTGGTTTTTGAAGTCCTGTTTTGAAGCTTCGAGATGAATCAGTGGTTAAGAGTAACCATAAAAGGTAGCCATTTATATTTTTCCGTAGATTTCTACAGGGCTGGAAGTATTTTTGCAACCACAGCTATCGCCATATGGTGGCCTTCAAATCAAATGCAGGTAAACGTGCATGAAATCTGCATTCTTTCTAATGGTCAGTAGGGGCTGCAAAAAGATGAACAGTTGTTTGGAAGTAAAGGGGAAATGAGCCAACTCACTCCTTTTTTATACCCCTGTGAACACTTAACTGATTAGTTTATGGTTTCAATCACTAGTTTCATGTCGTATTGAATACAACATGATTAATCATTTTTGTAAATGATGGTCTCCTGTCGAGTCAAAACACAGGGTATGCCTTAGGGTGGGCTTAACATTTGGCATATGTTTGGCTACAGTACAAGAATACGCTCAGTCAGATCCTCTCGTTGTACAGTTTGAAAACCCAAGATGACAGCAGCCAAACTGCTTAGCTCGAGGCTTTAAAATATGATTTCACCAACCGAGAGATTCCATCTTTTATATACAGTTTATGACTTCATTACAAACTGTCCGATTTGCTTCTGTTCAAAATATCAGCTTAATGTGTTTCCACTGCTGAGACCACTCATCCCCTGAAAACAGTCACACAGGAACCACTGGTTTCTTTTTGTACTATTCAGAGTGCTGTACTGCTGTTACTGCTTCTAATCATGCAACTCTACACACTTTAGTCCCAATGTTCTGTACTGTTACTGTAATGAGGGCTTTATAAATTCTATACATAGCCCAGGAGAGTGTTTTCTCCCCTCATCTGTCATCTGCTTTTCTCACTTCCTCTTTTTCTTCACCTCTCCTCTCTCTTTCCCTTCTGGGACTGCAGAGTTCAGTTGAAGACACCACCTGTTCTCCCATTTCATCGTCTTTAGTCCTCATTCTAATTCACTCCCATATTCTCTTTGTTTTCCTCCCTGCTTGTTTTCTCTTCACATTTCAGTGTGCATTCTGACATTTCTGCACATTCTCCTCTTCTGATCGTAACCTCCATTATTCTTGTATATTTGTCCCTCATCACACCTTTCCTCCTCACCCCCTTTCTTTTCCACCCTCCCTCCATCTCTCCATCCCCGATGTTCATACTAATCACGTCCTCCAGTCGCAGCACCATGAGCACGTTCCCCTCTGACGCAGTCTATTTAATCTCTCTCCCACAAGGGATCTCTCACATGGCGCTGCCGTCTCTTTAATAAGGACAATTTCTCCTGCTCTGCTCCTCCTCTGCTCCTCTTGTATCTGCCCTCCTCTTGCTCCCTCCTCCCCTAGTGACTCTGTAAAAGGGCTGGAAGAGGTAGGGGAAAAAAAAGAGAGACGGAATGAAATTGGAGGCAGCGAAGAAGGGAGAGAGAGAGAGAGATGGCTCTCAGAGGACAGATTATAAATGATACACAGCCATTTTGCTCTGTGAGAAAGCAAAACCACACTGTGGGCAGACACGCACACGTAGACATGTACACCACTACTCACACAGGTGTTCTGCAGTGTAGTAGCAGTGACCTTGAGGCAGACTGAAGCAGTAATCTGGCACAGCAGTCAGTCACTGCAGTACCACTCTATATGCGGTATTAAGAAGATTTACACTGGTGCCCTAATGAGTGGTTCATGTAATACTTTGGATGTCATGAAAAAAAAGTCTGTTTTCAATAAAGGTTCATCAATAATTCATCAATTCTTTGCAAATTAGTGATAAGCAGTAATCATAAGAAAACAACATGGGCTTGCTACAGTGCACCCACAAACAAAAGTCTCTCTGATGTCTTTTTCTTGTATTTTTGCATGTTTTTTCCCCTTTAGCTTAGCTGTTGTGAAATAGTGACCAGATAACAGTAAAATTAAACTATATAAAGCACGATATCATACATAAATCCAGTTATTAAAAGATAACAAAGTGCTTTTAAATGATCCTAGACTGTCAGGAATGTGAAATAAGGAAAAAAATAACCTTTCAGCTGCACTGACACTTGAATCTGAGAGCTTGATAGCGAACTGAAACACGAGAAGTCAGCTACCTCACATGCTATCAAACCTAGAGATATAAAAGCGTTGATGGCTTGATATAAAAGAGAAACCCATAAAGGTTCACCCTGGCAACCTAAATGATTCCGATTAAACTTTGATAAAAGATTAGAAAAATTGCTAGTGAGAGCTAATAAACCATTTGCATGCCTTATTACAAAACTAGTGCAAACTTTTTTTAATTCGGTGTAATAAAAAAGGACTAACAGATGTTAGGGAACAATAATAATGGCTGGTGAATCTTTCCGCTGCACTGGGAAGTGCAATCATTTCTCAGAAGCTTAGACTATTATATTAGGCTTTTATCGCTGTTCCTAGAGAAGTACAACCTCAGCTACATGGATTTGTTATGTAAGAGAGTGGCCTCCAATGTATACATTAACCATATACTTTATTATTGATTTCCCGCATAACAAATGTGCTAATTTTGGTTTGAAGATGTTTCCAGCCATGTCAACGAGGTGAGTCTATGTTTGCTTTCATGGTGACGCACCTCCTGCAGGAACTACAACAGAAATGGTTTTGGTGACTTTGACAGGTTTTTATATTTGTGTGTCTGGACAGATTTTAGTCAACATGATGACTACTGTGAACGGTATAGTCAAAATGAAGGGCCACTTAAAAGATGGGTACAGTCTGACTCATGAGCACTGAATAAAGGGTAGCTGAATCATGTGCAAAGAGGCAAGATTACACTCATGTTCCTACATTGGGTTTAATTCAAATATGGTTGTGGTCTTATAATCCGCTGCAATATGTATATATTTAAAGTGTCTATATGTATATGTCTATATGTATATGTCTATATATATATATATATATATATATATATATATATATCCCCTTGTTGCATATGTGTGCAACTCTCTGATGAAATCACAGCTTTAGAGGGAATGTCAGAAAGATACACACACAGATGCTGGGCATGTCCCAAGAGATGCCTGACTGAATTAAGAGGACAGCTGCCAAAAACCAGACTCTACTGGCCTGTTCCCATGGAGCCTGGTGCTGACTCATGACAGTATACAGTATGTCTGTCTGTGTGAGTTTATACTATAGTGTACAGATTGGCACAGTAAACATGGCTGAAGATGTAAAATTTCTTTTTAGAATCCAAAAAGTGACTGTAAGCTAATCCAGTGCTAATAAAAAAAACAAGACATCTGCTTAATAAACTTTTACTTGGAAATCAATTTAGAACAAGCTTAGGTGCCCTCTCTTATGGATATAACCTTATATTGGATCATATCTTTATTTGAAAAGTAATTTATTGTGTTTGCTTACGAGCTATTACGCCTATTAAGTCTGGCTTTGTGGAAGTATTTTGATCTTTGTCCTAGGTTGCTGTTGTATATCTACATGCAGTTCTTGTCTGCTGAAATGTCTTAAATCTGAAATGCTGGAAGTCAGAAGTATCTGGGTAGGGAGTTGACAGGCACGGCAGTGCTTTTAGCTGGATATGCAGAGTCCGGGTGTATAACCGGCTTGTTTCTCTCCATGTCAGCTCTTTTCCTGAGTTGACCTCTCTCCTCTCTTTTCTCCTGCTGTGGGGCAGAATAAGGGTGTTACCACTGCTGCCAAACAGACAGACAGCATTTCCTTCTCAAGGGCACATAAACAGATAGTCTTGAACCAGATCCAGCCCTGCCTTGCTCAAGGGCACAGAGCAGCTGTCTCTTAGCTTTGAGTTTACCAGTAGTTGAAAACTGTATAACAAGCCTGTCACATCAGAAAAGACAAGCACAAACAAGGAGATAGAAATAAGCTTTTCTGGACCTTTAAAATGTGTGTGTCTGTGCCATACCCATGACCATAAAGGAAGCAAAAGCTTAATCTTGCCTATTTTCAAATTTTTACAAAACCTTATTCAATGCATCCCTATAAACTCTTGGAGACTTTAATGATATTTGAAACTATTTAGGAGATTTTATAACTTAAAGAATTTATTGGAAATCCTTTCAGTAAATCCACTTATCTAGCCGTTGTTGCAGGTGTTGCTGGAGACTCTCCGAGCTGTAAAAGGCAGGTTACACCCTGGACAGTTTGCCAGTCCACTACAGAGCTTACACAGAAACAAATGTTCACGCTCACATCCACACCTACACCTACCATTTAGAATCACCAAATTATGCATGTGTTTGGACCGTGGGAGGAAGCCTGAACACCTGGAGAAAACCCACGCAGGCACAGAGAGAACATGCAAACTCCACACAGAAAAGCTGGTTCAAGGAGTTTAGTTTGCCTTTTTCTCTGTGACAAATATTTTACCAGTATTTAATTATTTCACTGCAGAAGCAAAGCAGAGGCTTCTGACACAACTGCCAAGGTGCAGAGGTTTCAGAGGCTGTAGTCTAAAGGGGTCAAAGATTCAGCAGCACTCGTAGCACATTAAAGACTTTTATTATGTTCTTCATTGTGTTATATGTACTTCAAGTGTTGCAGTGTTCAGTCAGTATCTCTACATCACTGTGTAGGTTAGAAGCACAACAGCAGGTGTATCTATTTGTGCAGTAAAACTGCAGTAAACAGGCCCCAGGTTTGAACTTCGGGGCTTATATAGCTTATATAGATACCAAAGTTTAAAATACAAATTCAAACATTTAAAAAATATATATATATATTTTTTTTTTTATGGTAAAAAGAAATAATTAAATATATAAAGCATATGACTTCATTTAATAATGAAGTCATTGAATAGTGATGCAGAGTCAACATTTTTTATTTTTATTTATTTCACTGGGGCATTTCTGTGTGTGCAGTTCAGATGTTCTCCCTGTGTCTTCCTTCGAGTGCTCTGGTTTCCTCCCTATGGATAGACATGTATAAGCTGAAGGTTTGGATATGTGAGCGTTGTCTCTCCTTGTGTTGGCGCTGTGTTTGTTTTGTACCCCCCGTCCCCTGTATGTGTCACTAGTGAGAAAGTGACTAGTGATATGTCTGGGGGGAGGGGGGGGGGGGGGGGGGGCTGTAAGGTAGGATTGGCTCCAGCCTCCTGTGACCCTAGATAGATCAGATATTTAGAGGATGAATGGATGAATAGATTATAGCTTAGCATTTTAAAGCATTGTTTTGGCTTTCTAGTCCAATTTCCTGCACCCAATGATCAGAAACCCAAATTGTGTTTTTTCCCTGCGCTTTCAAACAGACAGATGATAAGGGGGGCATTAGAGTGTGTTGATTTCCCTTACCTGTTATGACTATTTCATGACTCTCTCTGGTAGTTTGAATTTTAATAGCTGTCCCTATTGTGTCCGGAGCTTATCTGAGCCCCTGGGCGAAACCAGAGACTGACACCCAGATGGGAGACAGCAGATAGACCACTGTCACTCTCCCTTTCAGCCTCTTGGCCCTGGATGCTCTCTCTTTTCACTCCCAGGGGGGAAGGATTGTGTATTTGTGCGGGCGTGCATGCACTGTGTATGTGTGCAGTTAGAAATGTTGGAAAAGCCCAGGTGACAAAATTAGAGACATCAAGACTATTTTAAACTAAATTCTTTGAGTTTAGTTTAAAATAGTCTTTAAATTGTCTTACTGCTTACTATTGTATTCTTTGAAAACAAGAGTAAAAATCACTGTCTTTGTATGCATTTTTTTCTCTTTCAATTTTCAATATATACTGTTACACCATTTTATAAGCTCATGCATGTTTTACATAATCAAAATGCACTTATATTTCTGCTATTATGAATACAGCAGCTACATAACTGCATTCACAGCCTGGTTATACAAGAGTGGAGTAGGCAACAGATGTGTTTCTTCCATGCATGTATGCATATGTAACGGAGAAAGTGAGAAACAGATGGGGTTTTTTTTACCGTAAGTAGACACCTACAGCTTTTATTTATTTGATCATCTGTAAGGTACAAAGAATACAGTAGCAATAACATTTCATCAATGACTGACTTTCAAAAAAACATAAATAAATAAAAAGCAAAAACTCAGTAGATTTGTGTTAACTGGATGAGCGAAGAAGAATGAGAGCTACATGGTGGATTGATTGACTGAATAAATGGTTGAACGGTCTGGAATTACAGGATGAAGTTACTGACCTCATTACACTTTCCCCTTATCACTAAGTAGTTGTGTCTAAACATGCTGGCAAAGGCTCATTTTCCCTTACAATGCAAACACACACACACACACACACACACACACACACACACACACAAAGGCTGTAAACAGATGTCTCATTAATGTTGTGTCCACATCCAGGGCACTGGAGCCAGCTAACTTTACAGTACTTTCAGGTGGTGGAACAGATACACTGTTGACTAATAAATTCAGTCAGGCACTTGTATTTTTCTTCTGTTTTTTCACTTTCGGTGGATTCATTTTAAGATAAGTTTCCACAATTTTTAAACTTTTATTCTGTTTAATTCTGAAAACATTTTGAAAGCTAGGTTCAATGCAGCATCTCTGTCAATTAGATGCAAACACAGCAGAATTGTTAAGAATGAGACTGCGCAGAGATCTTAATACGATGAATCATGCAGCCCTAATGTATGCCTCCGTTTGTGGTGTGGACCTCGCCCATGTGCATCATTTTCACAGAATAAATAACCGTGTAATGAATTTTGAAAGGAGCCATATGAACTGCTTATGAGTCACAAGGAGCCTGCTCCCCACCCCCGACCCCTACATTTGCTCTCAATGTGCTACTTTTCAGGCCTCCAAAAAGATTTTCGAAGAGGTGTAAATTAAACCTCTGGGCATTCAAATTCTGTGATATGAGCATCTGTCACTTCAGTAGAGAGAAATACTTCATGATTGATTTTCTTGTCATTCTTTTGAAAAAGCTCTGTACAAAAGTATCATTATGGAGCTGTGTATACTGGCTCAAAGCTTTAAATTAAATATTCAATGCTTTATTTATGTTTTTAAGCCTGTACTTTTGGTTCCATGTTCATTCAATTGTCACTACACATTTTCCTTCCAACATTTACGCTGATATATGCTGCAAAGTACGAATGATAAGTAATTATCAGTTATCCTGCAGAGTGCCTGGTGTGCGTGTTTTTGTGTATGTATGTGTTTGTAAGAGAGCGCGAGCTGTGAGCTGCGTTGTCTCACTCCACTCTGCCATTTCTCGCATGAGTCAGACTCATAGAGCACAGTGCCTGACAGCAAAACTCACCCACTTGTACAGCTGCCCCCGCAGACTCTCATGCGCACACACACATGCACACACGGTCACACATTAGTGAATATTTTATTTTCGGCATTGCAACATACATTTAATTGTGGTTGGTGGGACACACTGCTCTGCCATTTGAGCCTTTTAGTTATTAGCAATTTATGTAACACTGGAGACTAAGTAAAGATTTAGCATTTTATTTGTCTTTGTAATGAAAACATTTAAGACCAAGTGAAAATTGCATTTCTAGTGAGCTTGTATGTGAGCTTGTAGTAGCTAAATTAAAAAAAATCACCTCGGCTGTGTAAGACGTGGACGTGTAGATGTCTAAGACTAATGATTTGACATTTGGAGAAAAAAACCCCACAGTAACTTAGCTGAGTTGTCCATTAGTTGCATGCCAACCAGGCCCAGTAATAACCAGACTAATAAAATGTTGAAATGTTGTAGTTTTTCAGATCTTAATTACTGACTTTTAGAGGCACTGTTAGGTGGATTTAGTTGCATTTGGACTGAGCCAGTTTAGCTTTTTCCCTCTATTTTTAGTGTTAGTCATGCTAAGCTAAGCTAACAAGCTACTAACTCTATATCTATCATATATGTATAGAACTGTGCAAACATAAATGGAAATACAATATATAAGGCAAAAAAGAGTTTGTAGGTTTCTAACTACCCTGAAAGTCAGTATTTGGTATGGCCACCTTTAGTCTTCACCACAGCCTGAACTCTCTTAGTCAGGCTTGTCCTTTCTTTAAGTAGTCTTCAGGAATAGTACTTCTGGCTTGAAAGCTCTTCTTTGGTTGTTGACAGGCTTGTGTTTTGAAGATGATCTGTCAAGATGATTCCAGACTACTTCAATAATGTCTAGGTCTGGGCTCTGAGGAGGCCAGCCCATGACCGATAGCACTTCATTGTGTGTTTTTCTATTGCGGTACGCTTTTAGTCCATTGTCCGGGATAATTTTCACGCAGAAAAATGAATAGTGGATCAAAATGTTGAAGACTTTTCCTTGTTCACGTTTGACATGATCCCCAAGACCACTGATCTCAACAAAGCCTACATTATGTTTTCTCTCTCCTGACCTCCTCCATTCTGATTATAATTTGATCTTGAAGTTTCAAATTTGGATTAGTAATCTGGAACAAAGAACACCTATTGCCACAGATTTTCAGTCCAGTTCTTGTGCAATTTGGCATACCTCAGCTTTTTTCTCCTTTCCTTAACAATGGCTCCTTGACAGCCAACTTTCCACCAAGACTATTTCTGAAGAGTAAACAGTAAGATGGATAAACTGAAGGGACAGATGTTTTTCATATGTCAGCTTTTTGGGAATCACCTTGTTGGAGCAAAAATACTATTTTATGCCTGTCAACCAGTATTTTCTTTGTTGTTATTGAAAATTAAACAAAAGCAGATATAATATATAAAGATATATTGATTGATATATGATTTAAAGGTTGTACTTTTTATGTTTATCTGTTATATGTGGACACAATACTGCTTCACCCCTTCAGTCAAGTGCCTTTTTTAATGCTTGAGTGAGTTACAGGTCAGTGTTAAGTGGCCCAACAAACAAAAAAGATTAGTCTGAAAATAGCCAGCTGTATGGACCGACCTGAAAAATAATGAGAAAAAGGTTAGTTTGCAAAGAAATTGGTAAAAGCCCTGCAGAAAGCCTGAGTAACTATTGCTCAAGACCACTTTAAACAAATTCCAAGAAAATCTGGCTTTTTGAGAGCAAAGTATAAAGAAATAAGAGGTGGCTCTGAACTTTTGGACAGCACTATAGTGCACTTATTATGCAAAAACCATGGTTTTGCATAGTTTCAGTTTCCAGCCTATTAGCTTTTAGCTGGGGCTGACCATAGGAGAAGGAAAGATAAATGTATGCTTGTGCATGTGCATGTAGTCACATATTAGTGTTTGTGTGACCTTGAATCCTCATGAAATGAAAGAACTTTCATTCATGCTTACACACAGAGCATTATGTTTCCTTGCATCTCTGGCTTCTGAAAATATGTCTGATTATAATCTGGTCTGTGAGCAAAACTGTAAGATTGCACATGTGGTGCGTGGAGAACAAGCCTCCTGCCATGGCCTCTTCACTCTGAATCTTGACACACTGTGGAGTCCCTAGAGAATCTGTGCACCCAAGCACTGATTAAATAGTCTATAAATCTAAGACAAAACAACTCTTTAAACTAGAGTACACTCATGTCCATCAAAGACACTGTTGGCAACCCCAAATATTCAGTCATACCATGTTTAAAAGACGTGATTGCACATATTCTCTTACTATATGTGGATACTGGGGATCAGCATCTGCAGAGAATGAAAACAGTATTTAAAAAACCCCATCAGCTTAAACATGTATGGGCATGCATGCATACAGTAAAAGTATCAGACACGCTTTAAGCACGGTGAATGGCAGAGTGTCCTCTTTGCTGGAAGAAGACACAGTTGGGGAGCAGCATGTGAGACATGGGTCAGCAGATCTAATTCAGGCTTTTGCTTACTTCTATCTCCTCACATTTATTTTATTTATTTACTTTTTTTTGCAGGACTCTCTGAACTTTATTTTCATCAAAAAAGAAAACAGCTTGGCAGCATGTGTGCTGTGAGAAAATGCATCGCCTTGGAAACTGAACTTTGATTAAATATACTATATATTAAACAATATCACTAAGCCATGAACCATTTGCATCAGTGTTTACACACAGACTAACTGATTCACAGTCAACTTTATTGGCCAAGTATATGAAGTATATTAAGCATACAAGAGATTTTTCGAGCAGCTCTCAGAGTATTTTAATACAGATGCGTGAATAAATGTAAAGAATTAAAGATATAGCGTAAAAGCAAGGACAAGTAAAAAGTCATTCTAAATGATTATTGGAGGACAGAAAGGTGTTTCTTTTTTTGCTTGTTACATATGTTTTTCTTCCTTTTCTTGTAGTAATGTGTTCTTATCTAGTATTCTCTGAATTTTACATTCCTACCTTTGTCTGTCTCACATCCTCTCTGCAGCCACAATGCATCATTTATACCGTATTTTTTACATGTCATAGTGTTTTCTTACAGTATTTTATACCTGCCCATTTTATCCATGTTGCCTTTATTCTGCCTTTGCACACGCAGTAACAAACCTCTTCTCCTTTATGGCATAAAATGATGTCATTATTATGGAGGTCATTCTCAAGGACACTGTGACACATTTCTCCATCAATCCCTCTTCTAATAAGAGCATGATAATTATCCACATTTTATCCACTGATGGGTTATTATTCATAGAGTTACTCCACATCCAGCCTAGTCCCCATCTCTCTGTTCTTCTTGTTCTCTTGCTCTTGTGCTCTGTGAGTCACACCTCAACACACACACACACACACACACACACACACACACACACACCCCCTCCCACCACACTCTATTTCCCTTTCAAAATGGTGAAAGCTGAAAATAAATGTTGAAGCTATTGATTTGCTTTTTTGGGGGGTGGCGGGATCAGCATCATCATCATCATCATCGAATTGTGTTGCCATGGTAACTTGTTTTGGACACTTTAGCACACAGTGAAAGAGGGAAAAAAAGTTGAGGCAGACAAGTGTAAATGGGGGGAAGGGAGTGTGTGAAGGGACCTGCTGAAACACCTCAAAAAACGACCTTCAGCTCACTATGTGTATTTTTAAAAAACACCCTTTGTTTCCCGCACAACGCTGACGAACCTACTTTTCAAGGACATTTAGAGGTCATCTCGTTATTTCGGTCTGCACACACACAAATACACAGGCATGCGTTCGCTTTAACACAAAACACACATACGAAGCGCACAGAAACTGACACCCACTTACTTATTCACACTTTCTCTGAGGTTGAGAGTTGCGGGTATTTCCACTCAATGAGTGGGATGCATAGTGTTTCCATGGAGATCTATTTTTAGTTGCTGACAAAAAAGGGCAACTGTTAAAATATGCCATCATGTTCCCTCTGAGTGCAAAAAAAAAATCTAATTTAGTTTCATGCAGGTTTTTTTGTTTTGTGTTTTTTTTACAGTTCTTTTTCCTGTCCCTTGCATTTGGAATGACAATGTTAGGCCGGTGCCATTTGCCAGTGTGGATTTTGATCTCAGGTCCTGCTGCTTTTGACTGATAAATATATTGCCAGGCATTTAGTATACGAGAAGAGTCGTCGGGGAAAGGTAGAATTGATGCATCGCTAATAATCCTCACTGGGAACTAAAAAACTGCTTAAAATGTTTTCTGATCACAATGAGCTGAAAATGTTTTTGGAGCCAAAATCTCTCTTAGGTTACAGAAGTTTGACTGCTTATCTTAGCCCTGAACCAGAATACCAAGAAAAGTCATTACTGAGTAATAAAATAATCAAAACGTTTATCGGAGTGGGAAAAAAACAACGAAAAAAAAGGATTTATTGTTGGTATATTAATGACATTTCCCTTTTCTTTCCCAAAGGATGTTTAAACAATACTGTTTAGTTATCTTATCCCACTATTCCATGAGTATTGTAGACATAAAGTGACTTTATGTCTACAATAAAGTCCGGTTTCGGGTTGCTGCTCATGCGACTGACCGGCCAGCTACCTAGTCTGACCTGTCTCCCCAATGTGATGTTTTTGTATTGTATGTACGGTTGGCAAGGTCAGTCTCTCAATTGCCCCTCAGGGATAAATAAAGTCTTCTGAATCTGAATCTGAATCTGAATTTATTTGTGTAGCACTTTACACACAAAATAGTTCAGACAGTATTACAGAAGGAAACAGAAGAGGAATAACAAATAAAAAACATTGTAAAAATGAAAACACGTTTGTTTAACAAGTAAATGAAGAAAAAACAGACACATGATCAAACACAGCACATAGAGGTTATATAAAGATATCAGCTGTTAAACGGGAACTGCTTACGTTTGGCATAGCTACGGGCTAATGACTCTTTAAATAGCAGTGGAATTGGAAAATAGCGGAGGAAGAAGGGCTTTACAGTCTTAGAGGTAACACACTTTAGTGCTTTGTAGACAAACCTCCGTGTTTGGTACAAACAGTGAGGTGGAGTAGTGTTGGGGTGATGGAGACAGAAGGGCTACTGAAGTTATGAAGACAGCGGAAAAATGAAAATGAAATGAAACCATAAATGCCTTTCATAAAAGCAGAGAACTGTTTGACATTTGATTTAAATACCTTGGGGTTTTTTTGCCATTCGTTCATGTTCTTTGCATGCTGTTGACATTATAGCTTGTTGTGTTTGAGTTTCATTACTTGGTAATGAATGGTCACACAAAGACTCCTTTGCAATCAGCCTTGATCCTTTCTGAGAAAGTTGTGACTCATTTGTGTGTCACCACAGTTTAAACTGCCTCCACTGCCCAAGCAGTTAGTTGGGTAGACTGACAGCATTTACATGGCAAGCAATATTTCATAAAATGCCAAATAGATGTTTTTCTGTAAGCAGTATTGTAATCAGTGATCCAGGAATGAAAGATAACTAAGCAGAGGCTTTTCCAGGAAACACTGAGTATTTAATGACTGGAGAGATTGATTACAGTGTAGCTTGCATTTCAAGGGCATTTAAGGAGAATGTAGTTTAAAGTTTTAACAAGGTTAAAGGTCATTTTAAACCAAAGTAACGCCACAAAGAGTTTTGCCTAATACATAACAGGTCAGATATCATCTAAGTGAATGCTAGGATTATTATATGCATCCATTGTTTTATCATATTTATTTAAAAAAAACATATATCACTGCAGTATCAGCAGAAATTGACTTTTTTTAAAAGATAGAAAGGGTTCATGTAAATATGTATTTATAAACAGCGTTTATCTTTGTGTGTGTGTGTGTGTGTGTGTGTGTGTGTGTGTGTGTGTGTGTGTGTGTGTCTAACCAACTGGAACTGGCTAAAGCCCCTGTTATATGAGCTCTACTCTTATTGTTTGATATTGCAAGCAACTGCAGGCATGCTTGGCCAAGCTTATTAAACACACACGCACACATGCACACACACAAAGCTCAAGCAGTCGCTCAAGAGTCACGAGCTTATACTCACACACATGTGCGCACACAAGCACATACACATGCTTGTGTAAGATGTGAGGCAGGATGCTGTGGAGATCAATGGCTGTACATGCTAGGTTTTCTCAAGAGACAATTAAAAGGGAATAGATAATGAGGCTATTTATAGACTGATCTATTTGTAACCGGGGCATTCTCCATCGTAAGAGCTGGGAATTGTTCTCTTTCCTGCCTTCCCTCCTTTTGTTCCCATCTCCTGCCTCTCTCCTACACCGTCTCCGTTTTGTATATTTTTGCTCCTTTCTTTTTTTAACAGCTCTGTCATCATTTCTCGCTTCTCCTTTAGTGGATGACCACTTATTTTCCACAAATGTTAGTAATTTATCGCAGGGAATCGGTGCGCATTTACATGTGAAACATTGTCATGCAGCAGCAATGTTATCAGGTGCAATCCAGGGCCACTCCTGGGAAACCCAGTGACGCACTACGCATGACATAATGCTGTGGTAATGTCTGCATTCGTGGGGGAAAGAGACAGAGAGAGCAACCGTGAAAACACACTGGGCTTATGTGCACGCTCAGCAAACACCGAACAGCAGCCGGGTAGATTAATGCAGCTTGATGTAATGTCTGTAATAAATCCGATTTTATAGATGAACATTTATACATATATCAAGTTTAACATGTTATACACAAATTTGAAGGCCATTATGTAAGCGAAGAATGCTGGTAAGAGATACAAAATCCACCACAATGCTTTTTTTTCATATCATCCCCTGAATTTGATCCTCTCAAATCAATAAAACTGTACAGACCAAAACCTTTTTGCATAGATCTTAACCTTCTATAATGTCCATATTATTAGCGCTATAATGTTCAACTGTGGCTCTTGTCAAAGCATTGAAATTGTTGTAATTTGGGCTCGTGTATGAGAATCATTTTCTGGGCTGTAATCTAAAAGTAAACTGTGCCTCAAGCAGCCTGTATGAATTTCTTCACATAAAAGAGCAAAAGATATTTATGTGCAGTAGTTCATGGCATACGAGGAGGTGGATGAGGTCGAGGCATAAGGTCCTTATCTCCCGAGCAGAATTATATAAGGAATGCAGAGCTGTAGTCCACCGTGACTCAAACTGGTAATTAGAGATATTTTGTTTGTGGTGCTATGTTATGCTATTAAAAAAAGATTGCACATTTTCCCATATCTGTGTGGATTCTCTCCAGGTACTCCTTCTTCCTCCAACAGTCCAGAGTCATGCAGTTAGTGGGGTTAGGCTAACTGGTGATTCTAAATTGCCCATAGGTGTGAATGTGAATTGTTGTCTATCTCTCCGTGTTAGCAGTGTGACAGATTGGCAGCCTATCCAGGATACTCTGCCTCTCACTCTATGGCAGCTCGGATAGGCTCCAACCTTCCCACAACCCTAAATTGGATAAGCAAAATAAAATTGATGCATGCATGGATGGATGGATAAAGCATCCACGCAACATTAACTCTTTATCTGCTTCTGTCTCCCTATCTATTTCTGTGTCTTCCATTTTCAGGTCTTGCAGGTGCCCAAACTGACCTGGACAAGAGGAAAGAAATATTTGGTAAAAACCTGATACCTCCAAAAAAGCCAAAAACCTTCCTGCAACTGGTATGGGAGGCCCTGCAGGACGTTACCCTCATCATCTTGGAGATCGCTGCCCTGATCTCCCTGGGTCTCTCTTTCTACCACCCTCCTGGGGAGACTGGCGGAGAGTGTGAGTGAAACAGCTCCTGTGACTTTAAAGTCTGTCCATTTTTGCTCTGCGCCATTATCTGTGGTATCTTCTCTGTTGCGGGGAATGGAAGTGGGGCTATAATTGTTCTGGCGCACTGGCATCACTTCCTCTGACCTGACTCGCCCGGGCTAACGTGCTTACACCTACATGTTTGCACACACACTTTTTAATTGGCGAGGCTGGTCATACTTTGTTTGTGGCCTTGCCTCAAGAGGTCAAGTGACTCATCAAGCATAGGGCTAATTTTTGGTTGTGCGTGTGTGTGCTCGTTTGTGCAGATTATGACTGTGTCAAATGTGTGTAAGAAAGGTACTGGGAAGGTTAATGAAGTGTTGAGTAGAGAAATAACCTTGAGCTCCCAGGGCCCATACATCAGCCTTGTGAGCCGTGAAACAGGAAATGAAGACAGAGACCATAACGAGGTGCTGAGTCAGCTACATCAGTCATTGCGCCCTGCCTTATCACAGTAATGGAATTCAGTTACCCTGCCAAAGGGACAAGTCATCATTTTAGGGGGTTTAAAAAGTCTCATCAGGCTGGAAACATTAGAAAATGAAGAAGTGGTTACCATTGCATTAGTTGGATGTGTTTATTTAGTAATTTCACAGTTAATCCATGTTTAGTTGTTTGAGCGTAGCAAACAATACATGATTTACTAACTCAGTCAAATAATTACACTATAAATTTGCCTAATTGGAATCTGATCATCAGTTATGATGTCAAGACACTTGCTTCTGTTCTCTGTGTCGTTTTAGCTGCTTAGCTTTATGAATGAACTCTGTATCAAATAAAGCAAAGAGATGCCGAGGGTATCGTAATGCTAATAACTGCACTATCTGTAGATACATTATCAAGCTTCTCTTTAACCGGCAGCAGAATAGGTGCCAGTGTGCAACTCTCTTTTCACAGATGATATGAATATGTATGGATGTAAATCAGGGACCTAAACTGTTATGAATAGAAGCCAGTATCAGGGCTATTGAGATAGATATGAATTCAAAGCATTATGTCTCACCAAATTCAGAGAAATCCCAAATGAATATGTGTTTGTGTGTTACAGACAAAGGCAAAGATGGACATAAGGTCATAGAAATGGAAGGATACTTAGAGATTTAGATCTCTCACAAAATGTGAGAACAAAAACAAGGATGATAAGGAGGATAATAATGAAAGAATAGTCCACAGAAATGATTTGGATTGATGCAATAATTTCTTTCTTTTTTTTCAAATTTGACCAAATAAAATGGCAGAAATACTACGTATAAATTAAATGAATGCAGTAAACTGCATTTTAAAACAAAAGAAAACCAATTAAATATATGTGATAAGAAAATATTGCATTTCTTCACCTATACATTTGTTCATATACATATACCACAACAAAGAAAGTCTGACGACAAGAAAACATATTTATGGCGTGTGTGTGTTTGTGTGTTGGGGAACTAATACGACCCCCCCAATCTGATCACACGCCATCAACCCACACATCTCTCCCTGCTCGTTTACTGTTTTTATAAATAGATCAAAAAAGCTCAACGGTCCAGAAATAGAAGCTGGTGGGATGACTTAATGCTCATTTCCATATGAAAAAGATTCACTGCAGTTGAATCAGAAGGCTCATTATTATGTCTAAGCACATAAGATGCAACATAGGAAAACTTTGAAAGACCCATATAGAAATCAGCATGATTAAGCAAAATGTGAAAGTGCCTTTGGAGCATATAGAAATCCACCCATTCATCCATTTTCTTAACTACTTACTCAACTGGAGTTCATTCTAATAGTAATAAGGCAAGAAGGAGAGTACACCCCATGCAGATCACTAGTCTGTCACAGGTTTGTGCACATTTATTTAATCATGTTCATGACAAGGTCAGCTGCAGTAGATGCAATATTTTGCTCTGCGTCTTTTTCAGATGCTTTAGTGTTTTGCTGCATTAGTGTGTGAAGAAACGTCATTTCAGTACCATGGACAGCTACTCACTGACCGTGTTACCATCAGTGTCTTGCCAAGCAGGATAGACCGAACTCAGTATGACCACAGTTACAAAAAAAGAAAAGGGAACGAAAACTACTGCAGGACTATTTGATGATTTAACAATGTTCTTTAAAAATAACAAAGTACTATTGAATTGCTTTAGATCAGATCAGTGTTTTTATTCATTTTGTTCTTAAAAGCTTTATTGGGTACTTTTTTGTTTGCCTAACACGCCCATGTCAAAATATGCACACTGTTGCATTCGTAAGTATCAAGCTGTCTCTCACAAAAAGAAAACATAAAAATCACAGGATTTCTTGTGAGGGGGCATTTGTCCCTGCTAAACTACATAAAACTAAATACCATGTTTGTCTAAATTTGTTGATCGTAGCGAGTACATAGTGTATGGTTTTGTACGTTTTTGTGCGTACTGATGGAGTACAAATCAAGGAGGCTATAATCTGTTAATTAATGCAGTGTATCTACTTAATGAACATCATATTGATTGGAGTCACTATGTTGCATACTAGTTGGTCCAAATTGCTTCTTAGAGTCTGGTTTTTGGTTAAAGCACATCCTGCATATGTAATGTCTGTAACATGGGGTTTCTGCTCATTCCCTTGTGAGCTGCAAGTGTTTTACAGTGCAAAGCAAATCGCTCCGCTGTGGGCTTTTGAAGTCCGCTAGCCAGGAGTGTGCAGCTCAATAGCTCCGAGAGAATTACATGAAGCTGCACAAGGAGGGCTGGGAATAGGCCTTGTTTCATTCTCATATATACCCCAATCTGTCAGTACACAGCCAGTAGAATGCAGAGCGGTGTTTGAAGTAGAACAAATATATCAAGAGAAAGAAGAAGTAAATACACTTAAGGTTTTTTCAAAGAGAGTTCATGTAATTTCACAGTCATTGCTCATATTGCACATACAAATAATTTCCATAAGCCAGTTCATAAGGAATAGATTATTAAATAAATCTAAAATATGTACGTCATCTGACCTTGTCACTGCCCACACTCTAGCATCAACCTGAAATCAAGAGAGCGTTTTGAATGAGAGTACAAGCTTCCCCCTAAGAGGGAAGACAGATTTAGAGCCTACATTTGAATGTTGCTGTTGGGGCTGAGCCTGTGAAATGCTGTCATCAGTCATATGAGGAATAATTGGCTATAGTTTTCAGGACTGCAGTGTGGGCAGACAGGCATCAAAGAGTGTTATGCGTTTTTTTTTAGGAAGCTCCAACACTGAATAATGTGGGAAAATAAATTTTTAGATTGCAGTATTTTCACAGATCAAATACTCAAATTTCATAAAGGCTGTTAATAAGTTAATTACTAAGGACTGTATACCCTTACTCCATTTTAGTGTGAAGGAAAGTTGAGTTGAGTTCCCAGAACTTGCTGACATTGAGGCTCAGCATAATTTATATGCACTGCAATTGCAAAGACATTACACACACAGTCACAGCTGTGTTTATGTGCAGCTTCTCTGTTTCCAGTTTGAGCTTTGATTACATCTCTTTGTATATTTTTCTGAAGTGTTCATTAATAGTAAATGTAAATACCTGTGTATGAAATTGTTGATTTGATTTGTGTGAACAGAGTACGTCAGCATTTATCCATGTACAAAAACGCAGTGTGCTTACATGTGCATGCATATCTATCTATCTATCTATCTATCTATCTATCTATCTATCTATCTATCTATCTATCTATCTATCTATCTATATATACACACACACACACACATATATATACAAACACACACACACACACACACACACACACACACACACACACACACGTGTGTGTGTAAATATCTAATGTATCTAATATACTTTATTTGACTATGCTTCTCTTTTCTGTCACTGTTCTGAAATTGCAGCCTGTGGCGCAGCAGCAGGTGGAGTAGAAGATGAGGGTGAGGCAGATGCTGGCTGGATTGAGGGTGCCGCTATTCTGTTGTCTGTAGTGTGTGTGGTGCTGGTGACGGCCTTCAATGATTGGTCAAAGGAGAAGCAGTTTCGTGGGCTGCAGAGCCGCATTGAGCAGGAGCAGAAATTCCAGGTGGTCCGTGGTAGCCAGGTCATCCAGCTGCCTGTGGCTGACATAGTGGTCGGGGATATCGCACAGATCAAATATGGTAGGTGCAACAAAACTGTCAAGATTACAATAATTAATTATGATTATGGACCAAAACTAATCAAACTTCCTAGAATATTTTGATTAGTTTGGCTTCGTTGGACGTGCTTACTGGCTACCACAGTTGGCTCTGTGTAAAGTAATTTTCTAGGTTCATAAGCTGAAAATAGACTACAGCCTCATTTCCAAAAGGGGATTAAAGTTGTGAAGTCCACCTTAAGCAATTAAACATAGTTAAGCTACATTCACGCAATTAATTAGCTGCAGACTGACCCCATGCATGCTGAGCAACACATGCACATCTTCAAGTTCCATAATGTGAGTGACAACTGTCAGTAATGCCTCACAATGGTGCAGAATAAATGTGGTTATCCTGAGTGAGCCTGTTTTTTTTTTTTTAGTACTTAGAAAGCAACAAAGCCTCTTTCATTGTTGCAGGTGATCTGCTTCCTGCTGATGGAGTGTTGATCCAGGGTAATGACCTGAAGATTGATGAGTCATCACTGACCGGAGAGTCTGACCACGTCAAGAAGTCTGCAGATAAGGACCCAATGCTGCTGTCTGGTATGGATTCAGTTTAGTGTAGTTTATGAATGTTATATAGTGTTTGTAACAGCCATTTTTTCCTGCATGTTGTTTGGAAAAACAAAACAACAAATAGACAAGTCTGGGGTTTTTTTCTGCCAGTGACAGCTTGAAAAACATTGTTTTTAATCAAATGTTTGTCTTTACCTATTTTGCTTTTTGCTGCAGCAGAAACAGAAGCGGGGTTCTTGGACTGCAGGATTATTAGAATTTAAGAATATTCCTGATAAGAGAAATGTGGGATAATCGGATCATATTAGTATGTTTTGCTGCAGATAATTAGCTGTGTGACTTTTTGCTGCCTTCTTTAATTACCCTCGTATTCACCTACACCAACTTATTTTCCCCGAGGTTAATGATGTTCTGTGTGCAAATACAAGTCTGGTACATTATTAGTGTGTCAAACTTGCCACTTTAGCACATTTTATATAAAATGAAAGAGAGTTTAAATTATTACTCGTGATTTTTGAAGGACTCTGTCTTTAAGATGTTTGAGATTTTTAATCCCTTTGACACATATAGCAGTCACCCATTTTTAGGTCAGTGAAGCCACTGATGTAAATTTGGATTCAATATGCACTTTTTCCTGGCTTCTCACTGTACTTGTGATCGATGAAAGCCAGCTTTGTGTTCTGGTTTGATTCTTGTTGCTTGTTAATATGTGTGATGTCACTGTCATGCATAAATGAGCAGAAGTGACAGAAGACCATAGGTGGCTGCACAGCATGGAGATTCAGAAAACATGTGGACAGCTCCTTAACAGCGGCATGCCCATCATGTCTTATTACATGAATCAAAGGCCTGACATCAGTTACACTGATATATAAGCCATTCTAAAGTAACAGTACAGGTAATGCAACAGGAGAGTGCTGTGTGACACAGCCTCCTTTAATCACAACAACCAATTTACCATCCTGCTGTAACGCTAATCATCAATCACATCAGTGTTTTCCTCCTCCTGAATCCCTCCAGCTGACCCAACACAAAATAAATAAATAAAAAATGTATCAGGCCAAAAGAAGAGACAAGCTGCAGCCTTGTGGTCCTGACAAACTTTACCACACATGATGCTTTCCTCTTACACTTAACTAGATTTGAGCCCACTGGATATAATGAGAAGGATCAATCTTCAGTCAGGAAGCATGACACACCCGCTATGCAACATGTCACACTCCATACTGGCTAGTTATGAACATAAGATTAGAATGTTAAATAGAAGCAGGACATAATGTTACCCTCACCATAACCAAATGTAACCTTTAAAGCATGCCTTCACCTTACTTGCTATCCAGTGCGTCAAGACTCCCATTTTACCCGACTGAGTGCACTGGTCACTGTTAACAGTCTAACTCTGAAAGAATAAAAAAAAAATACCAAATACCAATCTGGACAGTTCCCAGTGGGTCTCAAGATTGCAGTATCAATCAACGTATTCCTCTTTTGCTCTCTATGCACTCTTCACATGGATACAGCTAAGCCCACTGTAACAAGATTAGCCAGTATTACTCTGTATATAAATGGAAGCCAGACAGTGTCTGCTGCTATAACCTTTTTCCTAGTCTACAGGTTCTGCATATTCATTGATAGATATGATTTTATCAAGATTGGGACATAACAAGATCAACTAACCTGTTTGTAAAACGCTTTAATGTTATTGATTGAGCAAGTTAGTCGCATAAGTCTTTGTAATAGGAATGAGCTGTTATAGAAATTAACAGTCAACCTTTGCTAGAAAAGCTCTAAAAAGTAACAAAAGTGTTTATCTTTTTTTAAGTTACTGAAAGTATGCATATCTGTAATATAGAAACTGCTGCACTTTCTTTAGGGACCCATGTGATGGAGGGCTCGGGGCGCATGGTAGTGACGGCTGTCGGTGTCAACTCTCAGACTGGAATCATCTTTACACTGCTGGGGGCTGGCGTGGAGGAAGAGGAGAAAAAGGAGAAGAAAGGTAAGATAATTTGATCCTTATATAATCTTCTTATATATAACCTGCTCCATACTCAGGAGTACTGAGTAATTTGTTTTTGTGTCAGTGTTGCCCAGCAACATACCCCTGAAAACAAGCTTTTCTCATTTCATTACCTTATGTTCTCAAAGTCTGTATACCTCATTGCACAATGTCAGTGTTTTAACTGTCTTTGTAAACAGAGGGGTTCTAAAGAATGAACTCACAAGTGGACAAATGTCCACCTTTTGTAGGCGTTTGTAGTACAGTATTCAACACTAAGTGAATGTGTATAGATACTGTATGATATCAGTATTGGTGGCTCAGTAATCAGCTGCAGTATGCAGGTTCTGTGGGTTCAGGTGCATCATTGTCCTTACTCTCTTATCGTTCCAAATTTGCCTCGAAGGAGGGGCAGTGGAAGACGGACACCAGAATACAGGTAGAGTATCACCTTTCTCTGACCCCTGGGAGTGGTACAGTACTTGAACCTTTTGATCTTTAACCCCCTAATGCTTACCAGTAAACCACTGTTGCTAGACTACCCTTTTCTCTAACAAAGCAACCTTGCTTCTGTTAAACTCCTCACTTAAAAAGAGAAGCATCATAATCACAACACTGCATCTTTTTAAGTGTTGATAGATAATACATTTCACAATGCATAATCCTCTCCTCATATAACAGGCTCTGCACTCATCAGACTAACTAGCTAGCATCCAGCACAAGCCCTGCTTCATAGACGTGTTGAATGCCATGAATAAGAACGGGCTTTCAGACTCATCTCATTGCTGTATTACAGAACAATGATATGAGAGCAATAGCCTTGTGGGTGCACAACACATGTACCAGCAGTAGGGTGTAAACTAGTTAGTACAAGCTTGTATAAGATGTACTCTTTTACATCTTAATATGCATATGTGCACAGTTTATCCTTTTAGTAGTGTCTTTGCTACCACTTCCGTATTTTCATTTAATTAAAAATAGTTTGCATGGAAACATGTAGTGATATTATAAAAGGGTAAAGATTTGTTAGATCATCCCTCCAGCTTAAATCTAATGCTGTGTGTCTTTTTAGTGTGATGTTTATAATAACTACAGTTCTTCAACAACAATACGGTTTTAGGTGCATCGCTGCTATGATATATATTCATTTACTTTTTTGGTTTTTATATATCTAATTTGATTGGCTAAACCAGGGGAAAAATTCTTCTATGATGATTCAAAATGAATAATAATTACTGATCAACAATGATAATTTGACAATTTCATGATCAAAATCATACCAAAATGTTGCCACACATTTGAATATCCTTTCGCATTTAATAATTGATTCACATTTGGTCTAAATAGTACAGCTCTGACAAAGTTAGGATTAAGACTTTTTAAAGAATCATATCTGCCAGATGTTGGGTGAGATGGATCTGCTGTGAAAATCTGAGACCAGAATCACAGAAGTCCTGTTTTTAAATGAGATGACTGAAAAATTAAGTTATAATGAAACTGACAAACATTTATGCACCACGCTTTGTTTTAATTTTGCTGAAACCAAAAGGACACTAAAACATAATAAAAATTTCCCATGTTTATCATTTAAAAATAGCAACTATAACAACTACGGAAAATAAAAAAAACTGATACATTACTATGTTTCCTGTTAAAGATCATTAGTCTCTTCACTTAACTGGCTGGCACATGTGTGTTTCACTGGCTAATGAGGTGGATCCCTCTTATTTTTTGTTTAGTGTGGACTGGGGAGTTTGACTTTAGTTTTAATTTTAGCTCATTTGTTTAAAATTTTTGGCTCAAATTAGGATTTTTGTTTTGCTAAACGATATTACACGAATAACATGGTTTTGATAAAAGTTAATATCGCTAAAGGTTGGGGGCACAATTGACAATACATGAAATTTGATGGGTAAAATGCATTGCACAGAAACAAACAGGTGTCTAAATTTGTCTGACAACTGACTTACTTCTACTGTAGCTGTGGTATCATGTTTTATTTTATTGTTCCCCCCAATGTTATGTTCAGATTTCATGTTTCATGTCCGTCCACTGTTATACTTGTCTTATTATTAACATTTGATAAACATCTTCTATCAAATCTAACATTAGCTAAATACATAATAATAATAAAAACATTTGCAAATGCATTTTTTTCCCCACACTAATCACACGGTCTTCACACAGTCTACATATGATGAATCTCTTAAATGTGCTATAACCATGTTATTTCTGTTCACTGTCTTGGGTGTGCACGTGTGTGGGTGTGTTTGTGTGTGGGCGTGCGTGTGTGTGTGTTTTTGTTCATTCATGTTTGGCCCTTATTGTTACTGGCTAGACTGCTCCCATCCCCCTATCCACCCCATCGCAACTATAGCCACGGATGGGGCTGCAGGCATTAATGCCCCTGGCAGTGCCAGCCTAATTAATGGTAGGTCGATAAAACCTCTGATCTCTGATCTCTCTCTTGTGACTTTTGACCCCTCCTACCTTCTTCATTCTCAAACTGCCTCCTCCTACCGTGGGTGCTCATCTTTTGCTTTTCTCTCTGTTGTTTTGTACCTTTTTCGTATCCATGCTATCAGTGCATGCCATTATTATCTGTAGAAATTGTGTTTCTTGTTCTTCTCTATATGCTGTTGTTTGTCTTGTAAGAGTTTTAACGAATATAGCCATCATGGACACATTTCTAATGTTTTTCCTCTGCATGAATCTTTAAATCAAGACTAAAATAAATAAAAGTCCCCAGGTCCATGGGTCTCTATAATGTTGAAAAGCAAGGAAGATCTTTTGAGCCTTTTTATATTGTCAGGGATAACAAGAATAACGTTAAAAGTGACTTCATTCTGTTTCTTGCTCAGAATCTGGTAAGAAAAAGGCATATAACATATAACCCCTGCAGTGTTGTTGCTACATATGAGTTTTTGAACGATTAGGCCAGGATTTACAAGGCACTTTTTTATTTTCAGACATAGACACACTAGTCTTTTTCCTATTTTATAGTCTAACTGACCTCTTGGCAATAAAATGGTGCATTTGGATAGTTTCCACATTTGAAACCCTTTCTTTAAATTGTACTCTTATTTTCCTTCATAGTTCAAATTTGATGTAATTGTTGAGATTTGAAAAAAAAAAAACACAGGTTGATGACTTATGGAAAAATCTTACAGTAGATCCAACCCCCTTTAGTCTGATGTCCCCTGAGGTCGCTTAGTGCAAATCCTCTATTTCTGTGTTAGCTGGACACAATGCAGTGGCACTGGGTTCTCTCTTATCTGTTTCCCCTTGGAGAGCAGCCCCAGTGTGTTTGTACCCAAGGCAGGAGTGGTAAGATTTGTGCTGTAATGGTGACCTTGTGCTATCCTGGGCTGGAACAAAGCGATTTGTCTTCAGCTTTATTGTGACTCCGGGGAAACTGGCTAAAGTGGAAGTGAAGGTGAAATGAACCAGCTCTGGACTGATGGTCTTACAGCTCTACCTGAACAATTTGTGACATTTATGTACAAATCCCTGAAAGACAGATTTGGTCAACTTTCTGGCCTGCCTTTCACCGACTCCAAAAATAATTGGATCAAAGCTGCAGTACAAAATAAAATGCTTCTTCTTTTTTTGGCACACTGTGTATCTATTTTGCTTGAAAGTGCAAGGCGCTTTACTAGATGCTTAGTCTTATCTTTCACCGGCTGCAAAATAATATATATTCTTACTTCTAACAAAGTCTTTCACAGCTCAATTAGACTACCCCCAAGTTGACTGTATAACTTAAAACAGCACTGTGCGATTAAACTGCACATTTAAATTAAGTTAACTCCTTTTGAGAAGAATCCAACAGCATAATAAATTCATTGTCTCCAAACTTATTTCAGTTTTCTTCCAGTTGTTCTTATGTAACTTCACCATGTGGGAGGCTTTCCCTTCAGGCTCTCTCTTTCTCCCTCTGTATTGTTCACATTTCCAGTCTGCTTCCCTTTAAGTGTGTGATCGTGTGATCTTGCATGCCTGAACTTTCCTCTTATGCATGCTGTCTCTTGTTTCTGTGTACTGTACGTGTGCTTTTGGTGTACCCTCTCTCACTGTCAGTGTTTGGTGTAATGCCTTATCTGCTGTTTGTCTTATATCTCATTTGATAACCCGACAATTTGATTCATGTTGTTGCTAATGTTGCGTGGAATTGCCTGTGCTCACAGTGTGAGTATGTCATTCAAAACAATACAAAGAAAATGAAGAGATTTTTTAAAAAGTGCAATTTTAAATGTGAATTTTACATCACACTTAATATACTTTGAATAATTTCTTTTTTTTTTTTTAATTTTAGAAAGGCCCGTTAATTGATTTTAATTACCTAATTAATTTATTATGCAATGAAATAAAGTGTATCAAAACTATGGTTTCTCCCATTTTGTAGTAGTCTGCACAGCAGTATGTCAGTGATCTGTTAGAATAACCCGTTTAGTACATTTTAGTCTTTCTAACTCCTTGTCAGCTGTTGTAGCTACTAGTTGCATCACTTGCTTATCACAAGCCTTTCTATGTGACTGTCACAGAGATGTAATAAAAGTCATTTTCCTGTCTCCCTGTTTGTGAATTTTGGTTCTCATTGTTTGTGCTGTCTCTGTGGTGATAATTTGTTGACCTGTCTGCCTTGGTTATTTTTGTTGTTGTTGTCTTGTATGTCTCCATCATAGGTAAAATGCAAGATGGCAATATGGAGAGCAACCAGATTAAAGGTAACCAAACCATATCTTTCACTCTCTCCTCCTCCTCACCCTCCTCCTCCTTCCTTTTCCTCTTCTCATCTCTTCCCTTTTATGGTGTGTAGCGTAAGCTCTGGGTCAAATCCAGGTTACTTTATTTTTATCAGCCCACATTGATCTTAATAATGGTCTCTCTAAGCGTTGTGCAGTGCTAATTCAGACTGGATTCTGCTCATTTTTGTGACTGAAGTCTATTGCAGGCTGAAGCCAATCCCAGACACTGTGTTGGAAGGAATTAGACCTTTTATTTGACCCAGGTTTTACCCACAGTCAAATTATGTTAGACATCCCGCTCTTTCCCACTGTCTGTCACTGCTGTGTCGTCCCTGGTCTGTTGTTCTGTTCTTCTTGTTGTTTTGTTGGCTCATCTTGGTCTTTCTGAGAAAATAGCAACCTGTCCCTCAACTATCCCCTGTCAGCCTTAGCCAAGTCGCCTTTTATCCAGGGACCCCGACAAGTGTCCTCTCTATAATAAAGTTTGCCTTACAGAATTTGATTTAAATTGGTGTCAGATTAAAGGGATCCTCTTTCATTTATATTTATTGTTTGGTCTCTGTAGGGGTGTGGGTAATGCTGATTTATATTATATCAGGTTAGACTTAGAAAGAAAGCACATAACACAAACACCATAGGGATTTCTTCAAATAGTGTAATGTGGCTGACAGTCACAAACCACTAGGCAATTAATTTCTCGAAAATATTAAACAAAAAACAAGCTGCTACTGCTCTCAGATTTTTCATACAAAGGTTTCATTAGAGGTATGTTAACCTTAGCTCTGCTGATTGATTTAGTAATGATGTAGTAGCTGCTTGTCACATGCTTATTTGATGATGTCAATAAAGGTGTGACAACATACAATAGAAATGATTAATTATTACATTGTTAAACTTTGTTAATCTTTCCATAAATATAGGAATTATGTAGAAAATAACTTAAAGAAGACTGTTTCATCAGTAAACAAGAAGCATTCAGAGAGTACAAACCAATGCCAAGCCAGCTCACACGAGGCAGTATTCATGTTTAAGAAAGCAGTCTTTTATTTTACATATATTCCATTTGCTTTCTTTGTTCTTTTTAAACTTACTTCAAGAAGTTTGTAGTGCAGTAAAAATAATGTACTTTGGGCAATTCTTAATCTTAATGTATAACAGTATAATTTAAGGCAGTAAAATTTTAAGCATATTTTTAAAGATCAAAGACATTTTATGAAAGATTGACCTTTTTTGACCTTGAAGATGAGGTCGGGGGTCCTGAAGTATTGTAATTTTAGAATCCTCATATATCATTCCTTATATGTTGTCAATGAAAACAATGGCAGTAAGAAAGATGGTTTTTATTAGCTCTTCATAGGATTATTGTCACTTTGACCTTCGGATCAATCTATTGACCTTGAAGTAAAGGTCAGAGGTGAAATGTGACATGATATATTAAATCTTGATATGGTGCTTTCTACATGTTGATATACACACCACACTTGTAAGAGTCATAGTTTCTAAGTTATAATGTTTTTAATCAATTTTTGACCAATAAATTATTAAGTTGACCCTGAAGACTTTGGTGGATGTAAGCCAAACTGTAATGGATTGTTAACATGACCTTACTCTACACCCCTTAATGTAATGTAAGCATTTATTAGTGAAGGCGATGTGTATATTATATTCTATTTTATGCTTCTTGACAATATGGGTATCTGCAGGCCTTGATGTCATGGCAAATATAATAAAAGCATGGTTATATAGATTAACAGACACAAGCTGAAGAAAATCCATATCTTCAAAGAATAGGCACAAATACTTTCCTATAGTAAAACTGTGGGGTGTGGTATGATTACGATGATAATTATTGCTAGAACGCTATTTAAAGAACAAACAGTCTCTTTCAGAAGATGAACTTTAGTCAAGAGTGTGTTTTAATTTTAAGTAATGCTCTTCTCCTGAATCCACCTGGATACAGGCGATATACTCTGTCTTGTGTCGAGGGGGTGAAAAAAACAAAATGCGCAACTGGAGAGTATGACAAATGCTCAACATTAAAAGGTTTTTCATGACCATCAAACAAATGCCTCATTGTGATTGGGAAACTGGGTTGAAATGATTCTTGGTAATGGCTTACATTAACAGAGAGGTTCACTTCATGTGTCTTTTCAAGGGGAGAGCACAAGAGATGGGGTAAGGTAATTGTGGACTGGTTTTACTGCCTAAGAGGGTCCCCCCCCCCCCCCCCCCCCCCCCCCACCACCACCACACACACACACACACACACACACACACACAGGACTTTGCATTTATCAAATCATAAAATTTCATAACGTACCTAAAATATCAAATACACTTTAAGTGGGAGTAGAAATTGCATATATATATTTTACATGGGCCAAAATATGTCTTAAACAACAGTCTTTAACAGCCCTTTTGAGTTGAATTCATTTTACTTTCACTGTGTTATCTTTGTGTTCCAGTCTACTCCATATGCATTATTTCAGTTAAATGTATAGTCCTACTGATTATACCGTCTTACATGATTATTAAAAACACACTTTTCAAAATTTTAGATACGTCAAGTGATTATTTTGCTTTTTCACTGGGTTTCAACACTACTGCCAACTATCATGAGTTTGAACGTTACTCAACTGATTAGGCCCAAGATATATTTCTGGCAGTCAATTTCATCATATCACTAGGAGCTTGTCTACAAATTATTCTCAGTGGGGGAAAAAAAAAGAAAACACAATTAAAGACTTGAGCAGTTTTATGCCCATTTTGTAGATAAAAGCCTTTTAAACTGATTTTGAATTGTTCACATTACCTGAAACAACAACCCAAATATCAGCAATTACAATTCATCCTGAGAAACAATGACTGTAATATCTGAAAATAAGTTTTTCTATCATTTAATGAAGCGATCAAAAATTATGATTTTAGATTTAAGTCATTTTGTTTGCATGGTGTGAAGGCAAAGACTTTTTATTTATCACACTACACTTTGAATTAAACCTTCAGTGAGTTTTACGCTAAAAAGAAGATATTTACTTCTCATGTTTATGTAGTTTATCTTTTACTTTTTTCTTGACTTTAAATTGTGCTCTTCCTCACTATTATTTTGTATTTTTATATACAGTACAGGAAGTGTAATTTTCACATGGTATAAATGATCCTGAAATGATCAGCAGACTTCTAAATACTCTAGATTTTAAGATAGTTAATGTATGAATAATTTATGGTAAATATGTTTTTTTGAGGAACGATGGGAAGAATAAGTGTGTCTCTTATACTATGGTATATACTATAAAAGTGCAACATGTTTTAGTTTTCTTACACATCATACAGTAAGATGGTCAGAGCCAAGCAAAATGTCATTCGATGTAGTTATTTTTTCTTGGTTTTAAGTCTAAACTGTTTGCCAGTGCCGAATGGTACTGGTGCGAGTAGCACACCTGGGTGTTAAGTGAAGTCCCTCTCCCTCCTCATTTTATTGGTCTAATCTCCTTATCTAACACTGGTGCTGTCTGTTTTTTGTTGTTTTTTTGTTGTTGTGTTTACAGTGAAGAAGCAGGATGGAGCAGCTGCCATGGAGATGCAGCCTCTAAAGAGTGCTGAAGGCGGAGAGGCTGACGAGAAAGAGAGGAAGAAAGTGTCAGCTCCGAAGAAAGAGAAGTCTGTGCTGCAAGGGAAGCTGACCAAACTGGCTGTCCAGATTGGCAAAGCAGGTACAACAAATTGCACACAGACAAGTTTATCACTCAGTCACGCAGATAGATCTGGGAAAAAAGAGGCACTAAACCATCATCCTGTCCATCAAAGTTGCACAGATAAGACTGCTTTTTATTTGTTTGAAGCAATCAAAGGAGTTTAGAAGAAACTTAAGGTATCTGAATTACAGAGCTCTGGAAGAGTGTGTTCAGTGTTTTGTTTTGTTTTTCCCCTCTGCCCTTGAGAAACTGCTGAATCATTGCACTAGTAGAAACAGAGATTTTGTCATGCAGGTCACCCAGTTTTGCAATGTTACACACAATATCATAAAATGTTGTTTCTAATATAATTTAGGGTAGGGTTTAGGCCACTGAGGAGCTGATGTGAAGCACATTTGCAGCATGTGAGTCCTTTCAAATGAAGGTAACACATCGAGAAAACAGGACCAGTGTGAATATCGTAATTTGCTTTTCTTAATCTGCCGCTTTTCTCAGAAATCTTTAACCTTTAGTGCACCAAATAATACCTGTTTTTAAAAAACTGTTTGATTTTTTCCTCAGTTTAAGTACTCCCAGACATTCGTATACCACGACAGGCCTGCTTGGGTAACAAGTGACTGCATAAATGTTTTAGTTCCAGCTTCATCAAAATAAGTGAGATTTCCCTTTACACAATCAGCTCACTATGTAAGGCCAGCCATTTTGAGTAGGGATTCAAATCTGTTACTGCCTGCAGTGCAAAGATAATCCACAAGTGGGCAGATTGTTGGGAAGTGTTAATTATGTTAATAACATACAGGCCTCGAAAGCTTGAGTGTACAAATGGTGCTTCTGTCCTTAAAAGCTGTTTAGGAAGTTAAGTAAACAGAGCTTCCAGTGTGCTCTAGTTCTTATTTCTCCTTGTAAAGAGTTGAAGGTTTTACAGCTTCAAGAAGTCCCTGTTTCTACAGTGTGCTGTTACATCAAACTGTTGGCCTGAGTGATGGAATGAGGACACTGTGTCAGAACAGTGAAATACCAAGGATGGATTAGCATACAAGCAGTGCTTGTAAGATCATGTGGCATATTGGGGAAAATATTGGAACTTCAGCATCTGTGTGTCTTAAAAAGCCACACCCGAAATGTAACTATTAGTTGTCCTCCTTTAACAAGCTGAGAAAGAATAAAGACTGCAAATAGTTGTTTTTATTAACATTTACCTTTCATAATTAGATAGTTATGGCCATTAAAACATACCCAAAGTTTATAATAATGAGATAAGCATGTAAGCATATATAAATAGAAAATGATCCAATGCTCAATTATGTTTGCGACAAGCTGCCCCAAAACTGTGGTTTTCTTGATCAATTTATGTATATGTTCTTGCATGACAAGCACCATATAATTAGTATTATAAGCTTTTAATGTACTCCAACATACAAACAGTCAACTATGCATGGAGATATACAGTTCACAGGAATACAGTTTTACCAGCTATGATACCATCAATGTTTCTGACAGCATACATTTTCCACTTCAGTAAGCTTTTCAGTACATGCCTATTAAAAGGGGCTCATTTTGATAAAGATATATTAGATATATCAGTCATGAAAATATTATGTCAGCCCAAGCAGGCAATGAGGACAAACGGTGTACCAAATGGAGTCATCCAACTGTTTTTATTTATTTCATTAAATGTTTATGCTGACAAACAGGGCATACCACCCCTCAGTATGATTCCCAGTATTGACCAATCATAAGTAAATGTTCTTTTAGGAATGGGGGAATTAAAGAACCAGTAGCCAAGGCTAGGCTGGAGGGCTGGAGGGCTGGAGGGCTCCACAACACTTAAAAAATGTTCTCAACCCTCATAAATATGAAGCAATACGTTTGAGTAAAATGCAACTGAAATATATAAAGTTAAAGGTTTATTTATTCATATAACTGTCATAATGGAAAATTCCATTTTCATTAAGGAAAATATGTTTGGTATAACATCAGTGTTTACCAGTCAAGTTAATTTAATTTGACCAGATTTGACCAAATTAAAATTATTGTTTTACATTTTACTCATGTAACTAAATTGCATGGAGATTTTTCATGCAATCAAATTACTTAAAGTCAGCATTTTGAGCATAAATATTTCTGAGTGTAAGCAGCATGAAATGCTGTAATTGCAATATAGACATTTTTTTTAAACTGTGACTCAGCTGAGTTAGTGTCCCAGAATAAAAAAAAAAGTTTATTAAAGTTGGAAAAATTACAACTCCTACAACATAATTACGTTCCCCTCCCATAGGTGCATGAATGAAATCCATCTCCATTATTCAGTTAGGTTTAAGTTACAGCTTTTTCCTACCCTAGCTTTTTTGTTTTTTGAACATTTATCATCTTGCAGTTCCTGCATTCAGGTATTTCATCTTAACCAGCATATTTATCATTTCAGTTATTTTCAGCAGCAGGCAGTTTAAGGTAATAAAAATGTCATAGATTTTGGAACCACCCTTTTAGTTCCTGGCAATAACAGCTTGTCAAATCTGGAAATAAGGTGCTTTGGCTATCAAACCTGTGTTTCACTATGTGTTTGCCACACAGAGTTTAGCTTAACAGTGATTACTGAGTGAAAATTGAGCACTGGAAAAGGGAGGGTAGCTTGCTCACCTAGCTAGACCTCACTGATCAGTCAGAGTTTTCCTGACACTGATACACATTAATATAACATATATTATTCCTTTGATAAATTATTTTATCAATGAATTTAGTCATCTCAGATTTTAGGCAACTCACAGCAACAACACACTGAGTTAAGTCCTGTGTGTGGCCATTCTCTGTGGAGTCATGATAAAGTGCTTGGCACTAGGAAGGACTTGAGCTGCTCACCACATGCCGCACTGATGGATCGAGTAAGCAAACTGAGTAACCGGATTTGTCCACAGTCATCAGTAAAGTGTAGCAAAGCGATTCTCTGCTTAGACTCCTGTATCAAACGGTTCCCCTCTATAGTTTTGTTTGATTACATGCCTCACTTTGCCATTCCTTTCCTCAGCTAATACTCGCCGTACTTTTCACCAGGTTTGCTCATGTCAGCCATTACAGTCATCATCCTGGTCCTGTACTTTGCCATTGACAACTTTGTGATGCAGAAGCGCCCTTGGATGCCTGAGTGCACTCCTATCTACATCCAGTACTTTGTCAAGTTCTTCATCATTGGTGTAACTGTTTTGGTGGTGGCTGTCCCAGAGGGACTGCCGCTGGCTGTCACCATCTCCTTGGCTTATTCTGTTAAGGTAAGGTAACTTTTAAGCATTGTAAGACTCCATGGGCTCACATTTGTTATTAATAGATTTGTTATGCAGTTAGATATTGTTGTTTTTCTTTGTCTTTGCATATGCAAATGTGTGCACCTTTCACAGAGATGAGACTTGCATGGATACTTGAGGATTCAGGGCAATTAATTCTCCCAGCTGTGTTAATGTGCTTATTTTTATTCACAGCGGCAAATATGTAAATAATTCAATTAAGTCTGACTGTGCAAAGAATTTAATTTTTTTTGAATGACATGAATCAAATTAAAATGTTATATGTACCGACATGTTCGGTGGCCATTTTTGCCACTGAAAGTTAAGCAGTGCGAGGCTCGGGATAGGCACTTTATTGAAAAAAAAATACTTTAAAATGGAACATATTGTTTTCTACCAACAGAAAATGATGAAAGACAACAACCTGGTGCGTCACTTGGATGCATGTGAAACAATGGGCAACGCTACAGCCATCTGTTCTGACAAGACAGGCACGCTAACCACCAACCGCATGACAGCTGTGCAGTTATACGTTGGTGATGTACATTACAAAGAGATACCAGATCCTGGAGTCCTGCCACCCAAGTCATTGGATTTACTTGTCAATTCCATCTCAATTAACAGCGCCTATACCACAAAGATACTGGTAAGTCTTAGAGAACACAGTTAATGTATAAGTATAAAGTTAAGTGAATATTTGAATACCTTATCTGTCACTTTTATATACTAATTCATGCTTGATGCTGTCCGTGAACCAATATTTGGGCTATTGTACTGTACTACACTCAGAGAAGATAAGCCTATATTATCCTGGGTTAGCTTCTTAGATTTCAGCTTACTCTGTGTAAACAGTGACACCATATGATGGGAGCAGCCCTGAAACAGCGAGACAGCTCTGCAGTGCTTTCTTTTTGGCTAAGCAGGCAGGCAGTGTCCTTGGCTGCTGCTTTAGATTCATTAGGCATTCGCTCAACTTGTCACCTTGAGAACGGTTGTGTAATTTTGTCTTATCTGATATTCAGAGCATAGCAGACTGTAATTGAATCCAATCTGTCTAAGTGCTGGAGATGTTCTCCTGTCTATAGTGAATGCAGCAAGGAGACATTTTCTCTAAGCTAGTTAGACCTGCATTCAATAAGAAATACATAGATATATGAACAAACACACTCATGCTGTTTCATATTCTAATCACAGAAAATGTGACTAGTCTGCATGGAAATCTTGTCCAGGACACAGGTCTGAAACATTATTTGCATGATAAAGCGCTTGGTTAAACAATCTAAAAGCAATGATTGCCAAGATTAGCATGTCTTCAGCTTGTTGGAACAACATGCCTGAGTAATCCATTTCCTGGCATGTAGACTCACCTGCACACACACACACACACACGCACACACACCTAAACACACACACACACACACACACTGTTTGTGCCTATCTATTTGTCACCATCCTTGTAAACTCCTGTAGAGTCTATTCATTGATGGTTGACCAACTGACAAATGCCCTTATGGAACTTGCATTAGCAGTGAGCTGAGCAATTAGGACATCTGTGAACGAAGAATCCAACAGATTTCATTTTTGGTGAAAGCACAGTACTGCTCTAGAGACATTGTAAGTGCAGGGACATGGATCCTGAATGGAAATCTATGAGAGAATTTTGCAACATTAAAGCTAGTGTTTGTCCTGCCCCTGCTACCCAAAGAACCGATCAAAAACTGAACCGGTAAACATATGTGGTAGTCGTGTTTTTGAGCACGTAAACACACAATGGAGTTTCATTATTAAATTAAAGATGAAGGTAGGTGTACTAATGGGAGTTATAGCATTTGTTCAAGTGATTAAGCACAGATGCTGCCTGGCTGTACTAAGGATTTACTCAATAATGAGCCTTTAATGCTGTGAAACTTTAGGTATAAACCTTAGAGGGGGGGAAAAATGTTTTTAAAAACTTATTTTAGAGTATAGTTTCTACATGTGCATTTTTCTGTCTCCTAGTGGGTTGATAATAAATGGTTATCTCTCTTACAATTTATTTAGATAGCTCTAAAAAACTGCGTAGATCTTTTGCAAAGATAGCTTTGAGTGCAAAACATGCTACCAGAATGATTTTAGTTGGTCACTGGACTTTTGAGTTGAAAGGTTACACACCTGTGTCTACTATCATTTCAACTTTTCATTTTTTTTATTTGTGAAAATTACTGATAGACAGTAGATTGAATTCAGTAATTTTTGCCATACAATTACCCTTCTTATCATAATGCCAAGTAGTACAGAGATCTGCTTGTGTCCCTTTAATACTAGTTTACAGTATTGAACTATATTGCCAAAAGTATTCACTCATCCATCCAAGTTGTTGAATTCAGGTGATACAATCACTTCCATGGTCACAGGTGTATAAAACCAATCACCTGGCCATGCAGACTGCTTCTACAAAGTGAAGGAATGGGTCGCTCTCAGTATATCAGTGAATTCCAGCATGTTACTGTGATGGGATGCCACAACAAATCCCAAAGGTGCTTTTGTTGCAACAAGTCTAGGCATTAAATTTCCTCGCTACTAAATAGTCAGCTGTATTATAACAAAGTGGCGGAGATTGGGAATGACAGTGACCCAACCATGAAGTGGTAGGCCATGTAAAATGGATCAGTGGACGGTCACCAACTTTCTGCAGAGTCAGTCACTACAAACCTTCAACCTCATGTAGCCTTCAGATTAGCTCAAGAACATTGCGTAGAGAGCTTTATGGAATGTGTTTCCATGGCGAGAAGCTGCATCCAAGCCTCACATTATCAAGCCCAATGCAAAGTGTCTGGTGGGATTGGTTCTCTGGAGTGACGAATCAAGTTTCTATGTCTGGTAATACTACAGATGTGTCTGGGTTTGGCAGTTGCCAGAAGAGCAGTACTTGTCTGACGGCATTGTTCCAAGTATAAAGTTTGGTGGAGAGGGGATTATGGTGTGGGGATGTTTTTCAGGAGATGGGGTCGGCCCCTTAGTTCCAGAGATCCTCTTAAAGTTTCAGCATACCAAGATATTTTGGAAAATTTCATCCTCCAACTTATTATTGGGAACAGTTTTAGGAAGGTCCCTTCCTGTTTCAACACAACTGCACACCAGTGCACAAAGCAAGGTCCATAAAGACATAGAGGAGCAAGTTTGGCCAGCGCAAAGTCTTGACCTCAACCCCATAAAGCACCTTTGGGATTTGAGACTGCGAGCCAGGCCTTCTTATCCAATATCACTGTCTGACCTCACAAATGCTCTTCTGGAAGAATGATCAAAAATCCCCATAAATGCACTCTGAAACCTTGTGGAAATCCTTCCCAGAAGAGTTGAAGTTGTTATAGCAGGAAAGGGTGGGCCAACATTATATTAAACCCTACGGAGTAAGAATGAGATGTCACTCATGTGCAAATGGCAAATGAATATTTCTTTTTTGTCACAGCCACAGGCTGCATTTCAATCTGCACTCAGTATATAAATGGTCCTTTGATTTGCTCAGTAAGTATTACATTTCCACATTAACTCCACTTCTCAAATACCAAATAATGATACTGCATTTGACCAGGACCTAAACCTGTGTTGTAATTAAGACCACTTAAGCGTAATCTAAGCAGGCTTGAGACTGAGTTAGACTAAATCAAAATCAGCTCATTTCCACTTTTTAAGCACTTTAAAGTTTTTGACATTGTTAACTGTTTGTTTTGTGTGTGTGTGTGTGTGTGTGTTTTATAATCACTGTCAAATGTAATGCAGCTTTAGTTTTAGAAAAGCTTTCAATTACATAGGAACAGGACATTCTTGTGGTTCCAGTTTAATACTGTGTGTTCTGAACAGATTAAGGTTTGTTTTCTTTCAGCACAAACTGATGAGGTAAATTAGTCCAAACACGTCAATATTTGCTAGAATTGTGATTACCACTCTGAAAAAAAAACATGATTAATTAAAAGCCCTCACATGAGAGGATTGCATATTTTCTCATAGCTTTGCATATAACTGCAATTTAGGATGAGTATACTTGATACATTGTGGAAGATGCACTAGTGGTTCATGCAAATTACAGCACAGTAAATGGGGAAGAAAGGCTAAAGCAGGCAGACCAGACAAAAAAAACAAACAAACTTAAGAGTAGACTGAGACCTCAATCCTGTCACAGTAACTGAGGGGGGGGAGAGAGAGAGAGAGAGAGAGAGAGAGAGAGAGAGAGAGAGAGAGAGAGAGAACAGCAAGTCTTCAAATGAAATGAATATTTCTTGTCACACACAGTAGTAAACAATGAGAGTGAGGTTGACTTAGTTTCCTTTTCCCACAGCATATTTCTACTAAGATGTACCACAGTTACAAGATGTTATTCCTTAGAAAAATCTGGAGAAATGCTTTGCAGCATTAGATCAGGCTATTGTACTTCTATAGCTGCTTAGCTCAATGGAATTAAGCACTGGCAGAGCACAGCTTATACGCTGGGGATTAAGCAGTACATTTACTTCTTTCCAGATCTTTTCATTCGCAAGACGTGACCTCACGCATTGAATGACAAATCAAACCTAATGATACTAACTTACATACCTTTAAGTTCGTAACTTGCCAGCTTGTGTAAATACAGGATCGTCTGTCTGCCTGCAACTTACTGTAGCTAAGACTACATTTATACATCTATATCTTTATGTAGACTTAGATAAATGTACGGTATATAAATGTACAATTACATATATAACATATAAATAGTATAAAAATAACATATGTTGTGTTATTTGAGAATGAATAAAAGGAAAGATAAAGTATGGTGTAAAGTACAATGTAATTAAGGAATGAAGTGAATTCACAAAGCAAGATACAGCAGGAAGCTTTTCTGAGGAATATTTAGTCCATCCTTCTTTGCCTCCCCCAGCCGCCCCCACTCCCTCAGCACCACTCCAGGCCTGCAGTATGCTAGCTGGTGTGTTCTTATATAAGAGGCCAATCCTGTGGGAAGCCAGGATATCTATGGAAGTCTTTGATGGCCACCACACAAAGGCAAAGAGGCAGGCTTTGATACTCATATCAATCCCCCTATTGCCTCTCTGGCGTCATAATACAGCCACTGGTATAGCTCTGCTTCGTCTGTCAGCACATACAGACTGCTGTATAAAGTGGAAAAGCCTCTTACTCAAGGGAGGAAGTTCGTACGCACTTACACAATGAAACCCTGCACATGGACAGTCGCACATGCTCATTGATCTGGCTTGCATTCATGTTTTCAAAGTATTCATTAATGCATACTGTAAATACATCTTGGTTGCCTTGGATGTCTCTTGCGGGCAATGACATCAATACACAAACGTCATTTCCAAGAACATGCATTATCCCCAGTGGCAATACCTGCAAAGGACTGGAATTTTCTTTTTGTCCTTTACCTTTCGTTCTTTTAGTTTTTCATTAAGTGTTTGAAATATTAACATAGTCTGTAATGTACAGGAAGGCTGTGTGTAGACACTTGTGAAGGGGCATTCATATATATAACACACACATCTGTCATTTCAGGGATAGTGACATTGTAGGAGGTATTGAGATCACAGGTGTTTGTTCGCGCAGCACAGTGGTGTGTGTTTAGCATGGTTGTGTGAGTGTCCTGGGAGCTCAGTTTCATGTAGCTTCAACCACCTGCTCAGGTCATTATTCCGGTCAGGGACAAGAGAGGTAGATAATGCTCCCGTACAAACAAAAAGAGAACAGAAATAGAACTCTGAAGTATATGTTGGAGAACAAATGTCACGTAAAAGGGTTGGCAATGTTCCTATAAATTTATTCAACACTGTCTGCTGATTTGTAGATTTTAGAAAAACAATATTCAGTTTATGCCTACTTGTCGCTCTACAACAAATAGTTTGTAATTAAAATGAACTTTCTTCTTCTTGTTCTCTAGTAAGTGGTGATATCTTGATATAATTAGCTGTTGCTCACAGTACTTGTGTCATCTGGACATTGCATGCTTGCATGCTTGTTTGCGCAAAAGGAAGGGAGAGTATTTTGGATGTCTTTAGCTTGAAGCACCCAGCCTCTTATGTTTGGAATATTTTGGGAAACTGAGAAGACAGATACACAGCACAACCATGGCCAACAGACTTCTCTTCTCCTCTCCTCTCTTCTCTTCTCTTCTCTTCTCTTCTCTTCTCTTCTCTTCTCTTCTCTTCTCTTCTCTTCTCTTCTCTTCTCTTCTCTTCTCTTCTCTTCTCTTCTCTTCTCCTCTCCTCTCTTCTCTTCTCTTCTCTTCTCTTCTCTTCTCTTCTCTTTTCTTCTCTTCTCAGCATTTACTTGACAGTGCTGCTGAGATGACAGTGACGGGATTTGTCATCACATTAGAATGACCGTGTTTTGATGTTTCACTGGCATGGCACTGTATTTCTATGTCACTTTACATAATATATTTAATTTTAGTTTTTAGGGGAGCAGCATCAATTAAATACTTAGAAGAGTCAAAAGTAAGGCAAATTGCAGGAAAACCAATGATATTTGAGATTATTTTATCAAGTTGCATCAATTTGTATAGTAATTGTTGTATAATATATAGCAGTAACAACAACAACATAGCACGGTTTACTTGCCAAAAAGACGGCCAGATATCCCGTGTGAATCATGAATATTTTTTTGTATTTGTCACAGCATGTTGACAAAGAATTTTGCCAGTGATTCGACTGAAACAATCTAATTAATAACCTGCCAATCACTCATCAAAGCCAATGCCCGGGGTAATACAAGAGTCCATATTTGGAATGTTATCAGTCTGAGAAACACATGATTGAAACACATGATTGCATGTGCATCAACAGAAATCAAACTATGTCAAGGCAAATTTCAGGGCACAATTACCTGTTAATATTCAATTCAATTTTATTTATATAGCACCAAATCGCAACAGCCATCACCTCAAGGCACTTCATATTGTAAGGTAAAGACCCTACAATAATGCAGAGAAAACCCAAACAATCAGATGTTCCCCAATGAGCAAGTACTTGGCGACAATGGGAAGGAAAACTCCCTTTTAACAGGAAGAAACTGTTAAGAACCAGGTTTAGGGAGGGGCAGCCATCTGCGACAACTGGTTCTGGGTAAGGGGAGGAAGAGAGGACAAAAGAGACTGTGGAAAAAGGCACACTGTTCATTATTATTATTATTATTATTAGTTGTAGTAGTATCAGTTTTATTAGTATTGGTGATAGGTGTAGGGTCAGTAGTAAAGTATATTTACTAGATGTTGATTCTGTGTATTATGACTCCCTTGAGCTTTTGCAGTAGTCAGAAATCTGCAGTAGAGAGGCAAGTAAAGAATATAATGAGACAGAGAAACGAATATGGAGAGAGGGGGATTCAATATGTAGCGAAGATGCAGTGAAATGCAAAGTAAGGATACATGCAAATCAGGATGGAAAAAGAAAGGGAAACACAAGAGAAAAGACACTCGCGTGACAAGTGTCCTCATCATGCCCTGGAAGACTGTGTTACTGCCCCCCTAGCACTCCTCCAGGCCTTAGCCCAGTTGGCTGTTAGAGTCATGCAGCGAGCAAGGATATCATCTACTCCTACATGCAAAGAGAAAAGAAAAAAAGAAAAGAGAAAAAAGAAGGCGTGGGCTGAGGAGGTGGAGCACCTTGTAAGAGACTGGGACAGCTGAAGATGAGGACAGAAAGTCATCCAAAATAACAAAGCAGGATAGGACTAGAGTGTGAATAAAAAATGGGGGGTAGGTGAAATAAAGGCGGTGTAACTAAAGTAGGAAAAGATTGCAGAGAGATCATGATAAGGGAGTTGGAAGGAGCAGGAGGGATGGATTAAGGAGAGCCCCAGGTGGAAAAGGAAGTAAAGTTGCCAGCACTCCCTCTGGCATATGTCCTTGCCTGCAGGAACACCCAAGGACTAGGGAGAGGGCAGCTGGTCGTTAGCCATGTCCAGGCCAGGGTGTGCCAACAGTTGTCTCGTCATGCCAACACTGGGCATCCCATGCCAGAAAGCGTCCTTGTTCGTAGAAACCGACGTCAAGCTAAACCTCTGCGGAATCTCTGAGAATACAAGGCAGCGGTGTTTGTGGCTGTCTTCTGTTTATTATCTGTTTACTCACTGCTTTTCCTGCTGTCTTGTTTTGTTATTGAGGTAGCTGTAAATTCCTTTTATTCTCCGCAATACTGCAATACTCTTCTGCTGGAGCAGGAGTTGTGCCAGTAGCTAAGCTGAAATTGAAATATCTGTCATTTAAATTAACAAACATGGTTAAGTATTTACTGCTCTAATATACTGTATTTGGATTGATGGATGGATGGGTGGATGGACTATGAAGGCAGCCATTACACAACATTTAAATGGAGTAATGACTGTTTTCTGTATGATTTAGTTGATCTAAAAATTACCATTTATTTTTTATACACTGTGCGTTTTTCATTTTGGTCATTTTGTTCAGTCATTTTCATTTTAGAGGTTTAACTTGATTTGGTCTTCTGGCTGGGAGCCTATTCTCCCAAACACTTAGCAGACAGGGCAGATGAGACCATTTGTTCCATCTCCTCATTTGCCAATGACAGGCAGTGTCTTCCTGATGTAATCATTGGTCATTAGAAAAAGGCATTAATTCTATTATTTACCATAAACTCTGTATAAAGTATTTATGCTCTTGTCTGTCTCTGTGAGACATACAGCTAGATAAAAACCAGATATGTCAAATTACTAGGTGAGGACGGGCCAGTCTTCTGATTGGGGTTTAATGATTAATGAGGTTTTAGATGACTTTTTCAGCTGGGTCCACTGGCTCTCAGCAGCTGCAAGGATAAGTAAAAAAAAAATGCCTCAGCCTGAATTAATCAATATCCAATATTCGATTGTCAAGAAGGTCAGAAATATTGAGCTCAAAATATGAGCCTCTAAAGCAAATATTGATAGCAGATACAGTGCTTAACAAATTTATTAGGACCCCTGCCATAAAAACGAGACAACACAAATGTTTTAAAAATCTGTCAAAAACTGAAAATGACTGAATTCACATTTTTTATACCCAAATTTGAGCTGGCACAAGAAGTCAGAAATTAATTCAACCATTAAAACAAATTTTTATATGCAAGTAAATAACTGTAATTTGGCATCTTAATCAAACAATAATAATGTGTTTTTGTGTGTTGATTAAAAGGCTTGCACATGCTGGTGGGTTAACCGTTACAGAAACATAAAAATTGATTTTGGTAATCATTTTAGTACCAATTCTGATAGCGGCAGTGGCATAACACTTTAAATTTTTTAAAAGCATTTGATGTGATAAAGTTAAATTCTAGTCAGTTGTTTAGCCTAAAATCACAAATTTACCTTAAATTATTTCAAAACCTGCAAATCAACTTCTTTATTTAGACTTCTGTTTAGATAAGGAAAATCCATCCACATATCCAATTCAGGGTTGTGGTTGGGCTGGAGCCTGCCCAGGTCACATTTACACCAATTTCAAATCACCGGTTAATCTAACATGCATATCTTTGGATTGTGGGAGAAAACAGAGTATCCTGAGTCAGACCCCAGTTGGTGGATTGAAACTCAGGACCTTGCTGGGAGTCACTGGTGCTATTTCGCAGCACCACCATGCTGTTTCACATAAGGAATAACTGGTGAAACGAGGAAAGAGCCCTCCAAGTATTTTCACTCCACATACTTTTCTCTTCTTAGGCCTTTTGTGTATCATTAACCTTAAAAAGGATATCAAAGCAGTTAATCAGAATTCTATCAAAGCCTCGTTAGCATGTGGGCAGCTTTAAATGGAGTGCATCGTCAACGTTATTAACTATAGTGCCAGCACAGAATCTTTCTAAACACACTGTGACAAGGACCAAGTGAAGAAAACAGCAATAAAGGCAAATACAAATCGTCAAAATGCCAAGCCGTCCTTTGAAATCTAATCCCGGTCGCAGGCTTGTTTAACGTAGAACAGCCTGCAGTCAATCTATTTTGGAGCAAATAGCTCAAGCTGAAGGTGTCTGCTGATCAAGCAACCAAGGTAGAAGCATTATTTTCAATGCGGTTGCTACATGCTGCTGTGTGTGCGTGCGTGTAAGAAGACAGTGTACCCGACAAGCTGTTCTTTAGCAGTGAGTGTAGGTGTCAAACATGCTGTAGGTACTATGTAGTATCCCAGGGAGACTAGCTGTCAGCTCAGTGCCAGCTAATAGGGATCGGGATTGTATTCCCAGATATGATTAACTGTGTTTTTCCAACATGTATACAGCCAATATAATTTATTACCCCAAAATTATTATTTACCTTTACTTTTTTACTTAGTCAATTGAAACAGTGAAATAAAGTAAAAATTAAAAAATGAGTTGCAACTACTATCATAATCTATTTGTCTGACTTCTTTCTAGAAAAACAGTGATACAGTAAATAGTCATTTCCCATTATTTTCTAACATTATCTGAGCACACTATTTATTTATTTTAAGAGTGAAGTTGAACAGCTTTTTAATTTAGTTTTATGTTTTTATATTTTAGTCAAATGTAAATAGGGCTGAGAGTGTGTGCAGATTTGAAGAGGCGTGTTATGAATAATAACAGCAGGGATCGCTCCTGAGATGTGTCTGAACATATGAGTCTTTGTAAGATTCATGCTTTTGTTTCATTGCGATTGGATTAGTGCGGTGCACTATACACAAGTCTTAGCAAAACCTCCCTAGAACGGTTGTTCAGTATGTTGCTGACAGACTTCTGATAAAATCCTCCAAGTTTCCATGTGTGACTCAAATCTTGATGCAGCTACACTGGCTTCCGGTTTATTTCAGAATGCAGTTTAAGATTCTTTTACTGACATGGAGAGCTTTTCATGGACAGGCATCTGGTTACACCAGAGGGCGTCTGCACTCATATGTCCCTGGCAGGTCCCTGAGGTTCTGTGACTTTGGACTGGAATGCTCTTCCTTTGTTTTTTCATGCGTTGTTTGGCCCTTGCGAAGCACTTAAGCGATTCTATATCTTTAAAGGAGCTATATAAATAAAGTTTTACTTACTTTACTCACTAAGATATTGACTATAATGAGATTTATCCTGTCATAGTGACAAGTAGTTTCTGTACATGCGTTATTTCTTCCTAAATAGAATAAAGCTCTGGAAATTTTAATGAATGGGGGCTGGGAAAAGATGAAGAAGGAAACGCAGAAGGATTTGAGGATATGTGTGACATGAAATGAGGGAAAATTGTGAAAGAGCAATGGAGCCAAGGAGTAAGAATCCCCAAGTGGTCGAGAGTGCACCCTCTCTTTTCCCAAGTCTCTTCGTGTTCTTCTTGTTCTTTTGCCCAATGTTACCATGGCAACGCTGGGCCCAAGCTGACCGCATGCACAAACATTCGCACTCTTGCTCGTAGCGTGAGTGTGTACATGGTGGCACACATGTACTGTAGCCACCTGCACAGATACTGTATCACACACAAACTTACACACACACAACTGGCAATAGAAATTACTCCTCATGGCTGCTAATAAACCCAAAACACTGGATGCACACCTAAAACACAGAGTACTTATGAGCCTATCACAACACATTTCCAACCATACTTGCATATGTTAGGTAGAAAACGATATTACGTGCTATGTCTATCCACTGACATGTTCACTGAACCAGAGCAATACATGGTTCCAAGTATACAATTACAGACTTCACAGGGTTGAGCTGTGTGCCTGAAATAAGACGATCTAAACCTGATTCCATCTATCTCATCTTCTGCCCTCCCACACAAAGTGACCCTTTCACCTGCTAGCTGGTTAATTATCACCAGCAGCTATTTCAAGCATTACACTGGTCGCACTGAGCTGAAGGAGACAGAATCTCATTCAGTGAATAGATCACATGAGTGTATGAAATATATTAAACTGGAAACTTACTCTCTGTGGCAGGAATATTTTCATTTACCCTATGAGGAAACACAAACTAAGAACATTTAAAAGTCGAAGTGTTGGATTAGGTAGAAACAATATGTGTAACAATGTTGTAAAATTATCTTAAGTTGCAGTTAAGTGAATAACAATTACAGATAGATAAAAAAAAAAAAAAGTAAAGCCCTATGTACAGTCATGGAAAAGAAGAGGGTAAAATCTCTGACGTCATGGAGTTCTGTGAAAAACTGAGTACATCCCATGACTCAGTACCTTCAACTTGTATTGACGTTTGCAGACGTTTGTTTGTGCACAGCTCTCTTAAGGTATCACTGCCGTCATTCTGCCGTCATTGTCCTCTTTTATGACTCATTTTCAGTCAGACTTTAGCTGTCTGGAAGATGTCCTTATAATTGACTAGAAACCTTTCATGATCCATTCAGGGGCTACAAAGTGTGCAGGTCTGGTGGCTGCAAAACACCAAATCACCAGCCCGCCACCACCATGCTTGACAGTTTGTATCATATATTTATGGTGATATGCTGTGTTTGGATTTCCCCAAAAGTGGCACTGTGCATTATGGCCACATATCTTCATTTTGGGCTCATCTGTCCAAAGTACATTGTTCCAGAAGTCGTGTGATTTGTTCAGATGCAACTGCTGCTATGTTCTTTCTGAAAAAAAAAAAGCCCTTCCAAACCTGGAAGATCTTCCAAAACAAGCCATAATTCACTTCAGTCTTTTTTTAATTGTACTGTTATGAACTTCAGCATTTAGTCTAAGATGTAGCTCTTTGGGGTTTTTTTTTTGCAGCATTGCATGGTCTCATCTTGGATCTGATCCCCCACCCCAAATCGTTCTCATTGTAAAATAATGGAGTAAAAATTGTTTGGAAATAGGCTTGTAGTCTTTCCCAGATTAATGTTTAATCCAGATTCTTCTTGCTAAGGAAGCATAAATCTGTGCTTCTTAAAGATCATTGCAGATGTGTTTAACACACACCTCAATGCTCTAGACAACTTTTTAATCAAGTGCAGTTAATTAAGAGCATTTGATCAGCAGCACCTGGTGGCTGCTGCTTGTTGACTTCCTCTTAGTTCCTATGGAAGCGTGTGTGTATTTAGTTATTCACATCACTGATTCTTTATTGGCTTAGTTTTTGTTAAGTAGTGAAAGGTGTAACATGTCATGTTTTGTTGCTCATCTGCGGTTGCATTTATCTAATTGTAAAACTTGCTAAAGACCAGCTTATTTTTATTATTTCCTGATGCGTAAAACCTTAGGACTTCTTTTTTAGCATGCCTACTTAATATTAGACTAAAAATATAACTGAACACATTTAAATCTTTTTTTTTCCTGTCCCTCATTTTACAGCCCCCAGATAAGGAAGGCGGTCTGCCGAAACAGGTGGGCAACAAGACAGAGTGTGGCCTGCTGGGACTAGTTTTGGACCTGAAGCGGGATTACCAGCCAATAAGAAACCAGATCCCAGAGGAGAAGCTTTACAAAGTCTATACCTTCAACTCTGTCAGGAAGTCGATGAGCACTGTCATAAAGCTGCCTGACGGTAGCTTCCGGATGTACAGCAAGGGAGCCTCTGAGATTGTACTCAAAAAGTGAGTCTGGTTTTATGGTTTAAAATAACCCGGAAGTTGCAGTTATATAATTTAATAAGGTGCTCTGCAGATTTACACTGCATTCAGTGTAAGTTTCTAGCAGTATGTCTTACAATCATGTCATTTTGCAGGGCGTTACAGTAACATTACAGTGAGTGGTTTTGAGAAAAACCTGAGATGCAGAAGGAGAAATGTGAAATTCTATTGCAGGCATTACTAAGTCATAAAATGACTTGAATTCAATAGTATTTTTTATGTTTCTACATTATAGGTGTTACAGTTAATATAAACAGAGATTCAATAATACAATGTATGAAAGGTTAAATTCACATTTTTGTCAAGCTGACAGGTCCTAAAAGGATGTTTGCATTAATTATGGTTCATTTGCTTTTTGTTAATTGATGTACAGCATTTGTATTTGGCTGTATGCCAGTATACCTGTTTGTTTTCAGTTTGTCTGTTGATATATTTAACTTGTTTAGCAAATCAGTTTAGTCTTGATCAAATGTAATTATCTTTTGGCTACAGTACTTTAGTTATTTAGGAAATGTGTTAGCTGTTTTTTAAAAATCTTTTAGAGGAAATTGTTTGTCCTCCATTTGAGCTCTCTACTGTGTGTACCCCAATGCACTTTCTTTTTTTTAATATTGTGGTATCCTGCCACAAAAGGCATATTAGTTCCTATGTCTTTTCTCTTGCACAGCATTGCAGTTCTCAGTGCATCCTTTTTTGATTCACCAGTATTCATTTAAGCAAAGCCGTAATGCCAGGCTGAGAGATTTGGCTATATATTTTGTTCTTTTTTGTTCTTTTTTTTTTTTTTTGTGTCCCGTTTGGATCTTTAGCCATCAGAATTGTTGTCTTAAGGCCAAGAAAGATGCCAAGCGGATTTATTTTACCAAGTGGATCATCATGGCCTTGCCATATTGGTCCATTTGATTGACCTTTATTATAATTATGAATTTATTTTATTTTCGGTTGCTACAAACCTTTTGTTCTTTTTTAAATGCTGGCTCATTTCCAAGCACTAAAAACACAGACAATGCCAATGTTACAGTATATAACTTAAAATGACCCTCACGACCTACGCCACACCCTTCTTTGCAGATGCAGCCATATCCAAAACGAGGTGGGTGAGCCAAGGGTTTTCCGTCCACGAGACAAGGATGAGATGGTGAAGAAAGTGATTGAGCCCATGGCGTGTGATGGCTTGAGGACCATCTGTGTGGCGTATCGTGACTTTTCCAGCAATCCTGAGCCCAACTGGGATGATGAGAACAACATCCTGAATGACCTCACAGCCATCTGTGTTGTCGGAATAGAGGATCCCGTCAGGCCAGAGGTAGGAGAGATATTTTAGTAATGGACTGAGAGGAGGGGGATGTCGAACAAATGGTTTATAATACCAGCTTTCAGCAGCTGTGTCATAACAGTGGTGTGTCCTCGCTGTTAGTTTGAAGCAGTGTCTCTTTACATAAAGGTTTATTGTATAGATGAGGATCAAAGTATTAATTTGAATTTTAAACACCAAATCAATTCTTATATGAGATCAGCTTATTTCTACTGATCACTTCTATAAAATCATCCGTTGAAACAAAAAGAAATGTTCAATGCAATAAGTGATTCATCATAAAGCAATTTCTTCAGGGGTACAGTTTTTTAATGATAAATTTCACATGAAGGAATAGAGTGTATTATAATTGGAAGAAAGAGGTATCTGTGTACAGTAGGAACGCTGACCTCGCTTGACAGCTCCAGTGCAGGGAGAAGGAAGCAGGAAAATTAACTGACTACTGGATTATTCAACTGCTTCCTTTCATCTTGTTTCCATCCCCCTGCTCTTTCTACAACAGCATTGCTCATTCAGCCCCAACCCAACATGTTTTCTCCTCTCCACCTCTGTCTGTGGTGATGTTCCTCTTTTTGATGACTCCTTTTCCTTTCACATTTTCTGCAACTCTCTTTCTGTCATTGTGATGTCTCTATCTTTCTCTCCAAAGCTGAGATATATTAACTGAGAATCCCCTCTTGTATTGCAATATTATGGAAGGTTTTTTGCAATTTGGGGAAAATTATAGTGTTAAGATGAATAAATACAAAAAAAAAATCTAATATTTAATGCTGAAGATACTGTACAGTAAAATGAATATGTAGTGTGGCCACCAGGGTTTTAATAGTTTTGCGATTTTCATTAGTTTTTATTTTTATTTAGTTTTGACTTCAGATTTTCAATTTTATATCAGTTTTAATTAGTTTTTACCAATTGTTTGCTAGTTTAGTTTAGTTTTTATTTTTTTGAAAATCCTTAGTTTCAGTTTAGTTTTGATTAGTTTCAGTTATAGTTTTAGTTGTGTTTGCAATAATTAAGTGTAACAAGTTTTAACAGTTTCATCATATCAGTCATTCTCTTCTGCTTATCCTTGGGTATGTTGCTCTTCCAGCTACCATACCCTGCACCCTGGACAGGTCGCCTGTCTGTCGCAGGGCTAACATGCAGAGACAGACAACTCACATTCCCACCTATGGGTTCTTTAAATAAATAAATAAAGGCAGATGAACAACCATTGATACCAGGCAACTATAAAACGTATATCTTGGCCCCAATGAGACGGGGCACATCTCTATGACACGCACACATCAACGAAAACTAAACACATTTTTGCTATAAATTCAGTTAATTTTAGTTAGTTTTGTGAACACTCATTCCAGTTTTAGTTAGTTTTCCTTTTTTTGTTTTTATTTTTATTTCCGTTAACAAAAATGTTTTTTCACTTCTAGTTTTCGTTATTTCGTTAGTTTTCTTTAACGATAATAACCTTGGACCAGATTGTATTTTTAATAAACCTCCAGTCTTTTCTTCACCTCCTAGTTTCAAGTGACCAGTCATCTTGAGCAGTACGTGTCCAAGAGGAATGAAAGGTTTAAATAAATACCAGGGATGACAGACGAGCCAAACAGGAACCTGATATCTTGATAACAATGAGTTAATATCTGGATAATATAGAGCATGAGCTTGTTTAACTTATAAAAATCATACTACATATTACATTTTTCTTTTTTTTTTTCTGTTTACATTTGAAGAATATTTAACTTCGTTGCCCTCTTCAGAGTATTAACTGGTATACGTATTAGTTGGCTATTTTATTTTGTGTAATGAAATGACAGGCTGATATAGGTTAAAGATGGTTTTGTTGTGACTGAAGCAAATGTTGTTCTTCTTCAAATATTGAATTAAATGAAATAAATTCACTTGTTTGACTGTTGTAGGTTTTCATATTGAGGACAATCATTTTTGCATGTAGCAGCTGCTGAGCAAAAGTTATGTAGTTCTAAGTAGGCGAAAAAAATCATATCTGTTTTTATTTTAACCTCCAGCTTATTAAAGACCAGCACTCTGTATAGCCATACTTTGTAAAAACAAACTTCTCTATGCTTGCATCCATAAGCAGTTCGATTCGGCAGTTTAATGCATGATGCAAGCGCACATTTCAGTGATGGATCCATGTTTTATGTTTTTTATGTGTGAAGGCAGAAAGAATTACTTGCCTGCATGTATGTGTAAACTGATGCAAGTTGTTATTACGGTACGTGAGCACAATTGTTTATGTGTGGGTTTGGAGAGCAGAGCTCGCCCACACTGACCTTTGCAAGGAGAAATATGTGTTTCTGAATTAGTACTCTTTTGCAAGATGCTTCAACTACAGATCCATATCCATACATGAGTAGTCATTATTAATTTATTGCAATATTATCTGGAGAACTTAATAATAATGGGGCTTTGATTTACTTGCTTGCATGTGTTTGTGTTTTGTGAATAACTGCAAGATTGTTTTTTCTTTTATAAACACTACTCAAATACTGAAGCTCTGAAAACTGTGCATTTGCCACCAGATAGCAAATGGAATTCAAAATTCCCTCAAGAGTTGGTGGAGAACAAAACCAGAGAAAAAGTGAAAATCTTAATTTAATTCGTCCAGTGGTCAGAAATGCAGCTCCTTCTACTACTGGGTATATCAGAAGGCTTCCTTGAACTAAAAGGTTTGCCAGACCAGTAAAAGCTGGCTGCATTATGCTCAGTCTTTGTATTAATTGGTTAAATTTGGTTAGTGCAGCTTTAAATAATAGGTGAAATATGCTTTCCTTTTTACATATTTCTGTTGTACTGAATGATTATGCATGTGTCTCCCTATTTTAGGTCCCTGATGCCATTCTGAAGTGCCAGCGTGCAGGCATCACAGTGCGTATGGTGACAGGAGACAATATAAACACAGCCCGAGCCATAGCCATCAAGTGTGGTATCATCCACCCAGGAGAGGACTTCCTGTGCATCGATGGCAAAGAGTTCAACAGGAGGATCCGCAATGAGAAAGGAGAGGTACAGCAAATACTGTCAGTGTGAGAGGAGGTAAAAAGTGAGCCACTCATGGAAGAGAGTTGCAGAGGTTAAGGAAAAATAAGCATAAGTGTTGCACTTGTTCCTCTCTTTCAATTTGTGTTTGTGTGTGTCTATGTGTGTGTGTGCAGGTGGAACAAGAGCGTATCGATAAGGTTTGGCCTAAACTCCGAGTACTGGCTAGATCATCCCCAACCGACAAACACACACTCGTCAAAGGTGAATTGGTTGCACACTTTTTGCTCTGACTTAGACAGAGATCATTACTGTTGCCTTTCCTTGTTTGTTGAGTCTTTGTCCTCCATGTGTATATGCGCTTCCTCCTATGCTGCTTTGTTTATCTCTTTATTGCAGGCATTATTGACAGCACTATGGCAGACCAGAGGCAGGTGGTGGCTGTGACAGGAGATGGGACCAATGATGGGCCTGCTCTAAAGAAAGCTGACGTTGGATTTGCCATGGTAAGCAGCCCTTCTTTCCTGTTTTGTTTGGCTGTTTGTTCGTGCCTTATCTTGCATTCTTGTGAGACTGATCTCAGTCAACATCTGCAGATGTCTTTTTCACCTCTGCAGTGTTTAAGAATTCTTCTCAGGCGCTCTCACTCTGGCTGTGTGGATAAGGAGCTCCCCCTAGTGGATTTCTTTATTCACGCAGTTATTCTGCAGAAGATTGCTCAGCTTGTTAAAAACGTTATAGCAAAAACCATATATACATATTTTAATAGGTATTATGTAACATGAGTTGCAGCTCTCCTTCTACACTGTGGTCCTGTAAGATACTGTAAAAAATGATATCAGCTTCTGTGCTTAAGCAGGAAATCTGATTGAAGGAGATTTGTTTGGGCTCAGATTTCAACCTAATCACGCACATTAATTCATTTAATGAGACATGTTTTAAAAGATGTCCGCATAAGTATTCACTCCACACTTTCACTTATAAGGGCATCCTTGTCCAAATCCAGCCACTGCCTAGAAGGTGCTGCCCATGCTTCTCCTTCAAAATATAACATAATACAGAAAGAGAGTCCTTCCTACAGTCTGCGCTTTACCTGATTACATGCACACTGGCTCCTTAGGTAGCTGGTATTATTATTAAACACAATAGTGACTCATCTACAGGGTCCAGCTTTGTCCAGCTGACTGCAGAGTTGATTATATGGTTCAACGTTATTTTTAACGTGGTAGGCTGAGGAATACTGCAGTGTGATGAAGTTAGAAGGACAGCAGCTGTGAAATAGAAAACTCCAGTTTCTTTCTCACTGCAGCTTGTCATCATTCTTCCAGGGTATTGCTGGTACAGATGTGGCCAAGGAAGCATCAGATATCATTCTCACCGACGACAACTTCAGCAGCATTGTGAAAGCAGTTATGTGGGGCCGAAATGTCTACGACAGCATCTCCAAGTTTCTTCAGTTCCAGCTTACTGTCAATGTTGTAGCTGTCATTGTGGCTTTCACTGGTGCCTGCATCACACAGGTCAGAAGGATGAAAAAGATTGCAAAGTAATACCAGCCCGCTATCATGGTCATTTTTAACACAGTTGATGATAATGAAATGGAATTTCATCCAAGTTGGTTTACTGTTGCCTAATCAGTAATTCGAAAGATCATAAGTGCTTACAACTTCAAGAAATACACGTATGTTTCATGCCTGGTTATATTGTAGTTCTATTATTCTATTCTGTTATTGATACATGTTACTGTCACCTTTCTTTAGGACTCTCCTTTGAAAGCAGTGCAGATGTTGTGGGTGAACCTTATCATGGATACTTTTGCATCCCTGGCTCTGGCGACAGAGCCTCCCACGGAGTCTCTGCTTAAGAGGAAGCCATACGGTCGCAATAAGCCTCTCATCTCCAGCACCATGACAAAGAACATCTTAGGACACGGAGTCTATCAGCTCATTATCATCTTCACACTGCTCTTTGTTGGTACGCACGGTTATTTTGCTCTGTTATGCCGATGTAGGATATTACAGATTTAAAGACTATGGCATCAATCTGACTCCCTGATTCTCTTTCTTTTCCTTCCAGGTGAGCAGATCTTTGACATCGACAGTGGCCGCAATGCTCCTCTCCACTCTCCACCCTCTGAGCACTACACCATCATCTTTAACACCTTTGTCATGATGCAGCTGTTTAATGAGATAAATGCCCGCAAAATCCACGGAGAGAGGAATGTTTTTGACGGTATCTTCAGGAACCCCATCTTCTGCTCGATTGTTTTTGGCACGTTTGCTGTGCAGGTAAGTGGATGCATTAATTCCTGAAATTACTTGTTTTTCTCAGTTATTTTTAATTTTAATTATTAATTATTATATATTTTTTCAGATAAGTAATGGTAATTTTCAGTTTTCTGTGTACTTTATAATTTGCATAGATCGTGATTGTGCAGTTTGGAGGGAAGCCATTCAGCTGTCAACCTCTAGACTTGGAAAAGTGGATGTGGTGTGTTTTCCTCGGGCTGGGGGAGCTTGTGTGGGGACAGGTAATAGGCAAAGTTTTCCCTTTCTAAGTCTTTTGGTCAATTTTCCTGTCTGTGCATCTCTACAGTAAGTACATCACTTAGTGCTTTTACTTCTCTGCGGGTTAGGTGATAGCCACCATACCCAATAGCAGACTGCGCTTCCTGCGGCGGGCAGGGCAGTTAACTCAGAAAGATGAGCTGCCAGAGGAGGATGTTAATGAAGAAAATGAGGAGATCGACCACGCAGAGAGGGAGCTGAGGAGAGGACAGATCCTCTGGTTCAGAGGACTCAACCGCATTCAGACTCAGGTGAGGGCAAGTTCAAACCCAGTTAATATATGGATACAGCATGTGAACTTTATGGTTACTTGTTTAAAAATCTGTTTAAGATTCCCTTTAATTTTACACAATAATATGCTGAGGTCCATTATAATAATAATTTTGTCCAGTTATATAATAAAAACACTAAAAGGTAAATATGTCACCCCTAATATTTACTAAAAAGCCTCTCTTTTACTGTTTGTCTGTGTTTCTCACAAGATCTGTTTTGTGTAGGTCTCTCCACCTCAGGCATTGCCCATGAGGAAGTGATAGACTGTATTTTATATGTTGGTCATGTTAGTCAGTCACAGTTTCCTTTTATCTCAAGATGAATTACTCAGGAGCATAAAGATGCCACTTTCCCTCGCTGGACTGCCTAGATCACCGCCGTGGACCTGTGGAAGCTCCAAGAGTTAAATACAAGTATATAGCCACTGAACTGTTTTCACATTTGTGAGCTCTGCAGACCGGTATCACTGTGATATTGCAGACAGTCCGGCTTGTGTGCTGGATCTGGTTTCGTCTCACTGATGTGTTATTGATGGGCCTGGGTGTAGTACTGTGGACAGATGCTGCCTAACATCCGCAAGAGCAAGTTAAAAAACTACAGCCAGAACAGTATCTGTGCTGTACGCAAATGACAGTGTTTAGTGTTTAGTGTTAAGTCCTTATTAATAAGCTGGTTATGATCAAATTAAAATGAGTCATTCTACATAGAGCTGTGGTCAGAAGTTTACATTCAGTCATCATGGGCATGAATGTCATGGTACTTTGGAGCTTTTAATGATTGCTTTGAACTGTTCTTTTTCCAGGGTTGAATGATTGTACAGCGAATGTCTTTAATGACTTTAAGAAACAATAACTGGGTGCAAAAGTTTGAATTTATTTTGTATTTTCTCTGATCCATATCTAAGCTCAAATATATATGTACACTTTAATAAAGTCTGCTTAAGGTTCTACAATGCCTTTTAAATTGACTTTAAGGCTTAATAACTTCTCATTAGTGATCATGACTGATCAGTCACAGTCACATTTAGAACAATATGAAAGACCAAGGAACTCACTGAGGATCCAAGAAGGAGAACTGTAGATTTACACAAGATGGGACGGTTTCTTTCCGGAATCATCAATTCAAGCAATTCTACGTCAGTACAAGTTAATTGCACGTATGTACAATTTGCCAAGGTCTGGAATAAGAGCCAAACGTTCATCATCAGATGAGGTTGGTTGAAGTGGTAAATTCTGCATAATCATTCTACCCTGCAAAAAGAACAGGTCAAATAAATCATTTAAAGCCCCAATTTACCATGACATTGACACCCATGATGAGTACATATAAACTTCTAATCACAACTGTATATGCATTGGTCAGGAATTTAAACAAAAGAAAGAAAAACAAAACCCAATTTGAACTAAATCTTAACTTTCTTCTTCAGTGAAGATGTCACAAAACAACATGCACTGGATGATGTGAATGGCTGCATCTGTGACTTTAATTTGTTTACATCAGATAGTAAGTCAAAGGGTGGGATCACCCAAATTAAAGGAAAACAAAGCTTTTGGCAATCTTCCTCTTATGTTATCTGGCCATGCAGAAAGTTCTGGTTTGCCAAGGTTTTGTAATATCATATTTTTAGGTACTGAATACAAGTTTGTTCTGTGGTGCTAATAACGTAGAACAATAATGCAAACAACATCAGTGTTACTCTGGGTTAAAAAAGAAACACTATCAGAACGAACATGAAATGTTTGCTTTGTAGAAAGTTCTACTGTAGACTGCTCACGCTTACTTCTCTTAAATTTTACACGAAAATGATTTGTGTTTTTTTTCCAGAGATAAATATTAGCTACTGAATTTTAAATCTTTTTAATGTTGCTCTGTATCAGCATCACACAACAAATCTGAAGGGAACCCAAAGTATTTGCATGGCCACCATTATAGCTCACATGTAATTTGGGTGAACCAGCTCTTTAGATCAGATTCAGTATTTTTGCTGTGGGGACACCACACCCTGACCTTTAGCTGCCCTCCATCATGTCATGACTGAGATACTCCCTCTACCACCAGTCACCCTACCAATCAACCTGTGTTACCATTTGGTCTGTGTCACTCTGAGCAGCCATTTGTCCTCTCCTGTCCCGCTCTCCTACAGATTGAAGTAGTCAACACCTTCAAGAGTGGCACCTCCTTTCAGGGGGCAGGGGCTCTGAGACGCCAATCATCCACCACCAGCCAGAACCAGGATGTAACCAATGTTTCTAGTCCTAGTCACGTGTCCTTGTCCAATGCCCTTTCCTCTCCTACAAGCACTACTGCTGCTACTGCTCCTCCCACTACTGGCCGTGAGTCAGAACTCTGTCAGTCTGCTTCTCCACTCTCTTTGCTTCAGGGGTGCCATCCTGTCATGAGCAGAAAGTTATTTTTTGTAGTTTATTGATTTATTTGTTTTTAATTTACAACAACAGTCTCCATCTTGAGGTTGGCATTTCTGAAGATTTTTTTTTTTTTGTCTTTCGTTCTTACTATTTGCATTTTCATTTTCTCTATTTCTTCTGTCTTTTTCTTGTTCACGCTGGATTTCAAATTCATCTTGATATCTCGTCCCATGGTTGGGTGTACTGTCTTCTCATTGGTGAATGTGTGTTTGTTTCCTCAGAGTGCTAGGAGCGCAGGACTAAGGGTGATACCCACGGCGTGACATTTCAGGTTGTGAGTTTGTCTCCCTCTGCTCATCTTCCATCCATCATCCCCTCATCCAAACCTCACATTTTTATGTCTTTATAGACATTAATGTGAACTAATTCCAATCAAATCACCAAGTCACTGGGTGAACATTCAAGTATAAGTTGCAGTGTTAACTTTGTTTTTGTTTGTTTTTTTACCTGGGAGTGTGACGCTGTTGTGGCAAATCACATTGGATTGGCATAAAACAAATTTTACCTCCTACATGTCCTTTGAGCTGAATCACCAGCAGTGACAAGAAAATATTAAGGTAGCAGCGGTATATTTGGCTTAAAATATTTTCACATTTGACTGCCACATTGCAAACTTTGAGGCGAGTGTGTATTTTATTCAAAAGCGTCTGTGTTATTTAATGATTTGCCCACCTTCATCTTTCTGTCTCTCTCACTCTATTTTGCACACATGGACACACACATCCTCACTGACACAACCTGCTTTATGAAAATCAAATTAAATCCCATGTGAAGGTTGTGCGAACTGGAATCGGGGCCAGGGTACTCACTATAAGGCAGTAGTGTACCAATAATTCATCCCGTCTTGTTGCTTCATACTGTTGGTGTAGTTGACTGTCATGTTACCATAGTTACAGACATAGATCCTCTGCAGCAAAGTAAAATCAGCCCCCACCCTTTTTTGACACCCCATCAGTGTTACTTGTCAGACATCCTGTCACATGCAATCATCCAGACAGGCTTCTGTTTATTATTAATTTTCATTTCTCTCCTTACACCTACTCTACCACAGTTACTGCAGCACTACAAGAATGTTTGCCATATAATATGCACTATTCTCAAAGCTTTATAAATCGAATATCTTAAAATTAGAAGGAATATTGTAGTCTTAAGGTTTGTGGCAGAGTTTAAATTTCAAATGCACTACATACAAAAGTATTGAGCCACATTTCGTAATTACTGAATTCGATTGTTTTCACCATTTTACAGAACAAGGTTGTTCTAGCATCTTTTGGGGCCCCAGACAAAAATTCACAGAAGGACCCGCCAACAGCATTTGCTGCCACTTTGTTTTAAATAATTTGACACCACCGCCACAAACAGTAGTCCGATAAAATGACAGTAAAACATTACTTATGGCAGAGACCATGTTTATTTTGGCAACAATGCCCAAGACTAAGTTAAAAACTGTTAATACTGTAGCTAGCTTCTGTGTTGCTTTAACATGCTAGCTGTGCAAACAGGCCCATTGCCAGTGTCCTAACTATGCTGCTCTGCTAGCTAAGTTAGCTAATGTTAAACATCTAAGTAAAGAGAAGAAATAACTTCATGTTAGTGGAAGCTTCATGATTTTGACTGTCTCTCCCCTACATTTAAGGCTAGACTAGTAGCATTTACTGTAGCTAGTGAGCAATATATTTATTAGCCATTATTGTTTGCTTCATTCCCCACTGTCCTGCTTTTTTTCCTCTTCTTCTTCTGTCTATTTTCACTCCTAAAAGGTTTCCTAACATTTGGCTTGTTTAAACAGACTCATGTGTGCCACTTGCGGTGGGAGTGAGTAAAGGTGGGCAGGGACCCTTAGGGAAGTCAGGTCTCAACTACTGGCATTACAAACCTTGCATATTACCATTGCTGTAGTTTGAGGTTGATCAGACCTTGGGGTCCCCTGCTGGCCTGGGACTCCAGGCAGCAGCTTGCCATGCCTGGTGGCAAGTGAAGGCGCATAATGTGTAAAGGTTATGAAGTCTCTGCTGAGTCAGTAACTGCAGGGCTCCAAAACTCCTCTCGCATTAACATCAGCATAAAAACTGTGCAGCGGGAGCTTCACAGGCATGGGTTTCCTGTCCCAGTATTTTTGTCCATTTAGTGTATTCACTGCTCCTGTGAAGAATGACAAAACAGGTTTCTTATCTTTAATTAAACGTTTTATTAACTGGAAACACAAAATACATAAAAGCATTGATATGTTGTTGCTACATTCAACAGCAATTTGTTTTCATTTCTTTAGTTTCAGCTACTTTAAACAAGAATTGAGTTAATAATGTAAATGTAAAGCCAATTATCAATTAAAACCCAGCAACAATACTGATGCAGTTTTTTCCAAATACCTCACATTTTTGTCATGATTTAGTTTCTTGTAAAACGTTAGTAGGATGTTTTTACAAAATAAATTGAAGATGCACACAGGGTTTATGAAAACAGCAATTTGCCATAGTCTGTGACTACTGTGCTACTTTTTAGTCTCAATAAATTGTCACATAGTTGTTTGGACCTTATACTTGAGTGTTTACTTCGACGTGCATGGACTCAGGAACATGCTTTGACCGTCAGACGTCTGACAGTAAAACTCTTATTTTCATTATTCACTTCCATGTGTTTAGTGTCTGTACTCTGTGTACCGGTGTTCACCACTCCCACACTGTCCTGTTGCATGTAGTTTGTGTTTAGCTCCTGTTCATTTTCTGTGTTTGTCACATTTTAACCTGCTGTGTTTGCTCGTTGTCTCAATGCCACTGTTTTGCTTTTGGTTTTATTGTTTTGTTGTGAGTTTTTACACTGCGATGCTTGTGTTGAGCCAACCTCATGCAGGCTTGACTGTCCATTGCCCTGTTTGAGACCATGCCATACCCACCGTGTGCTATACTCGTGTGTTTGTGTGTCCCACTCAGAGTCTGTGTGGATATTGTCCCAGACAGTGTTCTGGTACCTTCAGAAGTTTTTAAACCACTTGATTGGATCTCTCAGATCTAACCTCCTTCCTTCTTACTGACCTCGTCCACCAGATTTCTACAAACTTGCATGTGATATTCTCCTTTAAATTTTCTGTAAGCATTCCATTTATTAACGTGGCTTGTTTCTAGGTATACAGCACATTGGACTAAAGCGTATACTTACAACGAGCATTCGTGTTGCTTTGGTATTTGTTTTTCTTGAAATGTATGATTTTGTTGTGTTTTTTTATGATTGTGTTCCTCACAGTTTTCCTTAGTGCACGCCAAAATTGAATGACTTGTGACTGTAGTCATCTTGTGAAAGCAGAACACAGGCTGCAGTCGCCTTCTCCCTTGCTGTTCCTCCACCTTCTGCTCCTTCTTTAACTCTTTATCCTCAAATGAGAGGATCCCTCCTTCTATGCCCCTTTTCTCTTCAAACCCTCCCACCCCCCCCTGCCTTTTCTTTCATCTCGAGGGTACCTCCAACCCTTTGATATTGTCTCCGGCATCACCTCTTACCATTTTTCTTCTTGTTTTTTTGTTTTGTTTTGTCCCTTTCCATGTCAGATCCGAGTTGTGAATGCATTCCGTAGCTCCCTGTATGAAGGCCTGGAAAAACCAGACTCCAGAACATCCATCCACAACTTCATGACACACCCTGAGTTTAGGATAGAAGACTCCACACCCAACATCCCCCTTATTGATGACACGGACGATGATTCTGCTCGTAGAAGGATGAAGTACTCAAGCCAGCCCTCGTCCCCTAACAAGAACAACAACGCTATTGACAGTGGCATTAATCTCACTATTGATACCAGTAAATCAGCTGCGTCCTCCAGCCCTGCCAGTCCTCTGCACAGCTTGGAGACAAGCCTCTAACCCTGATCCTAAACTCAGCTCTAACCTCTAATGTTGTTTCCTCACATTGTCAGGACACCTTCTCCAATTCCTCCAGACCTTTAACTGTAACCTTCACCCCCAAATTTTCACCCAATTCTCAACTTCGAGCTCCCCCAAACCGCTACCTACCGGCAGTCCTGGGGGGAAAATGTCCACCATTTTCCCTTAGCCTAGAGCCCTTGAAGCGCTCTGCTCCTTTCAAAGCAGAGAAAATCTAAGTAATATGTCAAGGTGAAAAGAAAAAACAAACTAGCATACAATCAAAAAAGCGCAACAAAGCCACAAAACCTACACAGCCATCCTGCTTTTGTGGTTGTATGAGTACAGTGGCAGTCACGGTGGCGTGTACGACAATACACTTGTACTGGTTAGCATGTACTGTATAAGCGTGGGTCTGACTGCACATATGTACGAATGGTGTCTTTAGTGGCACTGGGAGGAGGACGATGAGGAGGGAGACTGCTGAGGAGTAAAAATCACACAAGAGGACAGACTTTAAACTCTGCTCACTCTTCCTCTCCTCAACGAAAAACATTGTTAATACTGATAATAGTTTAAATTAAATTGAAAAATATTGTTATTATTCTAATTCTGATTCTGATTATTATTGTTCTTATTATTGTTGCTCCTGCATGAATGTACATTACCCAGGTTTTATTTAAAAGGCTTTTAATTTTATTGGAGTTCTTTGGTTCTGATGGGCTAGGCCTCACTGTGGACTGCGATTTTAAAGACAGCATTTCTGAGTTTCTGGCCTGCAAAGTCCCCTCTTCTGTGTGGCATGAACATGTACCCAACTGTACAAATTTATTTCATCCATAAACGGAAATGTGTATCGAGGTGGTGGGGCTCAACTTGCACAACAGTTTTGCACCTGTCCGTAAAGAGGAACGCAAAATAATAATAATGATGATAGCATTTATGGGATATATTCTATAAATTTAAATACATATAAATATATTTAGAGAGAGTTTATCTTTGTTTGTTGGCATGTTGCCTTGTTCCTGCTTCAATGGCTCCAATACCTTTGACTTATTTATGTCTTAAAGAGAATGTAATTTGTTTACAACCTCGTAGAGATAAACTTCCTGGTTTCTAGAAGGAGGAAGGCGAAGTCGAAGCTCAGATGGACCAGAGCTGTTTCGGTGTGTTATTACTGAAAAACCCTGTGCTGGAATTTGCCTGCTGTCTTGTCAAATAATGTAGATAATTTTAGAGGTTTAACAACAAAAAGAAACCAAAATATAATGGGATACATAGTAATTGTGGAATCTTAGTATTACTCTATATGATTGTTGGGATCAAGTTGGAGTGGCTTGCCTTTGTTTTTTTTCTAAACAGAGGCCTCCTTTTTGTGACAGAGGGGGATATTTTATTCTTTTTATCCACTGCTTCTTCTCTTTTGTTAAGATTATGTCTTTTTTTCTCTGTGCTTCAGCACTGGCCTGGGGTCAGGGCTCGAGTCAAAGGCTGATATCAGGACCTTTATAGCGAACTCTTCTAGATAAACCTGCTTCTTCGAAGGACTTGACGTTTTTAAAAAAACAAAAACAAATCTATGACCATCAAAAGGCTGCAGCTGAGTCATATTAGAAATTTGCAGTTATATTTGGCTTCTCTGTACCGCACGGAAATCAAAACGTTTTGGTTGAAAACATTGAATATTTTTTCCGTTGTGTCTATTTTTTATTTAACCTAATGGTTTATTTTTGTTTAAAGGAGTTTCTTTTCCTCTAGCAGAGACACATGCAGCCACACAAAGCTGCAGACATTTTTAACATCTAAGAAAACAGAAAAACTGACAAAAAAAAGAAGAAATGAGAACAAAAATGGAATGTTGCTTTGACTCTTTTTCTATATATATATATATATATGAGAAAAAAAAGATTTTCTGCACTATCTGGTTATGAATGAAAACTTCTGTGGTGTAATTCTAGATGTGCTTTTGTGTGTTTTAACCAAGCTTGTCTTCCTGCCGTCACAGAATATACAGTACTCTAGCATCTCAACTGTACTCACTAGTTGTAAACTATTTATTGTGCTTTGACCAATCAGACATTACCAGAGAGATGTTACATACAGAAGGCACATTTACCCAGTCTTATTGCACTCCGAAGGACAAGGCCACTTAACTAGCCTGTACTATTGTATTTCTATTACTAATCGAAATCACTGACAAGCATGACGTGATAGGCTCATTATGCAACTTGAAAAGAAAAAAAACCCTCCAGATTTTTCTAAAAACAAAAATTCTATAAGCTAGTAAAGTATATATGATCATTTATCCAACAAGTTCTATCTCTCTTCTTTTTTATATCCTCCTCCTCTGTCATTTCCCAGCCAATCTGTCCATCTGGAGAGGGTGCACAAGCTTTACCAGTCAGCTCAGGCGTGTTGAAAACGTAACATGGACCATCTGAATAAAAAAATCTGTCTTATTTAAGTTGGAGAAAGCAAAAAACCCAGTTTGGGTTCTAATATTTTGCTTGAAAGCTGTTGATTTCTTTTGTTTTCTTTCCATTGTTTTAACTTGACAATTTATTTGTTTCTCTGTATAAACTGTAAAACAATAAACAAAACAAATACAAAACAATAGCATTTTCAATAATAATAATAATAATAATAATATTTAAAAAAAGACTTGAGCCAATATTCTCAAACCACTTTTACATCCGGGAGGACATTCAGCTTTAAGGGGATGCAAAGAAACTGAGTTTAAAAAATAATCTTTGTAAATACAGCGATGAGTCCATCGAGGACAGGAACTCCACTGGTGTGGACACAGGAGCTCCTCCTGACTACATCTACCATCATGCACCACAATGAGTCATACTGCCGATGCAGCCGTTTGGCTGTATGTGATCAATCACTGCTCCTGTCAGAAAACATCGTGATTACATCCCAATCATAACACGTGCTGTAGGAACCAATAATAACTTTGACGATGACACTGATAATGATGACGATGATGATGATGATAACAATGATACTTTTTGCAATATACTCTCACCTGCCTCGATGTACTGTATTTAGCAGCATGCAGTTTGTGGAACAAAGAAAAAGAGAAATGCCAACAAATAACTTTTTTGGCATACTTAGCCATTTATGGGTAAGTGATTTAAGTGTTCATCTTGTTTTTATGATATTTTTTTTATCTATACAATAATTGTAAATAAAGAACTCAATGTCTTTGTTCATTTAATACTATGCAAAAAGTCATGCTTTTCTGATTGTTACCCACCCTTATTCCTAGAGTGTGTTGCTGGAATGTTTGTGGTCTCAAAAGTCAGTAAAAACAATGTGATGTAAATTATTTTCTAGCTTGAGGAAAAAGTTCAATAATGATGATGATGATGAAATTATTATTATTATGATACCATTAGGAGAATGATAATAATGGTGGTGATAGTGATGATGATGATAATGATGATGATGATGATGATGAACTGTGACTCGTGCTGCTTGACTGTCCCATTTACTACACTCCTGACAGCGCAAGTGAACAACATAATAAACAAAAAAAAAAAGAACAAAAAAAAAAAAAAGGAAAAATCACTAAATAAATCTCCCAGAGCAGCATGACCCAGCATGGTGTGTCCTGGCCCCATCTAACATGTCCTGTTCTGATTTGGTGTACGTCGCCTTGTAATGTCAGTGATGACTTTGATTGTTTCACTGTTTTCTGTTATTTTTTCTTTCTTCAACTTTACTGATTTACTTCAAAGGATTTCACAAATTTTAGGATTGTCAGCATCACTGAGAAAGAACTTCCTGATGTTCTTCACCTAAAATCCTTTTATTTTTATGACCGCTTATACTGAGGAAACATCACAGCGACCTAGGCGACGACCACATAATTGCTACCTCCTCATTTCAAGTTGGGCCAGGACTTTTGTTGTGAGTCAGTTCTTCTTTCCCTCTCTCTCTCTCTCTTCCTATCCTTTTATTTATTTTCTGCTCTAATACACTTTTGCACTGTAACAGGTTCAACCAAAGGAAGCTCTTTACTGTTGCCTTCAAAATTTGATGTATTTTTAAAGTAAGCTAATTTTAACACAACATTTCAAACTAATACCACGAGTTAAAGGTGCTTTATAGAGTTTTCTTTTAAACTAATATTTAATATTTGAATGTATATATCATAGTTATGTGTGTCTTAAGGTTCCGTGTGAAACAAAGCCATAATGAGCAGTTGAAACTGGGCTAGTGGCATAGGCAGCCTAGAAGATTGACTTAGCTACAGTAACATCACCCACTGATTGATAAAATGAATATTTTCATCCTCGTCATCCTTTTGGAACCAGATGTGACTGCAAGGGATGGATCTAACGGTGAAAGTAGACGCTCAGGGATCACTCACTTGTAAGTCACAAGTTCTCATCCCTGCTGAGGTCCTGGCAGTCAGCCTTTTCCATAGCCTCCTGAGACCTATCCTATTCATGTATGTCCTCTGTAATGGACATTTGTTTTTGGTCTGTATCTTTTTATTTACTTGAGCCACCCTAAAAAGTCCGATTGTACTCAGTAGAGGACATCCTGGCCTTTCCAATGATATCTCATGTGTTTGGGTAGCCTCCAAACAGGCAGGAAATCACAAAAACTGGTACAATGAAAGATGCCTTTTTCATTGGTTCTCCGGATGATAGACATTATTTTGCATTGTCAGCTATCGCCTCCTAGTGCCTGAAACAATGCAGGTTTCAGGCACTTCTACTTTGGCTTCACCTTTCGAATCCATCTTTTTTTAACCATGACTAGAAGCCAGCTACTATCAGTCACATCAACTGGAACTCTTCACTATTTTTGTAGTGTTGATGCCTTTTGAGAGTGTTTGCATGTGCACAGTTACTTTTACAGTCTACACAAGAATTTTTCCGAATTTTTAAAATTCTAGTAGTTCTTACAAAAAACAAAAACAAGTGGCCAATAACCAACATATTACACTTGAGGCTTTCGATAAAGGGTTAAACACCAGTGGGTAATGTCACAGCAGCTACATCAATTTTTATGAGAGGTCTGTGAGAAGAAACAAAACAGGAACAGTGTGTATGGTGAATGTGCATGATTTAAAAAATTGAAAACAGACAGATGTTGAAAGCGTGACTATTGATCTGAAACTCCACAGGGTACCTTTAAACTCTCTCTATATATGTGTACATATATATCATACACTACATCATAGCCGGAACACCACAGACTACACCTGACTGGACCCAGCTGTGTAGTGGAAGGGAAAATAAATACACTGGGTCCAGATACTTTAAAGTCACCTCTCCTCAAAAATGAGCTTTCACCAGTGTCATTTGTCTTTGATGTTGTGTGTTGTGTGAGTTTATCTAGTTTGTTTTCAGATTAACTCACCAAGAGTGGAAAGCTAACACGTGTACTGTATTGCAAACACAACAAGATGGATCTAAAGCAGCGAGAGAGACAATATCAGAACATGAACATAACAGAGGAGAAACAGTATATGCTTCTGAGAGGTTTTTATAGAGACACGTACACTTTAACCACTTTTGGAGGACTAATACAGTATTGGAAAAAAAATGAAAGTGATGACCAAATGAGTCTGAGTAGCAGTGTGATTTTCTCCTCAATCTTAGTACAGTTTTGGAGGGAGCCTACATTGATATTCACCCAGGTACACCTAAAGCTGCTCATTACAGCAACACTTTTATCTGTTTGTAGAGCTCAAGAGGCCTTGCTCATGTGGTAATGAGGGAGGGGAAAGTATTTATTTTGGTTTGGATAAATTACACAAGTCTATGTTCAAGTACTTACTAAAGTCAAAGTATTGAAATTTTAGGTTGTGCTCGTTAAAGGAGTTGTGTTTAAGTGAAATACATTTAAAATGTGGAAGAACATCTGCCCATACCTGAAATCTGGTGATGTCCAAAAGGTTCTCACGGGACTGGTCTCCAGTGTTGAGATGGAAGGCTTGATGGTGTCTTTTCCACTAAGTTTGTGTAAGTTATCAGTCATTCAGATCATGGTAGTGTTGGGAGCTTGCCTTCTTTTCAAGTTCTCGTGAGTTTTCTCTCTACTTTATTAAAAAATGTACTACACCTGCCAGTATCAATATAATCAAACTCAGTCATTATTTATTTTTATTTTTTTTGTTGCGTAATATAAAGGTCCTGGTTGATGTTTATCTGAAAGTTTGATTCCACTGGAGGGCAGTATTTCACTAGAGATGGCATATGTCCTTGTTCATCCATGGGAAGATCGCGAGAACATCTGTATGTCTGTATTATGAGACAGAGGTTGTGATGATACAGGCTGGTCATTCTGCAGCAGAGTATGTTTTCCTGAGGTTGTCATCACATCATTCAGTTGGATGTATTAGATTCACTTTGGTGTATTCATTTAGATGCAAAACAACTACCCTTATTTTCTTGTCCTTTACTTTCTGTCATAGGCTGTTATCAGGATGTTTGGCCGCTCTGAAAACAAACTTGAACAGCTTGATTGTAATCGGGGAAAAAAAAAAATCCCATTTCAAGCAACAACTTTATAAATGAATGACATTGCATGCAGTTGTGAAAAATGAAGCCAGTAATGAGTGTCATTTGAATTTTTGATAATATTTTGATAATACTGAGGAGGAGACTCCTCTGGGTGCAAAAGAAATTCAGGTTTTATAATAGCCTATGAGAAGATGTCCATGCTGAGAGGGAAACAGGTAATGTGATTGAAAATCTCACGCATACACATTGTCACATCTTATTCTGCAAGTTCTCACACCTAAAGCCCCACATGTTTACCATCATAAATTAATGTGTTGTTGTGTCAGCTACAGCAGTTACACATTTGTAACTTCTGGTATAAATTAGGCATCATCAGTACTTGGAGTTTTAGGGAAAATTTAATACTCTCATTTCAACCTTTCTCTCTGCTAAATGTTTCACTGTGTTCATCAGCGACATACTGTATTGTTAGCCCTGTTTGGCCTAGCTTTAGCTGTGCTTGTAGGATATATAGTTTTTTTTAGTTTTTTTCCTTTTAGCAAATAAGACCAAAACAGTACAGCTACAGACAGGGGAATCAAAACAACAAGCTAAAGGGTGCTAATATGCTTCAGAGGGCAGAAGAAAAGGTGATCATCTGCCAAAAAGTGATTGCTAATGTCTGTTTGTGGGTTTTTTATGTGCAATATTCTTGTTAATATTTGGGGGATAAGCTGTAGTCAACATGAAGGGTTATACCAAATATTTAAAAAAAATGACCTGTTTTACATCCTTATGACTCTGCATTGTTGTAGCTCCTCTGTGGTCTACATTACAATGAATCTTGCCCCTTTGTTCCAATTTCTACTCCCCTTTTGGCCACGTCTCTTGAAAAAGAGATGTTTAATTTTTTTTCTGAATAAAATAAATGATATATGAAATTTATTTAGCCAACATAATGATTGCAGACTTTACATTTGTGACATGTTCTTTCTAGATGACTTATAATAAGTCCCTTTAGACAGTTTAAACACGGAAAAATGAATTCTTTTGGCAAATGCCAACAATCACTGTTTGGCAGATGATGACTTTTGACACAATTACTTCCAGTACCATTAGATAATAAGCAATGACATTTGATAGGCAGGTTAATGCATATTACTGTCAATACAATTTTCATGTACTGCAGCCTGACGTTGCTTCCAGTGCTCACTGATAAGAAAATAAAGACATGCCATGGCTGTTGTTTTTCTTCTTATCCCTTTGGTGTATTCATGATGTAGATGTAAACTCATGGTCGCTGTACTTCAGTATCTACAGTAACACAGAAGAGGAGCAAGCATGAACAGTAACTTGAAGTAACAATTTCAAATGCAACTTTTCAAACAGCTCAACAAATATCACCGAAAACACAAACCGTTTCTGAGCAGTTAGCCGCAAATGTGTTTGGGAGCTAAAGTAATAATGTAATGTTACTGAGAGAGAGAGAGAGACATTAGTTTGTGACATTAAGAGATAAAAAGATGAGAGACAGAAGAGGAAATGTGAGATTATTCTCAAAGGTAAGCACTGCTCAGCTGTTAAACAAAACATTTTTAAATTTTACTGTTATAATTCATTTAAAATTCTTCTGATTCTTTAAATCAGATATTAGATCTATACATTATGTGTGCCTGATGTGTTTCTATGAACCATCTCACAAAATTAAAAAATTGAAGTAAACTAGATTTGTGTACCACACTAAGCAGTGTGATACGGTTTAGTGAAGGCTAAACTGGAAGTTGGGCTGACATAGAGCAAATATGGTGTTCATGGTCAATGATAGGTTACATCAACTTCTACCCTTTTAGCATATAGGGTTTGGAAAATTACAATGAGCAATAAATATCTGAGTACCAGCACAGGTCAGCTGATCACAACCTCACAAAACAAGATGTTATGTGGCTTATTTCTAAGTATTTCTTTTTCTTATGTTTTTAGGCTCCCCACACCTGCAAAATCTCACTTTAACCACTGTTGATAGCAAAAACTAAATCCCATCTAATCAGCTATCAATTTGCATCATACATGTCATAATGAAAAGCCACAACAGGAATGAAAATCTCTCTCCATTAACACACACAGCGTTTCAAATAAGAGGCTGATAAATTAAAGGGTGCAGTTTCAATCATTGACACGCGGGCTGTTATTTCACTGAGCCATCAGGGCAGAATAAGATGAAGATTATTAATTGACTGCTGGCTGGTTAAGCACACGCTGAGGAGGAGTAGATTCATTGCTGAGAACATTATTAATGAGGCAATGAAAACAGGGTCAGCATCTAATGATAGTGAAGGTGTCCTCAGGTTAACAGATGACAATGACCGTCGTCCCTCATGTGCCACTCACCAACAGTAATGAGTATAACCTTGACACGTGTGTTTGTTTAACAGCTTGTTTAGTGTGTTTTTAGGAAACTATTACTAGAATGGGACATCCATACTTACTACAGTATAACTGCCCTCTGAGCTCATTTTAAATATCGGTGTGACAACTGTTGGGACTCATTCAGTCTGACAGGTTTTGATTGCAATGCGTGCTTTCTAATCCAAGCCTTTTAGCCACAATAGTTTGGCCTAGTAATGGCCCAAACCTGGTTTTGCCAGATAAATAATTAGGCACAGGTACAATATATTAATTACACCCCTGATTTGGCCCATGTATGCTGGCTCAAGTCTGGATCCTGAATCCAAACCAGCTCTGTCTCTTGCCCAAATTCAGGTCACCATACATGGACCAGACCACACATGATGCTCTCAGCAATTTGAGATGACACTTGGCCCGGCTGTGAACAGCTTTCTACTTCAAGTGCATGAAAACTGTTCACACCATTTTCGTGACTTGCACTGGAATTTTTTTTTGGAGTTTGATGCTATACGTTTATTCTGGAGGAGGAGGAGGAGGAGGTAAAGTACACAAAAGTGTATTTCAAAATCCAGGACATTAAAAATACAACAAAAACAAAACACAAAGCTATTTACATGGCTTGATGAATAGAAGATTTTAAGTGAGAAATGGCACGTTGCAAATTTATTTCACATCCCTTTCATGTCCTAATAATGTTCTAATATGTTTGCTGGAAAGAATAATGTAGTTCGGTACCTTATTATGGGGAACACAAAAAGGTTTCAACATACCCAAGAAAATATTCACTTGTTTATTCTTTATTACTGGAAACTTTAATTCTATACATATTAAAATTTATCCTTATCCGTATTTGCAGAGCATATTATACAAGATGTGTGATGGACACATTAGCATTAACCCTGACTTTAGCACTTTAGCACTAGCTTAGTGCTGTGTGTAGTGGCATCAGCATGCATGGCCGTGCCTGCTGGGGTCGCACAGCCTGTGAATATAGATTGGACTCCCACAGCTCAGGAGATTAGCCTCAGGCCGCATTCAAGTCCATGTGCGAGGGCTGATTTCCAGGAAGAATAGCCCGTTACTGGGCCCCAAGTTGAATCCTGCTGCTTCCCTTTGGCCCAATAGAAGACTGCGGTAACTGACAGTCCTTTACAATCAGCCAACACTGGTTGAGGTTTTGAGGCTCTCATTCTTTTTTCACTCTTTTTCTTCAAAAGGATTGATTTTGAAATTACTCTTTCTCTGCCCAGTGTGTGTGTATGGGTCAGTATATTTGTGTGCATTCGTCCGTATATGTGTGTGTATGGGTGTGTGTGCTTTCGGACACACACGCACGCACAAACACGCACGTGCACACGTTTGAATGCCAGTCTTGGCAATTGTCTTAATGGGATAAGGGGAGACTATGGTTCCTGTTGGGGGGATGGGACTGTGGGAATGACATGGGAAAACACACACGTTGCATTCACTGCACAAACAGCTATGTTGTTGGTTGATTCAAAACAAAGGTGACTATGTGGTGACTCATTATATCCCAAAGACACCTCAGGGCCATGGCTACTATGCAAACTGGCCAAAAAAAGATATGACACGCCTTTCGGCAGAGTTGAAACTTGCAAAACAAAATACAGCAATAATGAAAGTGTGTTGATTTGTGGTTCACGTGTTAGACTGCATTGTACTTGTGAAGTATGAGATCATTTTCTTGTTGCTGATTTTTTCACATGCAGCAAAGCTAGGGGTCAGTCGAGGAGACTGAATGAACATCACAGAGAACTGAAGGTGGATGAGTGGAGGGCTGGAGGTGGGAACATGCATCGCAAAATTCTGACCAGCAGAGGTCATCTGTGGCATAATGTTAGGTCTGCCGTCTCTGCTGTTCTCAATATTTCTGACTTTCAGCCTTTTATAACAAAAGCAGCATTCGTCTGTGGTTTCTTGTGAAGGATAAAAATCTCAGATACTGATAATTTTAGGAGAAAATGTCTACCTGTTTTTTTTAATCCAAAAACAGTTTGGGGCCTTTCTGTGTAAGTTTGCATGTTCTCTGTGTGGTTCTCTCCAGGCACTCCCATTTCTTCCCACAGTCCAAATACATGCATGTTTGCATAACTGGTGGTATCTAAATTGACCATAGGTACCATAGGTTTGAAAATACGACTGGCTGTCAGTCTGTAAGTGGTGGCCCTGCAAAGAGTGGTGGCTTTTCATGCGTTTACTCTCAACCCATGGAACCCAGTTCCACCACCACCACCCTGAACTGGATAAGCAGAATAGGATGGATGGATGGATGGATTTGTTTCCTCTCATCATGTTCATCATTTTAATGTTCATCGAGTACTCCATTGTTTGGTTTGGTCACAATCAATCACACTGACCAGATCAGAATGAATTAATTAGTGAATAAGAAGGAAAACTGTTGATTCAAATCAAAACTTGATGAGTTAAATGTCAGTGGATCCAAAAAATGGAAGAAAAAAAAAAGGTAAAGCTCTGGCGGTCACATTTCTTCTGTCAAATTAGATGCATAACCCGAGAACATACACAAAAAACACCCTAGCCCAGATATTTGTCTCTCAGACACACAATCACACTCAATTCTCCAGTGACAGCAGATGGACAGGTCCGTGATTACCATTCTACCTCAAAACCTCGCAGGTATAATTGCTCCATTCCCCTGTTCACTGTGCCGATACCAAGATGTCACGCAGCGATAAGTGAAATGATAAATTCAGAGGAAGATGCAGAGGTGTCATATTTCCTAGACTGATCAACATTTCGTCTTTATGTATGATGGACTGAAGAGGGGGAGGACTGATGAAAGTGAAAGAGAGAACAGAGAGGAAGAGACCACCAGCTGCCATTATTTGGGTAATATCTCCAGTTTGTCTTCATTACCTATGGTCCACCACACTCCAGGATGTGGTAATAGCTCATTCATCAAAAGGTTGTCTGGCAGGTGAGCATAGTAGACAGACAGAGCTAAGAATAGCTGAATGTATAATTGCACATCAGGTTTAATATTTCCAGGAACCCATGAGAAATCTCCAAGGTGAAGGGCTTGAATGAAATTATTACCTGGGTAGCTGCTCATCAAGACGGTCATTGTGTGAATCAAAATGACAGTTATCAATACTGACATTTTAGTCTATATTCAACATTTGGATGATAGAGTGGAATCACGACTGTTTATAACTACAACCCCCTTTCAGAAAACCAGTGCATTTTTTTGTGATGGGAGGATTTCCTGCAGACATTTGGGAAATAAATCTTTGTTATTTGCACTAACCCCCAAAATAAAGTCATAAACAAGAAGGTTTTCTGTCATTTTGCCCAGCTGTGTGCAAGATTACATGACAAATGATCTCAGTTGTTGCACCATCTAACTAATTAACACTTCTTTGGAGCCATGCTGCCTGCTGAAAGCAATTTTGATGTAGCGCCGAGGAACGAGTCTGGTAAAAAAAAAAAAGGGTGAACAACACAAGTCTTCAGTGCCAAATCACTTTACAGACACAGTTATTCATTCCGTTCTACTTTTTAGGGTATTATTAAGACAACATTTTAACAGTGTCACACTCGTTCAGTCTTCAGCTCACTATCACAATGCATGGCGAGAAACAATGCCTGTCAGGTAAATGCTGAATGAAGGATGTTTATACCAACAGCTTGGTCCAGACTAAAATATTTGTACAATTACTTGATTGATATTCTTTTATACTTTTACACTCCTGCTATCACTAAGATCAGTAGCAACAGCCTTCTAGTAGTAGTATTAATAACAGTGCCAATGCCCAAGAGAGCATCTTCTTCTTCTTTCAGCTGATCACCATAGTGGATCATCTGCCTCCATCTCTCCCTATCTGTAGGATCCTCCTCTGTCACACCAACCCTTTGCATGTCTTCCTTCACTGAATCCATGAACCTCATCTTCCTCTTTTCTTCTTGCTTGGCAGCTCAATAATCAACATCCTACCTCTCCTATGCACATGTCCAAACCATTTTAGCCTTGCCTTTCTAAATTTGACCCTGGTATACACATTTGTTATCCATTTTGGTCACTCTGCTACCTTCAGCTTGGACTCCTGTTTTGCAGTGCATGTACGCTTAGCAAGCACTGGAAACACAGGCTCAGGCAGGAGGTCAATCCACATGTCAGGCACAAAGTGTAAAATAGTTGGTTTGATGGTTTCTGGTAGGTGTTAGTGGGAAGCGCTCCCTACCATATTCCTGTGGAACTGTGATCTGTGTTCTGCTTCAAGTCTTTGTTATATCATTTTTGTTTGTGTATCAAGATAACATTTTATCTACTAGATTATTAGTATGACACAATCTTTTTTAAGGCAGAAAATGAAGATGTTAACTGATATGGGAAGTGCTCTGTTTACTTACAGCCACAACACTGAAAGCTGTTTATTTCTGGATTACTTAATTGACTGTTTTGACTTTGTTCATGCTACTGTTTTAACTCTTTTTTTATGTTTGTGTATAATTTAGGGCTTTTAATCCTGTCCTCTCTGTTTCTAGCACTGTAGCTGTTGCTTCATGGGCATAGATGGCATACTGGGAGTTCACTCACGTTTGCTGGCAATATAATTGGTATTTTCATGCTTGATTAGCGTTTTAATTTGCAATGTAGTGTATTTTGCTCAAACATGGAATATTTTCAGTACCCCAGCAGTGGGTAGCTGGATTCCTGCAGATGTGGAATGACTGTCTTCTTGTTTGTTTCCTGCTTTTGATACTGTTTTATTAAATGATTAGATTTATCCTGTGTAGCTAAATCTGGCATATTTTCATGATGAATTTAAGCGCTCATATTAATTTATATGCGCGGTCTTTTTTAAATAAACATACACAAATATAAAGGTTTTAATAAGTAGCCAGTTATGGGCCTTTACAGTATCTAAAATCTCACATTATCTTTTGTATATTTTTTGCATTAGTGTCCAAACAGTACCAAAATATATAAATCAGTCTGCTGCTATAACAACCTTCACCCATTTAAGAGTGCTCACCTGAGGATTTGGGTTATCTTATGTTGACCAAAGTCATCCACGCCAAACATTTAAGATCTTATCCATGTCCACAGGGATTTAAAGAGGCCCTTGAGTGTAGAGAGTATGGAGAGTATAGCTCTGTACATACCTCACTGTTCAGCCAGCTACCTCTACCAGCAATATTAACATCATCAATAAACACTAGTGGCCTAGTTCCACTGGTGGCTGTTCAGTAATCTGCTTTATAAAGTAACCTAAATCAGCCACCTCTCTGCTAAAGGGCTAAGATATAGTTGGGTTTTTTAAGTCATTGCCCTGTATTGACTCCAATCCATGGCGCTGTCCTCAGTGCTGAAATAGTACTGCTGTCTTTTATCTTTATTCTTAGAATGCACTCCACCTTTCTCTCAAGGTAAACAGATTGTCCTCAAAGTCAAAGTAATAATAATGCTGTACAGAGCTATTTAAAACTATGTTACTTACCCATTATTTGTATTGACAACATATACTGTAGGCTTATAGGGAATGATATATCGGGATTATACATTAACATTACTTTGGGCCTCTGACCTCTTCTTCAAGGTCAAATAAGTTCAAACTTTAATGTCTTTAAATTTGACTCCAAACTGTGTTATATCTGTAAAGTAGGTACTGTCAAGAGAAAGAGAATGAGCTGCCTAGTTAGTTAGAAATATACTGTTGTATAATATTATATAATAAGCTCAAGTTATTCATGTCCAGTTAATTACACCTATTCTTCATCAAAGTTAACATTTGTCATGCTATCCTTATCTGATTTTTACTCCACTACAGACTTGTCTCAGTACGTTTAAAAAGACAAAGAAAATAAAATGTAAATGAAAACCATCCCCTGAGAAGCAAATGGTGGCAGAGAGAGAGCTGCTATAGCGGTAAGGCCGATATTTTCATCGCAGCTGAACATACAGGTGAAGTTGACCATTTGATTTGGTCACACCTTATGAACAAATGAAGACTTGTCTCTGCAGAAATGTATTATTATTATTTATTATCACATTTATTGATCAGGCCTTTGCATTTGTCAGTGACTTTAGTCTTTATTGAGTGTATTCAGTAAAGTAAGACTTTTTTCCAGTATTGTTTTTTGTCACTTTTATGCTGCTTTAAAACAATGTTCTCATTTTTTTTTGCGCATATGCTAGCTAGCCAGCACCAGAAAGATCTGAAGCCTCAGACTTGTATTGCATTTGTACGTGTTGTTGCTTTAGTATTATGCAGCAGTCACTATGAATTAATATTCATCATACCAATATCAGCTTTTCTCAGCTCTACTGGCATGTGCCCGGGGGTTTTGCTGGCAGGTCTCACTCACTACTGGGTGGCCTGGTTGGTAGCTACTCAACGCTCCTTTCATGCCAAGCATAGAAAGCTATTGGACTCTCCTAAGAAAGCTGTAAGGTGGGGTCAGCGTGTGCACTGGTGTGTGTGTGTGTGTGTGTCAGTGCCCACTTTGTATGTTTATGACTTAAGATAAATAATCACATTCTTATTGTTTTACACTGTCACTGATAGTGCTAGTCTAATAATGTCGCACTACTGATGAGGGTAAATAATATCTTTTGTTGGACGGCGGGCTAAGTGTTGCAAAGGGATGAAAGAAATGTGGGCTGAATAATTGCTGTGGATTGGCTGCAGCCAGTTTGTTGAACATTAGTTTGGGATCTGTTGCACTGGGCTCTTTGTCTTGCATTTCCCCTGGCTTCTTTTCTTTTCACCTTACCTCACAGTTTCTTTTTGTGCTGGTGAAAATTGTGCATGAATGCAGTCTAAAGCTTTCTCAGTGAAGTGACCCGTGTTTAAATGTTCTTGGGGCATCTTGGTGAATTGCTCAAACAAATTGCTGTTGATATGAAGATGTGGGGTTGTGCTTCCAATGAGATGAAGGCTTATACCCTTGGCACAATTTTAGCATTGCACGACACTGAACGGTTGATGTGTCTGAAGTTATGGCTTCATTCTTTGAGTAAGCTCAGTTCTATCTTAAATATGCCAAATGAAAACTTTCAAAAGAATTCCATTCAAATTTCTGCTACAGAATAATGTTTAATCAGAAAGACTATTTGTCAGGCATAACATTAAACCATCTGACTTATTGTGTAGGTCCCCCCTTGTGCTGCCAGAAAAGTTTCGGGGGCATGGATACAGGACCTCTTGGGATGTCCTGTGGTGTCTGGCAGTGATACTGTAGTTAGTGGGATGTGTGTTGGAGCCGCTATGGATCTGCTCATTCTGGTGTGTTCTGTGAATGCTCTACTGGATGATCATCTGGGGAGTTTGAAAGATGGGACAGCAGTCTCTATGAACTGCTGCTGTGCACAATCTGTAGTGTGCTGGGAGGCATAGTCCAGGTGGGGGAGCCCAATAGGATCAGAGTGGGGTGGGAAATACTTTTTTCTTTTTTTTCACAGCTCACATCATTATATTGTCCTATATTACCTAGGTAAATAATAATAATAATAATAATAATAATAATAATAATAATAATAATGGGGGCGCTAGTGAGCAGCGGTAGGATGTAGACGTGCTTTTCGGAGCTCTCTACCAAAACTCAGATTTTTACTCAACACCACCATATATTCTTACACAGGCGGATATTTTCTGCGGGTGAATGTTTCCAGGCTGATCTACGCTGTCCATTTTTGCGCAATGAGACCGAAAACGAACCCTCCGAGCAAGAATAAAACCATCGAGGGCTATGTTAGCAACACCGCTAGCGGGGCTAATGCTAACACCAGTAGCCCTACCGAACCAGAGGCTGGCCCCCACGAAGACAGAACCTACACCCTATGCAAGGAGATGTGCCGGGAAATGGCCACGTCTATAATGGGGAAGATTGATGAGCGGTTTGATACTTTTGAGGCCAGATTTCAGTCGCTCCTTTTGGAGCAGAAAGAGATGAAAAACCGCATGGAAATTCAAGAACAAGCGACGTGTGCCTTGGACGAGCGCGTAGAAGCGCTAGAAGCCAAATGTTCGGACCTAACTCAGCACGCCAACCAACTCAAAATCAAACTCCAGGACTTAGAGGCCCGCTCCCGCAGACACAATATCAAAATTGTCGGCATACCTGAGGACGAGGAAAAAGGTATGCCCACTGACTTTGTTTCTAGGCTTATCCCTGAGTTGCTGGGAAAGGAGCACTTTCCACATCCGATAAAAGTTGATCGTGCACACCGCGCACTGCAAGCGAAACCAACTGCTGGTGCTAAACCACGCACTATCCTGGCCCGCATTCATCATTTTCAGGAGAAGGAGCTGATCCTGCATCGCTGTAGGATGCAAAAAGGCTGCGAGTATAAAGGAAACAAGGTGATGATATTTCCGGACTACACCAACGAAGTGATGAACCGGCGTCGCGCTTTTAATGGTGTGATGCAAACCCTGCGCAGTGATGGAATCAAGCACACACTACGTTACCCGGCAAGGCTCTATGTATACTGGCGTGACGGACAAGCACTGTCAATCTTCAACGACGCAGATGAGGCGGCACGCTGCATTAAAGGACATGGGTCGACTATGAGAAATTAAGGTCTCAGTGTAAGGTAACTGTAGTGGTTCTGACTGCAGGAATGCCTGACTAATATTAAGACTTCCAACTTTAAAAGACACCATGCTGAGAACTGGCTTTGGACTTTCAAGTACAACATTATACCAACAACTTTAGATGAGACATCCTTACTGGTGTAACATTTTCTCAGTGAATGATGTTTGCTTTTTCTATTACATGGTGGTGGTAATTCACAGCACTTTTATGTTTTTATTCTGAGTGGTGGGCGTGAAGATATCTTGCCATTTGCCCGGCAGCTCCCTTCGAAGTGAAGAGGGGGTGTTATGCGTCAGGTTCCGGGGGACGCGTTTTTGGGGGAAAGGGTGGGTTATGTTTTGATTTGTTCTTGTTCTACAGCTCATGTGCACTAGTTTCATTACTGCCAGTTTATGACTTTCGGTCATTTTGTATGAACAATGTCACTCCTTATCATTTTTCTTTTTTTCATTTTTCCCCACTATAATGGCTAGGTCACAGGCTAGTATACAAATGGGAAACAGGGATTTGCAGCTTGTATCATGGAATGTTAGAGGACTTGGTTCAGTTGTCAAAAGGGGTAAAGTATTTAAACATTTGAAATCTCTATGTGCAGATGTAATTTTTCTGCAAGAAACCCATATAAAATCTACAATGCGGCATGTTTTAAAATGTAACTGGATATCTCAAATATATCAGTCACCCTTTACATCACATGCCAGGGGGGTAGCCATACTATTTAAGAAAAATGTCCCATTCCAACTAAAATCTGTAATCAATGATCCTCAGGGACGATACATAATGGTTTCAGGGATGATAGCTTCTCTCCCATTAACCCTACTAAATATTTACGGTCCAAATACAGATGAGCCTATGTTTTTCAGAAAGGTGTTTGACTTGCTACCGGATGATACTGACTCAAATATAGTAATAGCAGGAGATTGGAACTGCTATTTAGACCCTTACCTTGATCGGCTGTCAACTCGCCCTCCCCCAGAGATTGCCTCTGTGCGGCTTCTGAATAATCTTTCTAAAGCTAGAAACTTAGTGGACATTTGGAGACTTCAACATCCCACTGATAAAGATTACTCTTTTTACTCTGGCGTCCACAAATCCTACAGTCAAATTGATTATTTTTTGGTCAGTTCAAGCCTTATTTCTCAAATTTCAAATTCCAGATATCATAATATTTTGATTTCCGATCACAGTCCCACAGCTATATCACTGAGTCTAAGTTTGCCTAAAGTGAACTATTCCTGGCGTTTCAATCCAACCCTTCTCAGTGACGAAAAGTTTATTAAATATATTACGCCCAAACTCAAGGACTTTGTTGACTCAAATGACAACGGAGAGGTCTCTGATTCAACACTGTGGGAAACATTAAAAGTCGTAATGCGTGGCGAAATTATTTCCTATAGCTCAGGCCTCAAAAAGGAAAAGATGAAGCGACTTTCTGAAATTAATAGTGCCATTCCTCGTCTAGAAAGGGCTTACCAGAATTCTAAATCACCTGAGGATTACAGAGAAATATTAAAACTCAAATACGAATACAATGCAATTATGAGTGACCAGGTTACCAATCTACTACTGAAGCTGAAACATAAACATTTTGAGATAGGAGACAAACCCAGGAAATTGCTAGCGCAACAACTAAAAGGAACACAAGCTTCGAGAGTAATTCACAAAATAAGATCTAAATCTGGTGCTTTTCTAACAAACCCTATAGAAATTAATAAGCGCTTCAGAGAGTTCTATCAGGAGTTGTACTCTTCCCAGCTGAATGTAACACAGTCTGCCTTGAATGACTTTTTTGATTCTCTCAGTCTGCCTAGGCTAAATGAAGCTGCCAGAGATCAACTCGATTCGGACTTTACATTGCAAGAAGTGGTAGCTGCTATTAAGTCATTTGCATCTGGGAAGGCTTCAGGCCCTGACGGTTTTGGCGTAGAATTTAATAAGAAATTTTGTGATGGTCTTGCTCCATTCTTGCTTAGGATCATGCGTGATTCTAAAAACAGGGGCGTACTACCCCAAACTCTGTATGAAGCAAATATTTCGTTAATCTTGAAGAAAGGCAGAGACGACTCCGATCCTGCTAACTTCAGGCCAATTGCTTTTCAAAATTTTGATTGAAAGGTGATAACCAAAATTTTAGCAACTAGACTGAACAAGTACCTGACCTCCATTATTCACCCTGATCAAACAGGATTTATCCCTGGCAGACTTTCTTTCTTCAACGTTAGGCGTCTTCTGAACACCATCTATTCTGACCATGGTAGTTCGGGAGGAGCAGCAATTTTAGCTCTTGATGCACATAAAGCCTTTGATCAGGTTGAGTGGTTTTATATGTTCGAGTCATTACGGAAGTTTGGGTTTGGTGAAATATTTATATCTTGGGTAAAATTAGTATACGCAAATCCAATCTGTTCAGTTCTCACAAATGGAGAGAGGTCGGCGCCATTTCCTTTGCAGCGCTCTGTTCAGCAGGGCTGCCCCCTGTCCCCTGCTCTATTTGCTCTGGCATTAGAGCCCCTTGCGATTAAGATAAGAGCACATCCAAAAATACAAGGGCTCTTGGTCAGGGGTGTTGAAACTGTTATTAGTTTGTACGCAGACGATGTACTATTATACCTGCGTAATGCAGAAGAATCTGTACCATCCCTTCTTAATCTGGTCACCTCATTTGGAAAAATTTCAGGATATACAATTAACTGGGTTAAGAGTGAACTTATGCCTTTATCTAAAACCGGTTCGCCGAGTTTTCTTTGTAATGTTCCCTTCAAAATAGTTAACGACCATCTCACATACCTTGGATTAACTGTTCCTAAAGATCCCAAATTAATTTTTAGCTTGAACTTTGCTGAATTCTTATCAACATTAAAGCATAACATCGAGTCATGGAAAATTCTTCCCCTATCTATGGTCGGTCGTATAAATTCCATAAAAATGGTCTCTCTTCCTAGATTTCTGTATCTTTGCCAAAATCTTCCTATTTATCTCACTTCCTCTTTCTTTAAGGAGTTGGACTCAATTATTACCTCTTACATATGGAACAACAAGAATCCTAGGATTTCAAAACTACATCTACAAAAATCCAAATTGGAGGGAGGTCTGAGTTTACCAATATTTAAACATTATTACTGGGCTGCAAATCTAAGAGCCTTGACTTTCTGGCAACAGACATCCTCAGATCTTGGTGATTTCAACATCCCCCTTTGGGTTAAAATGGAGGCTGGCATTGTAAGGGACTCCTCTCTAGAGGCCCTGCTTTTCTCAAAAGTAGGGAGGGCTGAGAGTCTTAAGAAACTGGGGTTTGTTCCGAAACAATCTGTGCGGATTTTAAACCAAGTTAGAGGTTTTTTTGAACTGCCAAACTCCTCTGTGGAGACACCAATATGTGATAACCATGCCTTTTTGCCTCCCTGGGATGATAAATCCTACTATGTTTGGAAGGGGAAGGGCTTGATCAAATTCAAAGATCTTTATATAGATGGAAAATTTGCATCATTTAATCAGCTTAAGCAAAAATTTGATTTACCGCACTCACATTTTTACCGTTACCTACAAGTCAGGCATTTTATGCAATCCAATATGAAGAATTACCAAGATGTTCCACATGAACATAACCTTTTTAAGGTGTTCCTGAGCCCTCCTTACTCCAAACACTTGATTTCTACAATTGTACATTTGTTTGATGACAACATTGAAGTGCAGACTACGAGGATAAGAGATGCTTGGAGGGAGGAATTGGGCATAGAAATATCAGAATCAATGTGGGACAAATGCCTATCAAAAATTAATTCCTGCTCTGTTAACAGCAGACATCAATTAATACAATTTAAAATTGTCTATCGGCTACATTATTCCAAAGTTCGGCTACACAAAATTTATCCTTCAACTTCCCCCATATGTGACAGATGTAAAATATCAGAGAGCACATTGGCTCATGCTTTCTGGCATTGCCCCTCATTGACCAATTTTTGGTCCAAAATATTTGATTGGTACTCTAACAAACAAATTTCCCAGAGGAACCCACCCGAGGGATGAATAAAGTTTTATCTTATCTCTTAAAGCTTATGGGATTTCCATCTCACCCAATCCAGAAATTGCAGTTTTTGGCTGTGTATGTTCCAGAACTATCCCTGCGACTGTGCGGGTGCCAATCGACCTCGGAATGATGATTGTGAAAAGACTTATTCTAAAGGAATGGAAGTCCGCTGCTCCTCCCTCCTTCAGTGTCTGGCTCAGTGACATGTTATCAGTCATTCAACTGGAGAAAGTTCGATACCTGCAAACACCTGCAGCAAATGTTTTCTCAAAATCCTGGACTCCGTTTTGTACTCACCTTGAGAAAGCTCACGTTGTATAAACATGTACCATGGCACTGCAATTTCCCTGTTTATTACATATTCATGACATTTAATTCATTATGGATACTGGTAGTTTCTAATTTTAATGTTTTCTTTCTTTTGTCTTTCCCTATTGATTATTATTATTGTGCTATTTCTTGTCCTATCATCTCAACGCCTGAGCTGTATTTGTTTGTTGAGGGGTTTTCTATGCTGAAAAAATTAAAATTAAATATTGAAAATAAAAAAATAAAAAAATAAAAAAATAAAATAAAAAAATACGCCATGAGACCAAGGTGTCATGAACAAGCAGTGCCCTTATCAGTGCCCTGGCTCACACACGCACACAACAATCTGTTACCCAAGCAACAAATTTGCAGCAAAGAAACATTTGCAAATTTCACACATTATGCGTTTTTTTTTTATCTACAAACATGTCGAGTTAACTGAAAACAATATTTAAAACATAAATAACATTTGGTGAGGATTTTGTTTTAAATCCTAAAATACAAAGTCTGGGAAAGGCTGTGGAATATGTCCACAAAAAAAAGATGATGATACACAGACAGTAAAATACCTAAAAAACACACCCAACAACTGACATCAGCTGCTTTTTTTAAACTTTTGATTCATCATTGCTTGACTTGTTCACATGCTTCATTGTTAAACTGCCACATTCTTTCAATCAAAGCACCTTAATTTGTACACCTTTTTCAAACAATCCCAGCAGAGTCCTAAACACTGTATTATGCCATCCAACCATCCATTCACGTATCCATCCATCCATTTTCTACCACTTAGCCAGGTTTGGGTTGCAGGGGCAGGAGTTTGAGAACAGACCGCCACCTCTTAATACCATCTAATTCACAAAGCACTAAACTCCTACGGCCCCTAATGTAGCTTCTAAGGGCTAAAGCCTGGCCACCAGACACTCACCCTTGACCCTAGGATTGGCTCCAGGATAGGAACCCAGTAACCCTGTCTCAGGGTCTGCTGGATCCTTTATTTTGTTACTCAGCTTAGGGATGGTTTGAATCACTCTTTGTTTAGTGCCTCACCAACATCAGTTGGCCTTGGTCTATGGCTTGCCTAAAACAGAGAGTGTCGACTTTTTATGCTCATATTCACGCCTGCAGTCAGCTTACATGCATATATTTGAACTGTGAGAGAAAGCCTCATTACCTGGAGAGAATGGAGAACATATAAACTCCGCACAGAAAGGTCCACCGAATCTGATCTTGATGTGAGGCAATCGTGCTAACCTCTCCAATATCCAGTGTTACTAAGATTTCATAATTAAATGAATGACAGAATAAGTTTTTCAGGGAAAAACAATACAGCATCTTCTCAGAAATTCAGAAAAAATGGGATATCATTCACAAGTAAGGGGGGGGGGGGGGGGGGGAGTTACATAACATCATATGAGAAACGGGTGAGATGCATTCGGAGTGACAGCTTTATCAACTCTCCCCTCGCTGTCTTTCATTTTTCATTGTGCTTTTTTCCTTTCTGTCTAGTTCTTTCTTCTATTTTTTGCTGCTCATTCTCTATATGCCTCCCATCTCTGCCTCTAACATACTTTAACTTGTCTGTTTTCTTCAACTATTTTCACTTCCAGCGCCTTGAACAAACACTGATCTTAGGTATCCTGGCAACGAGTGCTTTTTTCCCCCTCACTGTTCTAACTGGACAGCAAAGAGATGCAACTCAAACAGCCAATGAAACAACCACTTTGTGGTCCTTCAGGACTCAGGCAGCCAATTATTTTGCAGCATCTTTGTTGTTTTGGTGTCAGTAGGCCACAAGGACAATGGTTAAGTGGAATGACCTCCTGACAGCTTGGGATTAACAGTATTGAATCAAAAGTATTTTTTTTCCAATTTTTAAAAATTTGCCAGTGTATTAGAAAGCATTGGGATTTATTTGAAAAACTTTTATCACCACTTCTTGCACTGCAGCTACACTAAACACTTTCCAGAATTCTTCTTAGTAGGAATATATGGAACAAACACAGAGGAAAACAAGCAGGCTGAGGCAGTTTCCTTATTAAGAATTCACCTTCTGATAATGTTGTGCAGGGCAACATAAATAAAGAAGTTGACTCTGCCTGAAAAGCACAGTGACTCTTTGCCAGCCTCTTTGGGTGGCCATACTTTTTATGCAGGGCACTTCCTTTAAGCTTCTAATGACGACTGACCCTTGCATGAAGGGATTCTTAGAGACTAGGTCAGGCTTTTAGAGTCAGGGGAGTTCCTAGTGCACCGATCATCACGCCTGGAAACCAGGCAATTGACTTGTGTATGAACAAACCCTATAAACTCCCTTTTTAAGCACATAAGGCGATAATCGTTTTGCAAGCAGCATGGGTTATTAGAGACTTTATGACAGGCTGGTCATTCATCATTAGCTGCTGACAACAATCCAGTGTTTCTCACTAAAGAAATCCTGTGTTGTGTTATCAGGTGCAGAGTGACTTCTAGGAGAGACAAAGACGTGCGAGTTGGTATGCTAAAAGCAAAGCTTCAACTGCATTGACATAGAAGACCAGACTGTTGACATCAATTCATACATCAGACAGGGTCACTGCCTCACTGAAGATTAGGACTTGACTTCCCACAACTGTTCAACCAACAAAAACCTTAAGTAAAAGAACTGTTTAACCTGTTGTTACACACACACACACACACACACACACACACACACACACACACACACAATTTTATCAAAAAATTGTGATAGAGGGCAATAATAATTATGTATTACGTGACAATCAAAAATATATGACCAAGACAGGGTGACAATCAAACGTTCTTTAATTAAAAAAAACAAAAAACAACTTTAACTATATTTTAATTATTTAAAGGTGTGTAGATGCTCTCTGAAAGTGATTGGCAATGTATGTTTGTTTTATTGCTTAATTATTATAGGGTATTATTAACTAACTGTTATTAACCATTCCCTTAAAACCAAGTTTAAATAGAAACTTTCTGTCGTGCAGTGGCTCACAACCCAGAATATTAAAAATCTGCTGATATTTGGCAGAACGCGAACACTTGTTAATCTTTGAGGGAAGCTTTTTTTTCACTTATTCATGAAGGTAGACCACCAATTATCCACACAGTTCGTGCCCCAGATCGTCCCTGATCCCATTTATGGATTTACATGCGTGTGTTCTCTGTTTGTTAAAGTAGTCACACGACAAACAGTATTGGAAGTGCGGTTATTTTTCAACTATAAACCGCATCCCTAAACTTGCATCTCCCCAACTTTTTTCTCGTGCTTGTCCAGTCTCCCCTTATGGCCACCCTGCTCCCTGTGCCGTGGTAACGCTGATGTGAGAGCTAGACTGGTTACCAAATGGCTTTTATCCAAGTAGAGGCGCTTGAGAGTAGACCGCTCGGAGAGTGGGAGCGCAGTCGCAGGTTACCCATCGCCTGGTGCAAGATCAGCCGTTGCTCTGCCACGTCTGCGATCTTCCTTTATATAGACGCGAGACTTAACAAAATCACATCACTCAACGCGGACCCAGATTTGTTTTTCTTTTTCCTCTTTTGCCCCCTCTCGCCTCTTTTCACCCCCCTGATCAGGCTTAACCATCCCGCGCTCTGTAAAGGCAATTGTTAGTGCGCATCATCGCGGGAGCCAAAAAGGAGGTTAGACATTGTTCCATAGGAGACTGGTAAGTAGAGCCACTCTGACTTTATTTTCAGAAAGTTTCATACTTGAGCCAGAATGTTTTAACTACCACGTTTGTTGTCTTCTTGCTCGACTTTTTTTTTTTTTTTAACTTACTGTGCTGCTAACTATCCAGTAACTTCATTTTGAGTCATGGTGACGTTTATATGCGTTAGTTTTTCTTTGCTGAAGAGGACGATAGCTTTAACACTCAGCATTTTTTTTATGTTTATTTATTGGTTTATTCTAGATTTGCAGGTGGTCAAAGTGCCTTTGAGCCGCAATCATTAACTGGACAGCTTTCACTTGGTTTGAACCTTCGCGTATTATTTAAGTCTGCGCTGGGAGATGGGCGTGGTTTTGCACAAACTGGACACTCATTCAGATGGAGGAAAAAAGAGAGCTGAATTCGTTTAAAGTCCCGGTTATGTTGTCACCTTTCTTTTCTTGTCGTTTTTGTTTTGTTTTGTTTTTTCATTTCTTTCTGCTTGTGTTTTTTTCTGTCTCAGCAGGCTGCTGGAGCGTCATGACAGCTGAGAAGAGCGGGCCTGTTATAAACGGAAAACCAGAGGATGGCAGAGACCCGGAAGGGTCAAGCTCCAGCCTAGACAGTGGGGGATACAATGAGAGGGGCCAGTGGAACAACAAGATTGAATTCGTCCTGTCTGTGGCTGGAGAAATCATTGGGTTGGGCAACGTCTGGAGGTTTCCTTACCTCTGCTACAAGAATGGAGGAGGCAAGAACGTTTCCTTTATTTAGGGGTAGTGGGAAGGAAATAAAGTTGCTCTTTAAAAATATAATATAAAATTTTATATATTGAAAAATAGAAATAAAAGCAACTGCCTTGCATGAAGGCAGACTAAAAGAAAAAAAGATTGAGACTATGTTTTAATTTTTTTTAAAGTTACATAGCCAATTCCTGCATAAAAGACCTACAAGTTATTTTTTGAATTCTATTTATTTTGTTGCATTATAGGAAAAGTTAGAACTTTCACTTTATGAAAATTAAACAGGCAAGTAGTTTGAGTAATTTATTATATCATCTATTATGCAGAATATTGTCAATAACAGGCAGGTTACCTCATTAGGCACCATTAGACTGCACAGTATGGCTTTGCCTCATGATCTAAAAATGTCATCCTGCAGTGTGAGTGTGACACGGTAATGAGTGCTTTCATGTGAATTTGGTTGTTTTGCCCTTTACTCTTTTTTTTCATAGATGCATTTGATGCAGGAATTTTGATCTGTTTTTCTTCCAGACGTGTTACTTTCTTGTATAGATTGCATATATTGATGTACTGTGTGTGTTTTTATTTGTCTACAAGGTGCATTCTTTGTTCCATATGTCATCTTCTTCATCTGCTGTGGTATCCCCGTGTTTTTCTTGGAGACCGCTTTGGGTCAGTTTACCAGTGAGGGAGGCATCACCTGCTGGAGGAAAGTCTGCCCACTGTTTGAGGGTGAGAAAACACACTCTTGATATGTTTCTTCTAGTATGCGCTTGACTTTAACAACTGATGAGAAAGCCGATGGAAGACACATTAGTTTGGCTGATAAATGTTGCCTGTTTTATGAGTGCCTTATAACCACTGGAGCAGTGAAGGTTGCAGTCATTTATAAATCTTGCTATTATCTGCATTTTTTTCCCCAATTTCCTTCTTTTATCAGCCTCACGTTTCCTTTTCAGGCATTGGCTATGCAACACAGGTGATTGAAGCTCATCTAAACATATACTACGTAGTGATCCTCGCCTGGGCCATTTTCTACCTCTTCAACTGCTTCACCACTGAGCTGCCGTGGGCTGGCTGTGGGCACTACTGGAATACAGGTAGGAGGAAATAACAGTGGAGCCAATTCTTAGAAAAACAAATACGCCTGCGAACCTGTGCGGAGGAAAGAAAACAGAAATTACCTTCTAGGTTTGATGTGCAAAGCCAACTCTACACATACACCTGCATGGTGGTTTCAACATGATAACCTATTGTGTATTTACAGAATACTGTGTTGACTATTATGGAGAAAATGCCACCAACATCACAAACCCTAATGCATCTTCTCCAGTCATTGAGTTCTGGGAGTGAGTACACTTCTATTTCTATATTTTCGAATCTGCTTGTAAGTGCAAAACCTCATTCTTTTAACTGAATCACCATTTGCCTTCTAACACCATCCTTTGTCAGTTCAGGCAATCTTCAATGCAACGCTCTTTCCCTCCATTCTTAATGTTGCCATATGCTTCAAATGCCGAGCCGCTGACAGCTCCAGACTCTTTTGCTGCCCCCACTAACCTTACGCCCAAAAATTAGTCAGCCCTTTTCATATTTGTGTGTCAGCAGGCCCTGGTTGGCCAGCTGTCTCCCAGCTAGAGCCATGTGTGTGGCAACAGATCAGGCCTTGTCAGTGTGTAATGCTGACCACACTTCCTGTCTCACTGCCAGTAGCTGTGTTTACACTGCTGGGTCAAATCAAACGGGCAACCTACTTAAGAATATTTTAAAAACAGCATATTTTGATCAAAACTGTTAGATTTAGATTGTGGTTAGGTTCAAATTGAGAGAGACGACCAGCTTAACTGTCATAGAAAATGTCGGATCTGAGCCAGGAACATAAACCGAACCCAGGAATAAGACATGGCCAAATAGCCAACCACCATGTTGTTGGCAAAAATAGAATCTGACCAGGCTTTGTTCAGCGTATGCCAAGATGGACTGCTTTGTACTGTATGTACAGAATAAAAAAATGTAAAAAAATGTTCTGATAAAAAAATGCTGTTATTGGTCCATATAGTTTAAAATGCAAAGCTGAGATTACAGAAGAAGAGTTTGAAAGGACTCCTAAACTGACACGTTTTTAGTACTTCCTAATAATTTTGAATAGAAAAAAATGCATAGCGGTACAGTATTATTTAAGGATACCTGGAGTGCTTGCTTTGGTTTGAACCGTACCGAACCTTTCAAAACTACTAGCCTTCAAAAATACTGAGTGTCACACTAACAAAAGCACGTCAGTATGAATCACCCTTGACCAATTTAAACAATTTCAACAAATCTGAGACCCCACACAACTTTATTTACACACATTGGTGTCCACATCATGCCCTTTCGGGTGACCAGGGAGGGACAGTGGGGCTGTGTTGGACCTAGCCTGTGGCCGGCCACCAAGAACATGTCACCATGATCAATGGCTGGTCAGAGCCCCAGGGTTGAACTCGGTGGCAAAGATTTGGCAGCACCATGTAGTTCTGTGGTTTCGGCTCCCGCTTCTCATCCTTTATCAATGCTGTTGCCTGGCTGTGTTTTAACAAACAGGAAACACACTGTTGATTCCCCACCACTGATGTCATTACTGCTGATAACATGCTCTGCATCTTGCACCCACATCGTTTAGCATATCGCAATAGGTTTTAGCATAACCATTATAAGGGCCATGCAATATGTACTGCTAACACTGATCTATGAGAAAATGGTGATGCTTGTATAGAATTTTCCAGTTACAGTAGCTGTAGTGTACCTGTGGTGTCAAACTGAGTACCCACAATGTTCAGGCAGTTGAGGGCAGACTAGCAGCAAGGCTAGAATTATACTGACATTTAAGTCAATATAATTCTAGCCTTGCTTTAAAATTTCTTCATGAAAACTTCTTCTTCAGGGTTGCTGGTACATACAGTGTTAGGCCAACACAGTGCCACCCACTTTGCTGATGTATGATGTATTTCCCCCAATACTCACAGCTTTTATACTGGTTTGTTATGTAAGTTTTCCAGCAGATCCATCAGAGGGGCATCTGTACATACAAGGCCTGTGATATTCAAAAAGAGAGGACAGCAGTTTGTAAAGCAGTATTTCCCATGTTGTCCTAACATTTTCAAGAGTCCACTGTAAATATTTATTTTATTTTTATTTTCTTAGCAGAAATGTAGATTAAGTAGAGAAAAATCCACTGCATTGTTGCAACTATTCGAAATTTACCCAAGCAATCTGAAACTGACCATGACAGTGAAGGTAAAGTGTAGGCTTGCTACATGTAGTTGAGTTTGGAGATGCATTAGCTGAAATTTGGCATAGCAACAGCAGCAATCACTGCTATTTTTGCTCGCTTAGTTTTAAAGGCAGAATCGGTCTCAGGGAGGTTGCAGAGGCGTTGTTTTTTTCTCCGATGCTGCTCCGTCTTCCCTGCAAAGTTTTTAGACTCCTGCTCGTATCACCCAAGAATTTGAGCTCAGTCAAATTCCAAGTCTGTAACTGTGTGTTTTCTTGGTCAAATCAGACGCAGAGTACTCAAGATATCAGATGGTATCGAGCACATGGGAGGGATGCGCTGGGAGCTGGCCATGTGTCTGGCTCTGGCCTGGTTCATCTGCTACTTCTGCATCTGGAAGGGACCCAAGTCAACTGGCAAGGTGAGAACAAGTGATACATGTTTAGTTTTCTATGTGTGCCTTAATGTGTTGGTGTGTGAATGTCTGTATTTGATAGTGTGTCTCACTATTTGAAACTGTAAACATGAAGGCTTTATAGTAATACTGTGTGTAGTAATGTGTTTGGATGCTACTCTGCTTTTATACTACCTCTAGTGTTTGTAAGTTGGGGCAGTTTTAATTTTAACCCTGGAGAACCCATGGGGTCAGATCCGACCCCATTGGTTTACAAGGGAAACCCCATGGGTTCTCCAGGGTTGAACAGCCCCACTGAAGCAGCCACAAGATAAAACACTTTCCCTTCTGGTCCTAAGAGAAAGCTCTCCCACAGGAAGCCAAATGAATTCCCTCCATTAAATGCGAGACAAAGAGGTGTCTACACCACCTACTTCTACCTTTCCTCCAATCACACTTGCCTTGAGTTTTCTCTGGCAGCCATGGGGAGGACAGTAAGGACTTGGCTATGGGTGCTCAGCAGCCCTTGAAAACCTTCTCATAGATTCAGTGAGCCAGAATGAGTAGAGAGATAAAGTGAGAAATAGAGAGGGAAAAAGAGAGTCAAGAGAAAAGAGGAGAGGTGTGTGAGGAAAAATTAATGGGTTCACATTCTACATGACTGGGGAAAAAACAACTAGGGGGACGATGCCTATATCTCCATGAAGTGTCTTTTGTTTGGTTGTGAAGTAAGAGGGGAGAATGCTTCTTCATGGCTGGGCTTTAGCAGCCCGTCCAAGATTGATTCCTGCATTCACTGGAGGAAAGGAGAGCATTCATGAGGAGCATGCAGAGTATATCCTCAGCCTCCGCCTCCGCTGCCTCTCTCTCCCTTCTGCTATGCAAAATTAACCACAGCTCACTCGTCGCAAGAGAGGGGCGCTTTCTTTTCCACAGACCATTCAGTTCCGACTCTGCTAAGCTGTTTGCTTTTGTTGGCCCTGTTTGCCGGCCATTCTCACATTTAAGCCCTCCTGTTAGATTTACGGCAAGGCAGGGACAAGTTTGACCAGTAAATTTGTGGTGGCTTAAATGTTTACCCGTGGTGAGCGGGAAAGAGCATGCGGAGCATCAAAAGTTCATGGAGAGATTGAATATTGTCCTTTTCATCTCCAGAGAGATGGAGAGAAAGAGGGAGAGAAGGTTCAGGATGTGTAATCGTTTTATTTTACAAATTAAAGGAGTGATCCGCTGGGAAGGAGGCACATTTTCCCACACTTTCCTTGTGGGCCACGCTAGGATTAGCAGAGCTTAAAGTGGTCAGCCTCATTAAGCTTCATGGATGCTGCTGCTGTTCGAACAGACACTTGGTTAGGATTTCATGTATTTAAGCTTTGATTCTGGTTTCAGTTTCACAGTGACTGAGTCACAGTTGCATTCGGCCACACAGAAATGAAATGACGTTCTTTGAAGTTTGATTAAGAAGTTTGCTGTACCAGAACCACACACACACACACACACACAAGTTGGTTTTTAGGCCAGTACATTTTGCCTCTGTAGTATGTGCGCACCCACTTATGGGCTGTGAATAAAGTTGCGAGTGTGTGTCCGTTGGTGCACGTACTCATGCACTTCTGCGCGTGCGTCCAAGAGAAGCACATTTTCCCACACTGCCAGCATCACTCCTGTGGGCTTCTCCTGTTTAAGAGATGGGGCCAGAGGAGCCTTCTTTTCTTTTCACTCTCCTGGCCTGCCTCTCTTCTGTCCTGTTCTCTCCTCAATTGGACTTTGACTGAGTGCCAAAAAGCTAGGGGATGTATGTTGCCCGCCTCTGCCTTCCAAGAGGCCAAAGTCTTTGTTCAGTGAGTTTCTAAGAGTCTTGAGATGTCTAGCACAGTTCTGCAAAACCCGAATAGTTCAATAATATAAGAGTGTAGGTTTGAGCATTAGCAGAAGCTAGCTAGCTACTGTATGCAAGATGCTACCAGATGAATGTATTCTTGCACTAAATGAAACTGCAGTTTCTTGTAGAACCCCTCCTCCCCCAAAAAACACCTTAGAAGTTTTAACGTTCCCAAAAACCTTCAATTTATGTGTCACAATGATTTTTTTGTTTTGTTTTGTAAAGGTTGCCCAATTAATCACTATCTAAATGGCAAATTTGTATGACAGGTTGTTTCAAATGTGTAGACACTTTGTCACAGTTACGATGAACTTGTCTTGCCCTGCATAATTCAATAATATTGATTTACTGCATTAGATAATTATTTTATATAATAAAAAGAACTGACCTGAAAGTTAGCACTCTTCAGGTGCTGACGTGCATACTACTTACAGTGTTGGGAATGTTACTTTTAAAATGTATTCCACTACAGATTACAGAATACATGCCCCAAAATGTAGTTTGTAATGTATTCTGCTAAGTTACTCACTGTGAGTAACGTATTCTGAATACTTTGAATTACTTAATATATTGCCATGCTTTTCCCAACTACATGAATGTACTATTGCTGTGTGATTTATTACGATTACTGAAGACTACTCGCCACTGAGCTAATATTGTTAGCTGAGGTTACATAGACTGCTTTCAGAATTGCACATGATTATTTGCCGCTAGCAGGTTGTTAATGCTATGCATCAAGTCTAACAGTCTGCAGTCTATGAACTAACCTCAGCTAACACCAGCTAACAATGTTAGCTTGGTGGCGAGTAGCCTTTAGTAATAGTAATAAATCACACAGCAATAGTAGATTGAAGATACTGAAGTGGCACATAACCCAGGTAGCTACCACAACTGAAACAAGTTGGTTGCAGTAGGCTAACGTTAGTTTTTTTAAAAAGAAATTACTTCCAGATGTTTCTATTGGTTGGAGTCTTCTGACACTGAGAGCAGCTTGGTTGCTGGCAAACAGAGTTTGCATTGCACGGTCAGATTTCGCCCATCCCTTTCTTCTTTAAATATGAAGTGGTGTTGGAAAGAAAGAAAACAAAACGTGCATTTTATACAAAATACTATATTATAGAAACATAGCAGCATGATGGCTCACTGGTTGTCCTGTTAAACGTGTACTTGTGGCCACAGATTCTCATTGACCTCACACTGAGTGCGCTATTATGTAATTAAACAGCGGCCTAATATTTTCCACACAAGTCCTTTGTGTTTAGGACACACTGTCCTATATTCTGTTGTCTTCACCTTGATATACAACCATGAATCCTTTTAGAGGGAGAGATGGGAAATTTGCAGGTTAAATACAGTGCCAAATCTAGAGAGGGTGTTTGGCATATAACTTGAGGAAAGTGGGACGTGTTCGTGTGTATGACGCAGTGTCTGAACCAGCTCTGTGGCTTCACTCCATATATGTTCATTGAGCCTTATGATATGAGATTTTACGGCTTTTTAAAGTCAAATTTGTGAGTGCTAAAAATTGGTTGTAGCACTCACATTGCAGCACATTGTTGCTTTATGTTTGTGTGCACCAAGAAAAAATAAATTGCTCTTTTATCCCAAAGATTATTTTCCTCACTTACTTTGCCACAATTTTTCCTGTCTAGGTATTGTTGTTTAGATTGCTGTCATGTCCTCTCACCTTTAGGTCTGAGCAGTGATGTGTTATTGTTGCACAGAATACTGTGTCCCAATCTCAGTTTCTGATGCACTTCTAAAACAATGAGTCGTTGAGTAGTAGCCATGTTTGTCACAGGCCAGCATTATTCAGAATGTCATTTGCAGACTTTTTGTTTTAACTGTCATTTGTAGATATCATTTCATGTTATGTAATAATCAAATTTATTATGTTTGGACAGTAACACTGTACTCATATGCTTGCATATGCCTATGTTTTTACCCACAGGTTGTGTATGTGACAGCTACCTTTCCTTATTTCATGCTGTTGATCCTGCTGATCAGGGGAGTGACGCTGCCCGGAGCATTCGATGGTATCAAGTTCTACCTCTACCCAGACATTTCACGACTCTCTGACCCTCAGGTAGGCGGTCTTTCACTAGCAACTTTGCAAAAATCTAAACATAGAAAGCAGAAGCTGTTGTTGTTTTTAACAACTGTGCCATCTAGAGGTGTTACTGCTTAAGTTTTATACTGGTTCTTTTGTAATCTTTGCTTGCTTTTCTGGATCCAATCCAGTGACAGAGTGACATCATTTTATCACTGTCCCAAGTTTATTCTATACTTGTGTCCTTGGCAAGGCAGTATGACATTCAGATCAGTGGAATCAGTCTGATTGCACTGAGTCGTTTTAGTCAGGTTAGTTATAACAGCCTGAGGACACTAAATTAATGACGGCAAAAAGGGCTATGCAGACTAAGGATATGAAGTGTTTTTACTGCAAACATAAGGAGTGTTTGCAGTTTGTTTTACACCTATTACTAGTTGTTCTCAATATTACCTCAAAAACTCTGTTTACTCTGCACAAAACAACTGCAGCAAAAACTGTTTAGATTAAATATTGCAAAAATATGCATTAAAATCTAGTGGTTTAGTGACAGTGGCATAATTTGAACGGACACTTCCTCTGGTGATGGGTTAACTGAAGGCTATGAGACTTGGCTATGGTCAAAAGATCAGTATTTGGTGCTAATAGAGGGAGTTGCTTTAACATACAGTGAATTCACAGAGATACTGACACAAACACACAAACAAGCACACATAAATGGAGACTCCTTGACCTTGTCTGGAAAAGGCAGATGGTTCAAGTCGCTTGGCAAAGAGGGCTAGAAAATGTCACTGGATGGTGGTCATGACAACATAAATTGAGATAGAGTTTCTTAGATAGATAGATAGATAGATAGATAGATAGATAGATAGATAGATAGATAGATAGATAGATAGATAGAAAGAACACGGCTTCAGTGTGATTGTGATATGTAAACATACTGTCTTCATGCTTATAGGTAAACAGAGCTATTCCAACTTCCCAATTTGGAAACACATTACAGCATTTCAGGAAACAAAATGTGTCAATATGATGTTTTCCTTCTTGTCAGGCTCCTGTCCTGACAAAACACCTTTTTTACACTCTTTATAGCGACACCGGGTGCGATGTCTTGAATGTGATAACAAAGAAAATTTGTTTCTTGGTAATTAAACTAAAGTTTCCCTCAATCTGTAACTATACACCAACAAACCAGCCTGTTTCACACAACATGTTGGCGAGAAAAGGTGTTAAGAACATACAGTATAATGCCATAATGATGGACTGGATGATGTAATGTAGTGTATAACCCCTATTTTTATTAATTAACAAGTTGTTTTTCCATATAATTACTTTCTTGAGGGTACCGATGTATCCCATGATCAATTAAGCTCACTATATAGTACTAAAAGCAAACTATCTGATTTGATTCTTTTATTTATTTGATATACTCTCCAACTGCTGTACAGTAAGGTACAGTAAGATAGTTACATTTGTAAACTGATTAAAATAAGAGAAAGGAAACAGTGAAACAGATAAATTGTGACAGATTAAGGGGATGAGGACAGATAAATAAAGACACATACAACAGCACAGGGAGCGCAAGAAGAGTAATAAAGAAAGCTTTTGGTTTTTGCCAGAGGACATTACTTCTGACACCAATGTTAAACTGGCTTCCTCGGGAACAATGAGGGCTCTGTTCTGTTCAACCAGCTTTGTGAAGTGTGTGTGGCTGGGTGTTGCCCTCTCTTTTTACACCCCTGAACTTTGTTGTGCCTTCCACATTTCTCTTCTTTCCTTTCTTTTAATGATTGTCTCCCCCAATCACCCTCCACTCTGCACTGTGCATCACCCCTCCTTTTTGCACTTTTGGGGCAGTACATCTGTTGCCCTGTTTTTTCCTAGCTCCTCTCACAGTATTTAGGGTGAGGTTGCAAGTAGAGATTTATGGCAGGATCTACTAGGTCTAGCAAGTGAACAATCACTAAACCAGACTCAATGATGACCTTCAGTAGCAAAAACAAAATGATGACGTAAAAGTAAAAAACCTTTAGCCAAAATATGACAGATAATTTTCACATTGCACATTCTTGGATCCTGAGCTATCCAAGAGATGAATGGTTGTTAGAAACAGGTAAAGAATACACTAAGACTGCTATTCACTAGTCAGGCATATAGTTGTGAAAATGAAAGTTTTCACAAAAGTCTAAGCAGTCTTGTGAAAAACAAACTACACCCAATGATTCAGTAGCTTGCAAAAGTGTTGCTTCAATTCGGTTTGTGGCCATTTGTACAGGTTCTCGCTTAAGGTCCAACCACAGCATTGCAGTCAAGCTGAAGTCTGGGCTTTGGCTGAGCTACCTTGATTCTTTACTTTCAAAGCTGCTCTAAGGTAGATTTTGCTGGAATGCTTAGGATCATTTTCCTGTTGCTGTTGAACAGTTGACCTTATATTTGACTGTAGAATACTTTGGTATAGAGAGGAATACATGAATTCATAGTCGACCTAATGACTGATGACCTAAGCTGTGTTGCCATGATCTTTTTAAAGAGAAAACGCTTTCTCCTGGCGAACCTTCCAAATAAGTCATACCTATTTTAATACCTATTTTTTGTAATTGCACAGTCATAACCTTACACAATTACCACACTAAGTCCTCCAGAGTCTCAGATTTAGATTTTACAGTTTCTCTGAGCACGGTTTGATCTCAGGGTGTCCACTCCTGGGGAAATTGTGGCTTTGTGTTAATAGGACTGACCACATTTTTGCTTTTATAATGGTGGTTACACTTCCTGATGATCAGTTAATCAAATGGAATTGACTAGGAGCATCTGGCTGCTACACATACTCTTAATTCCTGTGGAAGTTATCAGGGTGTACTTTGTTTGCACTTCAAAGTCCACAGGATTTTGTTTTGTTTTAATTTTTTTTTTTTTTTTTTTTACTATATATCAGCTTTGGAGAAACATTTTTTAATAATTTAATAGTTCAAATTAGTTTATATTTAAAGGTAAAAAGGTTATTGCACAACAGCAGCAATATGCATGTTGGTAAAATAAAGGACTGAAATAAGTGATAACTAATAACTACTAATAACTAATTGTTAAAGGTCTGTATTCTTTATGCAGTTGTGATAGATTGTGATAATACTCTCTTAAATTCCATTTAATAATGCCTGGCTCAGATGTAGAGGGACACAATTTCATGTCTTAATGCCTCAGTTCAAATCTATAGATCATTCATAAGCAGAGGGAGATGTAAAGCACACCAAGAGTGGTACATTTACATTACAAGAGCACTATCTAACAGCCAATGTCATCCAGCTTTCACACAGTAGACAAGTTTCCTGGAGCCACAGTCTCAACATAACCAAACACGAGCCGGCCAAATTAGGCACAACATCAACAAGTGATTCTCTCTGAGCCTGGGCTTTCAAGGTTTCCCTGCACTGTGCGGCCATCAGCCGAGGTTGAACTAAAGGGAACATTAATGAACATTAGGAGAGAAAGGCCTGTTCTTCCACAGGAACAGTCCTGTGTTTGTTAGGTCACAGAAGTTACCGTGGTTACTCCCAGGAGGGAGCGAAGACCTTGCGTTTGTTAATTGTTTCTCAGTGGGGAAATGAGATTAGTGGCTGAATGGTGATGTGAGAGAGTTTTCAAAGAGCCATGCTGCATTAAGTTTGAATTCGCTAGCACCCCATGCTATCCTTGGGTTTCTGGGGTCCTGTGTTCCACTACAAACTAGTTTCATAATGCACATATTAAAGCTTTCTCACTGATGAATTGTACATATGTAAATATCCCCTTTAGTCAACGACCAAATACTATTTTGGATGAATTTCCCATCAGATATATACTAACATTGTCAAACTTTATTGTTTTGCATTAAAATTGCCCCAAGAAAGTTGCCTTTCAGCCCAAATATGGAAAGACTTAAACTTATTAAAATAACTGAGAGTACGGAAACTTTCTTTTGTCACAGAATACAAAGTCAATAATAGAGTAAGCTCTCCACATTGGAATTTACTCAGATTTTTACTTGATTAAAGACCAAAACTCCCTCCTACCTAAATGACAAAAAACGTCGGTGACAGAAAAAGATTGTTGTTTTACCTTTATCATTACAGTAAGTTTGGGAAACTAAAACTATAGTTAAGAGAAATACTGGCTACTTTGCAAGAAACATACTTTGGGTACTGTATGCAGATTTTCTAGACTTTCTGAGGTGATGATGGTAAATGATCAAGCTCTCAGTTTCTACTAAGCTTGCCAGGTAACATAAATGAGCCTTTGTATTAGTGCTTATAAAAACAACAGCGTTGGACAACATGGAGGTTTAATTAAGAGTGGGTTCATCCAGAATCAAGTAAGAGTAGCTGTCAACTTTGAACTAAGTGATCATTTCAGCTTGTGCACAAAAAAACAAAAAAAACCCCTAAACTGTCAATGATGTTTTCACACTATTTTCATCCTATCATGCTGATATTTGATAAATAAGAACGTTTGCCTGAGGCACATTAAAGGGCAAGCCAAAGTTTCAAAGTTCATTTGCATTCATATATATATATATATACAGAATATATATATGAACTCTGTGTCTTCAGACAAGTCCCAAAGTACTCAAAGTACTCTTGACAGCCTATTTGTTGCATCCAGATGTAGCATGACAGCTTGTGCTTTTTAAGAGTCTGACCTCTTCACTAGGACATACCACAGCTGAACAAATGGCCTTGCATCCTCTGGTTCAGATCCAATAATTGTTTGAGGTATTAAGTTATGTTTCTTCCAAGGACCCTTTTGTCCATGTGTCATTAGCCAATTTCTCACACAACATGTACAGATACAGACAAAAAGACACATGATTGCCCCATTGCACAGCATTGTGCCACAGCACATTATTAGGAAATTAATCATCTAGGCATTTCATTAAAATCCACAACATGCACAAGCTACTGAATCCATTGTCCTCTATGAGATTTTTTAGACTAGTTATTGCTTCAGGTGCTGGAGGAAATCTAAGCAGATCACAAAGGTTAATTGAGTTCAGTCTTTTGGGACGTCTGCAAAATTGTCCCGATTGTTTTGTGTTAGATAGTTGCTGACATGTTGCCTACTTGAACCAAAATGACTGACTAACCACCTCACCACCATACAACTGGTACTTACTGGTAGTTATCTGGCTCTAATGCCAAATGAGTGGTCTGGTGGGGTTTTTTTTTTAGCCACTTTGTCTTTTTTAAGTTTTTAATTCTGTCAAGATCTGTTTCAATTAGAGAGATTAAAAAATACTCATTGCTTAATTTAAGCTTCTATTACCCTCCCTACCTCAAATCCCTCCAAACTGTATAAAGTAGTGAACTTAATTTAAATAATGAGCCTCTGAAAAAAAGTTTAGAGCTACTTTTAGGATTTTAATTCATAATTCATGCTGCTTCCCTGTCTGTCTGAAGGGAAAGACTCCATTTGAGCTGAGCCATAATTTCATTACAAAGGATTAAAAAAAGGTGGATGAAGGGCAACAAAAGAGATGCAAAGTTTCATTAGAGAAGATAAATGACCCCTAGGTATATCATGGTAATCTCATTTAAATGGGAAAGCATACACAATTCAATTTAATTTGTTTTTTTTAATTTATTTTTACAAATCACAAAGAATGGAAAGGATCACAAAGGATGATGATGATGATGATGTTTGGTTTGTGGATATTTAGTGGCAAATGAGCGTCCTTAGAAAAGCAGAGTTTATTGACTTGGATAATTTTTGTCAACACCTTAGAAACACTTTATTGTTTTGTTCTTTGATCTTGTCTGTTTCTACACATACTGTATATTTTGGTACTTAGGTATGGGTGGATGCAGGAACACAAATCTTCTTCTCCTATGCCATCTGTTTGGGTTGTCTTACTGCGCTGGGAAGTTATAATGCCTACAACAATAACTGCTACAGGTAAGAATGTAAATTCCAGTTGATGGATGTCTGTCTATAAATAAAACTAACAGTAGAAAACAATTAGCCACTATCATGCAGTAGGATTATAAACACATTGCAAATTAAGAAGGATGTGAGACACAGGGATAAAGTGGACAATATCCCTTTGGCTTTTGCTACTGTTTACTTTCCAGACACAGCCATCTTCAAACTTCCAACTGCACACGTGTTAAGTTACATCACTTTGTCTTAACTGTGCTCCGTACAAACTGGTCTGAAAATCAGTGGCAGCTCTATTACATGACCAAACTCTGTTCAAAGACACTCAGAAATGCCAGAGTGCTTAATTTCCTTTGAGATATTTCCTAGTACAGCTGAAGCCAACAGGTCAGTGTGGCAGATAAATCCCACCTCTCATTTCTTTATATTTTGCTTCCATGGAGCCAGACTTTTTTGTCATTTTTTAAATGGTTTTGAGCCATCATTTTGCAGTCTTTCTGAGGGTCTGGTAGTTGTTTTCTTTTGACATTGGCTGCTTTTTCAGTCATGCCCGTCAGAAATAGGAGATAATCCAGCAGAGACCTGACACAGAACTGATGGCATGAATGCAGCAAACTAGCTCAGATTTTAATAAATTATGCAATACCATCTAGAAAATACAACACAGGAAAAGCATACATAGATAGAATTACATCACCAGTCATTTATTGGGCTCCGCTGAGCCCAGACCTCAACATTACTAAAGGCAGCCAACACCAAATGTCCTTCAAGAAGCCTGAAGAACTGTTTCCTGAAGACTACTTAAAGAAATTACAAGAAGGCTTGACTAACAGAGGTATCTGTGTTGAAGAGTAAAGGTGGTCATCCCAAATATTGGGAGTTTCATGCAGTCTTTAGCTATTCTACACTTTTCTAGCAAGTCTCTTGATTTCATATTGGAGATGCTGACAGAAAAAACACACACAAACAGCACTGAAATGTACCTCCATCTTGATTTTCCAAAATGGTTAATATATAAGAAGAAAGCCCCATGGGTAAACGGCGAATGTTAAGAATTTATGCATTAGTAAATAATGTATCATTTTAGTATGTCTTTATTACGCAACATGTTTCTGTTCTGTCTGTGCTGCTTCTAGTGTCATAAGTGTGATCTCTAAAACTCTTTCTGTCTTGGTACTCAGGGATTGCATCATGCTGTGTTGTCTGAACAGCGGCACCAGCTTTGTGGCAGGTTTTGCCATCTTCTCTGTGCTGGGATTTATGGCCTACGAACAAAATGTTCCCATCGAAGCTGTTGCAGAATCTGGTGAGAGAACAACACACAATATAATGACATGTTTCTGAAAAGTACCAACTTTCAAAACCGTAATGAAATCATGTGCTCGATCTAAAGCAGCTACTGGAGATTAAAAAAACAAAAACAAAACCTGAGCATTTGTGCTCTCATCCATCATATTGTGCTAAAATGAATAAACACTCGCAGTTATATAACCACACACTCTTTACCTAGGCTCTTAGACCACCGCATTATGATTTATTCAAGTCAGTATGAAAGATTTAGTGAAAGAGACAGAGCGAGAAATTTAAAATGTTTGTTAGAGCACAGTAAGGACAGAGCTTAATGCTTCAGATAATGTATTTCTCTGGGACAGTCACCAAATGTGGGTGCTAAATAAAGCAATAGCATGCCAGCTCTTCTGTTCAAGCAGTTAGCCTCACAGTGGATCAGATAATCCCAAGATTAGTCACCTGCAAACTTTGTGTTGTAGATTGAATTTAAAATAGATAATGTGACATTTTACACAAAGCGCTTCAAATAATCCATTGGGAGAAAATATGAAACAGATTTTAAATTTCATTTATTTATGCATATTCAAAAATTTCATTTGCTAAAGCATTTCGATTCTCAGTTCTGTTGTCTTTAAACTTTGGCAACGTTTGGCACTGTTGGGTTCTCCTCATCTGATTGGAAAGGAAGTCTCTATGAACTTGTGAAGTGCCATCTGCAGGAGACCTCTTGAGGCCACTTAAGGAAAGTCGGATGCTTGTCCTAAATTCACTTTAATTTTGACTAGACTGTCTGGCGTCCTGAAATGTTCTCTGCAGAAGGCTTCTGACGGCTGAGTTTAAGTCACTTCCTTGAACCCAAACAAGACTTGGCCAGTTCCAAACTTATATGCGGTTTGCTGAGTGATCTCTGTGACCTCTATAATATTTTCCCAATGACAAAAAATACTGGCTGAGGATAAGAAAAAGTCCAAAGCTTTAAATAACCGCTACAAGCAGATCACCTTTCTACAATGGCTGCTCTTGATGCAAGACTAAAATCAAAGCAGTGTCTGATTTGTAACAACAATAACAACAAGAATCAGCCCAGTTCACATAATGCATGCTACGATTAGGTCTCATTTTTGAGGATTTTTGGGAACAATATAATTTTGCAGAATCCTAAAAAGTGAAGTTTAATTTATTCTTTGTAGACCAAGCAGTCTTTGTTTTGCTGTTATAATTTTGTACTTCTATCAGATAAACTGCCAGCAGTCCTGTAATTGAGAATCTGTATTCTTATATTTTCATTCAGGTCCTGGTCTTGCATTCATTGCATATCCCAAAGCTGTTACTATGATGCCTCTGTCTCCACTCTGGGCTTGTCTGTTCTTTATGATGCTAATCTTCCTTGGCCTGGACAGTCAGGTGAGTACTGCTGTATAGTAAGAGGGTGAACAACCCTGCTAATCCTGTGAGAATCCTGTGGTCATGTAACACTGTATCTAATGAGTACAAGCTGCTTGTACTCATTAGACATAGTGCAAATCGAGAAAATGAGGGAACGTGTTCAATTCAACAGTCACAATTTGTATCCTTGCCACATACAATTAGAGATCTATGTGCCTCTACAAATTTTTAATATTTGTGAAGAAATCATATATGCATGACATGGATTACATGCTCTATTGATTTCAGTTTTATATTGTTGTTTAAATTTTTTGTTTTAAAGTTTTTGGTTACATTTGGGTCACAGAAGGTTTCTGGCAGAAAACATGTATTTCTAAAGTTGAATAAACGAAGGTAAAATTGTCAATGCACAATATGTCAATGAAACGTTGGCAAATCTTAATTTTGAGCAAAAACGAGATCTGGCAATATTTCCCCCCTCTGTGCAACTTTTTGGTTCCAGTGTTACTTCCAGGTATAAACATTTCTGGTTTACCACCACAAATGCATATACTGAGAGGCACATCCTGCTCAAAGATTTTACAGTTTATGTTGATGTATAATATAATGATGATATAATGACCTTATGGTCTTTTTTTCATCAAAGTGTCTATCCTGTAAATTTCAGTTTTATTTTTTGTATCTAAGTTTGTATGTGTGGAGAGCTTGGTGACAGCTGTGGTGGACATGTACCCAGAGACCTTCCGGAGAGGCTATCGCAGAGAACTACTGATCCTAGGCATGTCTATAGTTTCGTTTTTCATAGGACTCATCATGTGTATGGAGGTAAGATAGCTATAGCTTGTCAGTTAAATGTCCCATATGTTAAATGTCTACTATGAAGGTATGGAAAAATGAAGGTTGTGTCCTGTGATAGGTTCTTAAATTGCAGCCCTTCTGTACTTTTTAGACTTGAAGATCTGTTTCAAAAACCTCTTTCAGCCACTAAAAGCATTTCACATTTCTGTCTGCACTGAACTCCATCCATCTCCACTATGAATGTACAGTACCATTCTTTAGTGTTCCATAATGGAGATGGCACAGGGGATGAAACTTGATAAAATATGGAAGTATAGCACTTTCTCTCTCAGTCTTTTGTCTTTGAGCTTTCCGTTGATTGACCTCTGTTTTTACTGCCTATTCCTTCCTATTACCACTAAGTGATACGTTTTATCACTTTTTAATCAACTTCCACCTATAATGGGACTCAAGAAGCTTTATTAAAAAGCTGACAAAACAGTATGTTGAATAAAATGTCTCAGAGTAGGATTAAACACAGTTTAAATGCTCTTCTGGGAGTGTGGTGCAATACTAAGATATTTTGAGACAATTCTTAGCTTAGCTTTACTAGCACAGAAAAGCTGTGATGTAACCTTCTGTAAGATTCATGTGAGATTTTATTTATGACGCTTTTAGTGGAAGAGCTGATAACTTGTCTTGAGTGCAGGGGAAGGTAAAATGCAAGACTACCTTTCGAGATGAAATGTGAAGATGTGAGAGAAATACAAACTAAGAAGAGCTGTAAGGCAGGATGAAAAGAAAAAGATTAATGGATGTAGTGAAGAATTGTTGATATATATAAAATGTTCAAGGTGAAAGTCTAGACCCCAATCACATCTAAATCATTTAATTTACATCCACTGTGCTAGTCTACAGAGGTATAATTACAAAAAATGTGTCATTGTTCAAAAACATAACTATCAAATTTATGTCCTTATTTTTATTGGCCAAAAACTTAACGTATCAGTGGCAAATATAATATAAAAGATTTTGTTTACTAAAAGAAATAACATAAAACCAGGCAGGAAATATTAATTCTTTAGTTTTAGTGTTTTATTTTTCGTGTTACATAATGGTGGGTGGTGTATTACCTTTTCTGCTCTTATTATATCTTACCCCTGACAAATACTCCAATACATTGTAATGTAAAAAAAAAAAAAACCCAACCTAAAACAAAAAGAACAAAACAATGAAACGAATATGATCTTAACAGCAATTAAACATGTTTAAGCAGTTACGGCTAAATTGAAACCAACAAACACATTTTGGAAACTGAAATTAACCTGAACACAACTGTGGTGACCAATGAAGCCCAGTGGTCATCTTTAAAGCTTTTTAGCACAAATTCACAAACAATTGACTCAGTGCAAGTTTGGCCATCAGAGCATGAAGGGGAGGCTCCATGCAGTCATCCCTGACACACTACACTAGAATGCACCAAATATACTGTAAATGCATCCTTCAGTCAGACTCAAATTAGATTTGAAAAAAGCATTATAGCTGGTGTCCGTCAGTGGCTCTTTTAAAATATTCCCCAAATATTCCTACTACAAACTGGAGTATTTTTTAGGGCAAGATTAAAATATAAAATATTTATTGTTGTGTAGAATTATTTAATTTTGGGACAAATCCTTTTTGTTTGCAAGTTTATTTTGTTTGCTACTGAGGTCTTGCCATTAACCATAATCATGCACTCATCATTAACTTTATACTTGATTTTGTTCAACTGAGTCTGACATGTAGGGACTTTGACAGGAAACTGACACTTGTCTTGTCTTGTCAGGGAGGGATGTACGTCTTCCAGCTGTTTGATGCGTATGCTGCCAGCGGGATGTGTCTGCTGTTCGTAGCCATATTTGAGTCCATATGCATCGGCTGGGTGTATGGTAAGATAAGAGTTTTGACCTATACACCTTAAAATATCAAAGCAGTGTTTTCAGTTTTTCACTTCACTTCCCCCTCTTGTCGCTTGAGATTACAGTCATTTGTCTTTTGTCAGCTGGGCAACTGCCACAGATTGCAGCACTGCAAAAACCATCATGTTTTTAACACTCTGCAATAATATTTCTTCTCTGCCCTCTGCTGGAGATTGGTCTCAAACACATGCAGCATTCTCTTAATTTTGCACCAATCGTTTTACTGATGCATAATAATAAAAGTAACCCTAAAGCAGTGGCTTTCTGTGCTTTTTTTAAATAAAACATAAGGTTGTTTTCTGTCTACTTGACTCAAATATTATGCATACATGTATATTTGATAAAATATACATAAGCAATATACATGTTTCCCCCCCTGCGTTTAGATGTCAATACAATTATGTTACTGTAAGTCTAATTTAAACTGACAAATTGACAACAGCTTACAAAGACAGATCTATTATAAGCACAATAAATCAGATATGAAGCAAAACAAATTGATCTCGGCTTTCTTGATAGAAAGTTTCAGACTAGATTTCGTCCACCTTGTTAAGAGAGTCATAAACTGTCTTTAAAGATTAACCACATCATTATTTTTATGAAACACACAGAAACTGTCACTGAATCATACTTTGTTTTCCAGGTAGTGACAGATTCTACCTTAATATTGAAGACATGATTGGGTACAAACCCGTCTTCTTCATCAAATGGTGCTGGATGATCCTGACCCCGGGCATCTGTGCTGTGAGTGCAATGGCATAATTTCAAGAGCTGTAGTAGCACAAACAACATATCATGTTAAAAAAATTATAAATTAAAAAAAAATTAAAAACAAAATTCTGAAGATGCATATGGATGGATCTGGAGTTTTATACTGAATCAACATGGATCATCATATATTTTTATCACGTGTGCAAATAATGAGTTCGTATTGTGTAGCTGCCGTGCTGTGTCACCCGGAAATGTTGATCACAATATTGAAGTTTTTCATATTCTTAAACTCATAACTTTGAATAATACATTTGCACAGCAATCCACAAAGATTTCAGTACTGCAACTTTAATTTATTTATTAAAACCGTTTCTTTATGTCATATTCTAAATTGAAACATTTGCAAACTGAATTTTGTTTTTGCCACAGGGAATTTTCTTGTTTTTCTTGATTAAATACAAACCACTGAAGTACAACAATGTTTACGTCTACCCTGACTGGGGCTATGGTATTGGCTGGTTCATGGCCATGTCCTCAATGGTCTGCATCCCTCTGGGTATTATCTGGATGATTTGGAAGACTCCTGGCACCTTCTCTGAGGTAAAACATGCATATGGTACACATGCAAATGGAAATACTGAAATCAAATTTACCAGCCTCATATAGAGCTAATCTTGCAGCAGAGAGATATGAAAGTCATAAGATACAGTATATATAATACTTACTGATAATAATAATAATAATGATAATGATACTGATTTCTATATATAATTATTATAGAAATCATACAAATATGCGTATCAAAGATAAGAAAGCTATACACAGGTTAGAGCATGTATGATGATCCTGTTCGAAAGTTTATGCTTCTTCAACAAGTCCTGATTCTTTACTTGAGGTCTCATGGAGGCAAAATAAAGAGAGACAAACATAAGACAGTTAGGTTGTTTCCTATTATAATAGTGAAACCTCACCAAACTGAAGGATCATCTCCCCAAATCTCTTACAAATAGCTTACAAATATTACACTCATTTGAATATATAAAATTTTAAATGCAGTACATGCACAGTTTTAAACATACAGTATTCAGTATTGCATTTAGGGCCAAGTGGTGCTGATGCTGTGTTACTGTGTCACCTTCCAGAGATTGAAATATATTCTCTTATCTTTCCTCTTTGTGTCTTTGGCTCTGTGCAGAGAATAAAGAAGCTAACCACCCCCAGCCCAGACCTGAAAATGAGAGGGAAACTTGCTGCCACGAGTCCTTACGCTGCCAACGATGCAAAACTTAAGGCCGATGGGAAAATATCCACCATCTCAGAGAAGGAAACGCATTTTTAACTGACCGCTTGACTGACCAACCAAGCTGCCTGTTGTCTATATAAAATGTCCATGAAACAAAAACAGCATTATCAGCCACTACTCAAAACAGGAAATGAAACAAATGACTCAGAGTGTTATTTTTGTTTTGTAAAAAAAAAATGTAAGAAAAAAGGAAAAGCTATCGTGTCATTATGTAGTCTGTTTTGCACAAACTTTAAATAACACGTTTGATGTTCTTAATTAACATTGTGATGAAAGCAGCTTTTTTCTTAACCAATAATATTTTAAAATCAGTTTAATGACATTATATGGATACAACCTGTCCTGGTACCTTGTCAATAATGATCACGCTAGTGTCTGTGCCTTTAGATACCAGTGTGTTGTGTTGTACAAGGCTTTCACTGTACATTTATTGGCAAAGTGCTGTGGCACCCTATTAGGTACTAGGTACCCAAATGTGACTTTTTAAGATGTAGCAGTTTGGGGACCATATTAAGTAGTTTTGCTTGTTAAGAAAGAATATTCCAGTGATTTCTATGTACTGAGGCTGTAGGGGGGCATCAGTTACCCTTCCTTGTAAAACTACACATCAAGAGTTTTGCCACAGAAATCTCACATGTTATCGGTGACAGCTGTGACTTTGAGGCCTGCACACCATTTCTGATCGTCGAGCTGTTCTTATTTACTTGAATTTATTGTTGTTGCAAAAAAAGACTATTATTGGAATAATGTGAAGGAATTATTAGGTTATTGATTATCATGTTAGCACATATCAAGTCATTTGGGGTTTTGCAGATTTCTGTGATAAAACTAAATATCCCTGATTAGATTCAAAAACAATAAGCCAATATAAAATATGCCTGGGTTTAAACATTAAAATCACCATTGGTTACAGTTTCATTTTCTAGCGTGAGCTACAGATCTGCACCAGGCCACAAATAGATGTGTGTTTATGTGACTCGCAGGCTGAGTCTAAAAACACACCTCTCTCTCTCTCCTCTAGCCGCCCTCCTATAAGTCACGGATATCTGTCATTTCACAGTAATTATACTGAGCCTAACACAGAGTGACAGATAGATGTGCTTCCAACCCTGCATTTTTATTTCCCGCTCTGCCTGTAGAGGCCCATCAGATGAGCATTTCAAACCGCATCTGTCTTCTATTCTGATTCTTTTTATTCTTCCCTCTTGTCAGTTTTCTTGTGTTTTGTTGCTTTCACCTCTTCTGACTCTTTTTCTGCTTGTCCACTTCTTTCCCATTTTTTTTTAACTTCTTTAGCTCTTCATCGCATGACGTTCTTGAAACTGTGATGCTTTTTATGTCATCACACTTTCATGCTTTGGCAATGCTCTTCCTATCGCTGTATTTTTTGGAAACACTTCTTCTGACACAAACCTCATTAAGAAATATACAGCTTTTTAATTTCGCTGTCTGAGCCACTGCAGGTGTGAAAGCACAATCTGACCCCTGTCGTCGATGCAAATGCGTTCGGGGTCAATGAGCTGGTCTCATTATTCAGACCAATTTCTGTCCAGTACAAGCTCATCCTGTCAGCACTCAAATGACTACAAGTAATCTTTCTACCCTTCCTTACTTTGTCCAACTCTTTCACTTCCCTTTTTTTCTTTCCTGTGTCCTTGTTTCCTGATGAAAATGCAATCAGAGGAGAGCATCTGAGGGAATGAAAAATTCTCTTATAGTTGTTTCAGGAGGAGGCAAAGAAAGCAGGGGAAGAAATAAGAATTTGATGAGCTGAGGAAGTGTGAGACAGAGTATGTTACGAGGGAAATTGGGGAAGTGTGTAGCGACTGAAGCTCCTCCTGTCTAAGCTGTGAAGTCCTTTTAAAGATGTGATTGGTCCCTCCGGTGTGGTTGCGTTCTAAAATGTCCACCTCCTCACTGATATTGTGCAAATTAATAGTTATGTGCATCAGAAAAGATAGCCTGCTGTTTAACACTGATCACTTTAATTGTATATTTTTACATCTATTTCTAAAAAAATTGTGGTCTATTTCCTGAGATGAAAGAATTGATGTAATATTAAAGACTGTGTCCTTTGTTTTGACTTTTGAAATGTTCAAAAGGTCTTGTTAGAGAAATATAATGAAAGATGTTTTACTGTTCTGTACTGTTCTACAAACATTTTGGTATTCACAGGACACACAAACTGTCTGCTTACTCATTTTTAAGAATAAATATTATGACGGAAAGTGAAACACAGAGTTTGGTCTTTATGTAATATCATCTCACTAAACAAAGAACTTCCTTCTGACATTTTCTTAAAGTCATTCAAATGGATTTCACTGCCTCTGTCTGTGATGAATAGTTTATAAATGAAATGATAGGATCTGATAAGATGACATTTTCCTAAATCCAAAAAAGTGACAGGATCACTGCATGCCCCTCACTCTCCAGTAGCTTTGCTCCACTTGGTACTGTGATTACTTCTATGTGTCGTTTCATAAAATCCCCAGTATAGCTTCGTCTTACTGAGATCTAATCATATAATCGTTAATTCCTTCCCTTTTAACAAGAAAAAACTCAGAACGTGGCTCAAAATGAATCGTTTTCTGACCAGTGTTTGAAGAGAGGAAAGATGAGTACTGCGGATGAACCCAGCAGAGACCGACTACTGATGAGATCACACCAGCCATAATTCCAGTGTGCTATCAAAACACACACATTTGTGGAAAACAATTGTGAATTCAATACTTGCACCATCATGCTACTCCACAGCATGACTGCTTCTTGTTAACAAAAAGTACCTCATCACTATACCTTGCATAAAGCTTATATGTTTAGCGTGTTTAATATAGTACTTTTTAATATTTACTGTGTAAATGAGCGTGTGCTGCTTTTTCATTTGCATCTGAATGTGTAACGGCTTTGCAATTCTGTTATTCATTGTATAATGCAATTGCAGATGCTGGGATTATTCTCCGGCTGCATGACACAACTGGGGCTAAACTTTAGCTGTTAGACAGACGGTCTCACAATAGACTCGAATACCATAGTACTGAGAGCAGTGCATGGTCAGGTCAATGACTGCAAGGTCATAATGACTGTAGCACATGTATGTCTAAATGTTTGTTCCTGAATTTCCTAGATGGCTGGTTCAATCTTGATGAAAATGAAGCCTATAAACTATTTAAGGGATCTAGATTCATAACATCTACTGTGATTTAGGAAAATATTTACTTTAAATAAAAAAGTGCCTTTTCTTTTCTACTTTATTTGCTTTTAGAAACTGTGGGATTATGGCTGGTTTACCCTGTAAAGTTAGATTTTTAACACCGTGCAAAATAATATTTAGTATTCATTTAGAAGTCATTAAGCTGTTTAAGTGTATTTAAAGTGTATATATGTGTTTATAGGAAGATAATTTTTAAAGATCTATATAACAGTAGACATAAATATGAGCCATACCATGTACAGGATGGACATTTTGTCTTTTTTTATAAGTTATATGTTACTATTGCATTTGCAATAGTTCAGAATAGTTAGTAAATCAATATGTTTTCTTTAAAATTCACAGCTGTAACTTTACTAAGTTTGCCAGGCGTGTCTATGTGTCTGCCTTTGACAATGGACAATAACATCCACAAGCTCATTCACTGTTATTATAAAAAATAATAGCCACAGATTTAACATATAATTGTGTATAAAGAGCCATACACTGATGGCCATAGCTACTTAGTCTGTAACAGTAATCATTAAGAGCAATGTGGCTGTGAGTACATTATAAAAGAAAACATGCAAAGGTAAAGGACATGAGCGACAAGCAAATGCATCCGAATAAACAAAACTGAGATACATATTTATAGAAATATTTATAGAAATAGGACGATGAGAAATGAGGAAGCATAAGCCAGTGCATGGTAGAGTCAGTAGGAGAAAGGAGAGTAAAGCAGCGTTCTTCATTCTCGTGGTGAAGGAATAGCAGATTAGTTGACTCACACAGTTTTCTGGGGCAGTGCTTCGGGACAAAGCCGAGATAGAAACACAACACACGGAGGCCAAAAGTCAGCCGTGCACAAAGATCACAGCAACCTACATTTTTATCCAGATCTTTTGATAGTGAGCAGAATGGGAAAATAAGTGGGCAAGAGCATTTTGTGTAAACACACACACAAGTAACCAATTATCCTTTCATTCATTGCTCTCCTAGTAGTCATATTATTTATAAGACCTGATCATTGTCTGTTGGGAAACAATGATCCTTTTATGTACATTTACTAAAATATGTCATGCTTATTTGCAGTATTGAAACTACTGAATGTCACATAAGTCTATCATACAGTGCCATTTGCACCAAGTCTGACAACATTCTGAATGAATGTTTTCAGTGTTTCTCTGCATTTTGTTCGTGGCTTTGATGTAAATATCTTTCTCTGCTGATAAGCACCTCGAGGCAAGACGCAGAAGCATCCAAATGACTGTGATGTGGATGATGACAAAGGCAGGGAAAAATGGAGAGAGGCAGAAGCATACGGACAGGCAAATAATGGATAAAAAGTAATAATAGGGCAGGCAAAAGGCCAAAAAGAGCCCAAAACCAGATACCATAAGTCAGTAATTAAAGCCCACGTGCAGTGGTTGATAGCTCAGCCACCTGGAAGGAAGAGATTTTTTTTTCCTAGAAAACATCATTAAATAATAGCCTAAGACATATGACAGTTTATAAAACACCCCCTTTTCTTTTTGCAACCTTAGGTCACCCACAGGTCATGCAGTCGCCTTACATTTTATACTAAATTTAATCTGTTTTTGTTCACTCTTGAGTCCATCCTGTTGTGACATGAGGCTGGAGTCCTTCCTTTACTTTCAGCAGGGGGCAGCAAATTCCAAAATACCATGACTGAAGAAGGTTGTGCCCCATGAAAATGAAAGTGAAAATGTGTGTTTTTGTGCTAATGCTTCTGCAGCCGACTACATGTTATGATTGACTTTGTGTGCGTGCTTCTAAACATGCGCAATATATTCTCTTCTCAGAAATACATGCATGTGTGCATCTCTTTGCCATTATAGCCAATGTTGCGCTTTATCCTCACCATGCCTTATATGGCATCATGTAATAACAGGCATATTTCATTCTTGCACCTTCTCTCTCCCAAAAAAGCAGATAAAATACTTTGTAGCTCAACAACACATCTGTATTTTAAATGTGTGTATGCATGTGAGACATTTTCTGCATGCACCTGAGAGTTAGAATCATGACTTCTTGGGGTTTCACATACACAAAGCAAGCGAGCCTGAGTGTGCTAGATGGAAAGTGGGTAACCAGCAGAGGGATGAGCATGCTGAAAAAGTCAAAAAGCGAGAGATGGAGAGATGGATCACGTAGGGAAATAGAGATGGGAGGATTCACGAAAGAGAGTAATCTACTGCGTAATGAAAAAATGTGACACGGTAAATATGGTTTCTGTACTTGGTGAGGGGTGAGGATAGAGAGGCTGGACAGAAAACTCTGAGGTCAGAAAAGGTTACATTGTTCATCTTCCTCTGTATTAAAGAGCCATACACTGCTCCATATACCAACTGATGACAATATCTGTTTCCATTGTTGTGGGTTTCACACACAAAGCAAAGGAGCTGACCATTTCTGAAGAATGTATTCTGTAAATAAGCTAATAAACACTGACTTGTGTCTTTTATTCTGTATTAAAACAAACAACATACTGAAAAGAATAATGGATTGCATTTATATAGTGCTTTTCGAGACCCTCAAAGCGCTTTACAATTCCACTATTCATTCACTCTCACATTCACACACTGGTGGAGGCAGCTACAGTTGTAGCCACAGCTGCCCTGGGGCAGACTGACAGAAGCGAGGCTGCCATATCGCGCCATCGGCCCCTCTGGCCATCACCAGTAGGTGGTAGGTGAAGTGTCTTGCCCAAGGACACAACGACCGAGCCGGGCTCGAACCGGCAACCTTCCGATTACAAGACGAACTGCAAACTCTTGAGCCACGAACACCCGATAATAAGTTGTTAATAAATCAAAGAAAGCATTTCTTTATATGTATTTGTTTGGTTTATCTCATTGTGTGTCAGGTTTCCATCACTTGCTAGACAGTCGATGTCATCGATTTCATGGGTGATGATCAAATCATTCAAATAGTCAGTCAGTCAATATATCACTATACATTTGGACCAGGTCACTAAAGAATTAGAACTATGTCAATTTCTGTGCCAGAAAACCATAAACACTACTACATGTTCAAATACACAGAAATACACTAAACCTGCATGTGAACTTTGAAATGCTCTGAAATAATGAAATGAATTTCAGTTAAATTGTGCATTGATTTCTACTGTAGTGCATTTATTCCTTCTCTGGGTGATCTATTAATTTCTACTCAGAGTCAGGGAAAGGCTATTGCACCGGATGGGGAGTTTGACCCATATGCCAACATTTATTCCGTATACCATTATTTGTGTCAGGAGTTAAGTGTGTACTGTGTAGTTAAGAGGATGAGGGGACTGAGAAAGAGAGAGACGTGGAGAAATAAATTACATGGGTAAGGATGTCAATGAGATCTGCCTTGGTACCTTCTTTGAGTTGTCATGGGTCAAAGGAGAAGATGTCTGAAGATGCTCCAAGCATCTTTCTTTCTCGGCCCCACCATCCCTTTCCTCTTCAGTAAGCAGCAAACAGAGTGTAGCCTAAAATTCTCAGCATTATCATCTTTGATGCAATAGTGTTTATTATCCAAGGGGGTGATCCATTAACAAGGATTGGCAGTACCCCATTTTTTGCTATTATTTATTTATTTTAGACAGATTTTCATGCTATTAGCTAAAATGTGGAAAACACCCAGCAATAATCTCTAATCAGCTGTTTTGTCACAATCATTATTTTACAGTCTGATATGAATGACTTTTACAAAAGCTGAGCTGTAATCCTACCTGTGTGCAGCTAACAAGGATGAACAACCGTGAAATGAGCAAGTGGCTGCTGTAAAAGGTCAAACTCTGTGATGTGTGAATAAAAGGAAGGATCAGAGACTGGTCTAAAGCTTGGGGCAAAGTGTTGTTTTTTCACGCCTGCTTGACATCTACATACAGTAAATTAAATTTTATTTGCCACTGAAAGCTTTTCATAGTCCATCTACAAATTAGTTTCATGTGAGGGGGATCTCCTTGCTATATGTTGTTTTTGTTTTTTATGTTTTACTTTGTAAGCCACTAAAAAAATACTATATAAAAGCAGTATTATGTGGCATAAGTGCAAATGCACATGCGAATGTGAACTAAATCATTTGTGTCTGCTTAGTAGACTCAATGAGTGGTGTATGCCCATTGGGTAAACACTGGTTTATGCAGTAATAGCTTTTGGCAGCTGTGTAATTTCTGTTTATTTGTCTCTGACCTTGGAAAATTCTTTTTTTGCAGTGCAGGTGTCATTGGTAAAATCCACACATACATACAGAGAAAACAATGAGAAATAAGCGCTGTTTGTACACAGCTACACCATTTCACACACCAAACATATAATCCACACATGCATATTCCCCAGTACACAGGTTACACATACATGTATAAAGTGATGGTAACTCATCATTCAGGGACCATCCTTTGACACTGTTTCCAATTTCACTTCAAGTATAATGTGGTTGTCTGGTTGTCTCACTAGTTAGGTGGGGGCAGCAGCTCTGCGTTATATTGAAATATTAGATAATGATGACTTCCTAATGAAAGTGAGTGAAACAGAGTAAAGGGCCACATGTCCGAGAGTAGTTTCTGAGTAATCATGAACCAAAATTAATAATACTTTAATTGGCATTTGTTACTTAGTCAGTGGTTAAATTACGTGCCCAAAATTAAGTGTAAAAATAATAAAATGTAGGTGTATCTGCAGCATTTAAGTAGCATACACATAATGGATGAAAAAATATAACTAGCAATATATATAACACATGAAACAATATGCAAATGATGTAACAAGAATGTAACATCACATTCACAGGGAAATTATTAAATAAATGTAATATATATGATTAAATAATGGGAGTGAGACAAAACATTTTTTAAAAAATCCAATTTATTGAAAACAGCCCTTAAACTGAAACAGGTGTTTTATAGCTGATCAAAAGTTTAGGACCGTACCTCCAAAAAAAACATGTCATGCCAGTAACGTTGGAAACCATCCGGACCATCAAGGTTACGTTTTTTCTCATCCGAGAATAAAATTTTGTTTTGTTTTTGAAGCCATTCAGTCTCAGATGCCATCTGATGGTTATGGGGCTGCAGTCGGCACCAGTAACGGCCTTAATTTGGCTTGAGGATGGTCCAATGTCTGGATGGACAGCCATCCTCTGGTGCAGTGCTGGTGAAATTTTTTGGGGTCTTCCACTTGACATTTTTCTTTCAACAACCCTGGAGATCATTTAAGAAATTCCAAATGGCTGCCTTACAGCATCTCTCCTCAGTACGAGAGACCCTGCTTATGTAGTTCAACAACCTGACCACGTTCAAAAAGGGAACTTTTTTTGCCTTTGCCATCAGAACGTCACAACAGTGTGACTACCTGACAGAAAATGTTAATGAATCCACATTTTTGCACATATTTGGCCTTTTAAAGGCATGTGGTCCTAAACTTTTGATCAATTGCATGCTCAAAAAATGTTTTGTCTCACTCCGATTTCTTCTTGTTGCATGTTGAAGATCTACTTGGAACCTTGTTAAGATCCAACCATGCAAAATATGATTTTTTGCCATTTTTCAAGTGGTCTTAAACATTTGATCAGGACTGTATATATATATATATATATATTCATATGTTACAATCATTCTAGTAATGATTCACTGTGTGCAGTGTTGGGAAGGTTACTTTTAAAATGTATTCCATTACAGAATACAGAATACATGCCCCAAAATGTATTCTGTAACGTATTCCGTTACGTTACTCAATGAGAGTAATGTATTCTGAATACTTTGGATTACTTAATATATTATCATGCTGTTTACAACTACGTGAATGAACTATTGCTGTGATTTATTACTGTTACTGAAGGTCCGCGGCTCCGAACCGTAGTAAAGGGACCGCTGGCTAATACAGTGGGTTCTGTGTCAGGCTCGTAGCCGAAAACTAGCTTTACTTTGTTGTCTGGGTCAACTTTGCTTGCGAGAGACAGAGAGAGGCGTTGAAAGGCTGCTCCAACCAGTGTTGCCAATTTAGCGACTTTGTCGCTATATTTAGCGAGTTTTCAGACCCCCTAGCGACTTTTTTTAGAAAAAAAGTCGCTAAAAATAGACGTGAAAGACATTACAAAAAACAACAATTGCTAAAAGAAATTTAATTTGTAGTTCTAAATAAATTCTAAATGCATTTAGGACGTTTTTTGCTCACTTTATGTCTCGTCCACGATGTTATTTCTCTCTCAAGCAGTGTAGGTTACAATTACATTAGCATGACCAATTATGCAAATTAGGTGATGACGTCATTTAGCGACTTCTAGCGACTTTTAGGACAACCAATAGCGATTTTCCTTACTGAGGAGTTGGCAACACTGGCTCCAACAGAACTTATTGTTTTTGGAGGAAAACACGAACACGGTGTACAGTCGAGTCTTAATAGCTTACTTACAACTGGGCTCGTCAGGCACTCTTCTTGGCTGCAGTGGTTATTATTATATTTGCATGCTTCCAGCTCCCGTTTTTGCTCGATGACAGCTTGTATACTTTTCCTTTTTCTCCCTCCCTCGCTCACAGACACATAACGTGTATGGCAGTCCATTCTCCCTGCAGCACGGACTACACTGCCTATGATGCTACATTCTTTAGAGCTATACCGGTAGCATTCTGTCTATTAGCTTAGCTCAACAACAACAGGCGCTCTCTCACCCAGGAAACACGCAGAGAGAGAGAGCGTCACCCTGTAACCATGGCAACCGTAACGCTGCCACCTGGAACAACAGAATGTAGCTGTCAAACAAACCCAAACAATCCTGAACCGCGACAATATGAAACAGGGAAGTACCGCCGTGTAATCCATTTATTTCAACAAAGTAACTGTATTCTAAATACCACCTTTTTAAACGGTAACTGTAACAGAATACAGTTACTCATATTTTGTATTTTAAATACGTAACGGCGGTACATGTATTCCGTTACTCCCCAACACTGACTGTGTGACATACTTTGATACTAATAACTGTCTTAAGTAAAGAATGTATATAATTCTTACACCACTGTAGAGAACTGTCTAGTTCTGCTGCTCCTTCATTTCCCTCGTGAGACTTTTTTTTGTCACAGATCAAAACAATCAATTCTGTCTTGCTTGTTTTACCACCTGTCAGTGTTTAAATGGCATCTATGTGGGTGTCACATGTGATCAATGGTGACAAAAGAAAGCTATTACGTTCCCAAAAATAAAAAAGGTACATCTGTGTTGATGTACGTAAACACAATTGCACTTATACATTCACAGTGTCACACCTGTATGTGTATCAAATGTATATGCAAAGTTTTACTTGGTGCACACAACATGCATATTTACACAATCCATGCACCACATTCACTATTCTGACTAACTTCTATTATAAGCTAAGGTGAGTGAGTCCTAGGCTTTCCCTGCACTGATTCTCTGTATGCAATAATGTCTTAACAAGAAAAGGATTAAAATCAGAAGTTTTGTATTCTATGATCATTTGTTATTTTTACATCAAGGTGCCTATGGTAACAATTAGAAATCAAGCATAGCACATAATTATTATTACACCATTAGTTAATATTTAAACAACAATTATTACACAGATCATGCATTTATACTAATTAAAAACAGATAAAGATATAGTTGGGTCTTTTATGATGTTTGTGTTGACTGCTGCATATTTGTTTTATTATTTTTATGTTTATTGTTTCCTACCTATCTGAACAAATGAATGTTACAAAAGCCATTTTCAGAAAATGCAGTCGAATAAAGCTGAACTGCGTTCTGCACAAACATTGCTCTTTAATGAGTCTAAAAAGATTTACAGCTGCAACATATCACAATAATATACATTTTAAAAGGCAAGTTTGCAGATGAAGGACGTGGACTGAATTTAAGGCAGGCATATAACATTTATATCACGAGCCTGATAGAAGTACGATCCAGCCGATGGCCTCTTATCTTCTGTTTCTTATCTTCTTAAGAGCTCTGAAACCTCTTAGATGGTTGAAAAACATCAAGCTTGTGATTTAATCCTGAATAATATTTGAATAATATCAGTAATAATGGGCACACTAAGAGACTGTTTGAATTTATTTACTTTGCTATTCTGAATTGCATTGAGATAAAATAATACTTTATATATATATATATATATATATATATATATATATATATATTAGGGGTGCAACGATACTCGTATCGATATTGAACCGTTCGATACAGTGCTTTCGGTTCGGTACGCATATGTATCGAACAATACAGCATTTTTAATTTATTTTATCAACTTTCCTTCTGACGGTGCTGTCTGTGTTGAGCGTTCAGTGGCTCTGCGCTCGACAGTGCAGCCTAAGCGGAGTAGTCGAACACAGATTCACTGAGCGCAGGGCAAGCTAGCTAGACAGAAGTTAAGCTTGTTGCAACATGGCAAATTGAACCTCCCCCACCCTCATTCAGATCTGGCGTCTGGAACTATTTTGGTCTTCATGTGACGTATGACCCTGAAGGTAAGCGTGTCATGGACTAAAGTAAAACAGTATGTCAGATGTGCCACGCAATGCTCAATTACATGAGTGGGAACTAGTGTGTTAGCGCAGTTAGCTCGTTAATGTGTTGACGCTGTCCAGCCCCACACACGGGGCAATCCGCGGTAGCTCGTTAACGGAGATTTGCCGTGTTGTGGCGTTAACCTCATTTCAGATTAAGGCTGACAGCACTAGTGGGAACACAACGAATATGACTGCATATTTACCCGATAGCATCCCAAGTGGAAGCAGACAAAAACAACAAGCACGCATACAAACTTTACCCGAGTCATTTAGACAGCCGTTAGCACATGATTCTCCTTATGGGGACCTGATATGTTTAATATGCTGCTGAGAATATAGCCCAGAAGAAGCGTATAGTAAAGCTTTTATTTTGGAAAGAGACATTTCTCTGTAATAAACTCTCTTTTCCAAAGATGAGTGATTCCTCAATCAGATACAGGGCTCGCAAAATCGCTAGCCCGACGTCCTGGGGCTAGCGATTTTTCCAGTCGGGCTGCCCTGCTCTGCTCGTCGGGCTATCGTACGAAGGAAAAATATATGTCAATGCTTTTGCATTCTTTCGGAAATGTAGCTGGGTAATTATGTCATTGGCATCGGTGAGCCACTGTCAATATGTGACATATTGAAATCGCGTTTGAATTTGCGCTTGTTTTTTGCTTTCACTTTGCAATCGCGCGAACTGTGTATAGAGAGCGACAGCACTGATTGGTGAGTGATGATAATTTGCGCACCAATTCCTCTGACATCGTCTTATCAATCGTTAGCTTACTATGCAAACATGACAAGTGAAATCTCCCGCAGCTTAAACTTTTGAGAGGTTGATCGCAGAGAATCGCTGAGTGTTATCGAGTGCGTGTGTAAAAGCAGCAGGATATATATTTTAGTTCTGCTGAGCCAAATAAGACAGGTCAGGGTGAAGACGTGACAGCCAAAGAAAAGCTTACCACAAAACGGAAAAGTTATGACAAATCAGACTATAAGGCAAAGAGAAAGTGCAGCTTTATGGTTTCATGGACAAAAAGAATTTCTGTGGCTGCAATATGACGAGCTAAATAACCAGGTCTACACATTAGTGGTGCGCATTCGCTGTCAAAATAAAAAAACGCGCACAAGATAAGAAGTTGCAACGCCTGTTTGCATACATAAGATTTTCAGGAGGAGGACAGACATTTGTTTAGAACTCTTAAAGATGCCGAAGAAGCTCCTTTAAGCAATTACTTTGGTGTTCCTCCACCTCCAAAGAAATGTCAGGAGTCCGAACCACAAAAGAAGCGCGTATTCTCGGAAAAGTGGTTGCAGGAGGTGAGCTGGCTTCAAACAAATGATGAACGCACAGAGAGGTGGTGCAGAATGTGCCGTGAAAATTTAATAAATGACAAATTAATAAAAAGGCATGAACATTTTTTTGTGTATCGAAAAAATATCGAACCGTGACACCAAAGTATCGAACCGAACCGAACCGTGAATTTTGTGTATCGTTGCACCCCTAATATATATATATATATATATATATGCGTACATGCATACCTTTCTTTACAACTGTAACATTTCCCAATAACATTTTAAATATGGTGAATCCTCTTCAGTCAACTCCTTACTCCTGAATTGCTTTTTTATTGTGAAGCTCCTCCCTCCAACCCCCACGAGGAACACAAAGAAGCTCAAGTGTAATGCATAAAGTCTTCACCCCCAAATTTTAATGGTTTCTACTTGGTTATGTTAGTCTATACCACCAAGTGAAATGTTTAAACATACCAAGCAAGCAGTAAATCACATGTAAAAACAATACCAGCACAATCAGTTATCTATATCCGTCATTTATCATAATAATATTATTATTATAGCACCATAAAATTAATTTGTACATCATCTTCATGACAGTGAAGTTGTGATTTTCTTCTGTGATTTTCTACTTCTTCTGTGAAGTAGTGCAACTTGACCAGTTTCTTCACCTGAGAACCAGAAAGTTCCTATTTTGAACCTTGTGGTCAGATAACCAGAAGCTTAGATCTATGGAGGCCAGCATCAGCAGGATTAGAGCAGTGTAAAGCTCAGCCCCGAGGTGAATTCTTATCTTTTTGAAATTGTATGAGCCACTGACTAATAGCCACCTCTCAAGGTTATTTTGTGTTTTATCTAACTGCACCTTGACAGCTATAATAGAAAAACACATCCACAGCTTGTTATATTAAACACCAACAGACAGCAAATGCGCAGTTTCATTATTTGCATCTGCACTATATTTGTTTAACCGCGGCAGTGCGTGGTATGCTTGAGACCAAGAGCTGTTGCTCTCCTTTTTCAACACACACACACACACACACACACACACACACACACACTCACACACACACACACACACACACACACAAAGAAAACGTGTTGGGTTTGTCATTTCTTTGGGTTTGTCATTTCTTGTCTCTTAGAATCATTTAAGCTCTGGGGCCTTTGTAGAGGACACAGCTATCATCAAAAGGATTGACTCTGTATTTGACCAGGTGATGATGATGGTTAAAGAGGAGAAGAAGAAGAAGAAGAAGAAGAAGAAGAAAAAGAAAAAGAAGAAGAAGAGAACTAGAGAGCTAGACAGATGATGAGAAAGATGGAGCGAGAGATATGTCATAAAGATGTCTGTCCAAAAACACTGCTGGCTATACTAAAATGAGACTCCCTATCATGGTTGTGACCTCTAGTCCCTGCTGTACCAGAAGCCATAAAATTAGATTGTTAAGGCTTCTGTTGGAACTCTTATGGCCAATTCTTATTCTTACGCTTATCTGTTGCTATAGATAGATTTTAATGAGACGTTGAGTATTAAGTTCATACCACAGAGAGAGAGGGAACATCACAGGGAGGACAGACAAAATGTTACAGGAAAAACATAATAAACCATAAAATGTGATATAGTACCACTAAGTGTTTTGACCATGTTCTCACATAAAATGGTGCTTAATGTTTATTTTGAATGTCCATTTTTGATTTGTATGTAAGTGTTAATACCCACAGGAAACCTCCAAAATCAGAATTCTTAATAATGACTAACCTAATGACTATAGGCCTTACTCAACCCAGTCAAGATGGGTTGAGTAACCATAATTCCCACATTTGACTTTTGTCCTTTTGGATAATAAATGTCGTTGTGTTTTCCTATAATACATGTGTGAGACATATTTAATTTCCCAAGTTATTGCCAATAATGTGCTTAGATTCTAGTAACCTTGATGGTTAATGGGCAAATTGCAAAGGAGTAAATCATTATTAATCTTAAGTTGCAGTTAGGATTCATGTGGCAGGCACCTTCTGTAATTTTAAGATTAGACTTGCAACTTTCCATTTTGATAAGTTTACAGTTAGGGCTCGATCAGGTGACCTTGAAGCATCTCTTAGTCATACCACACTTGGTTCAGGCTGCTGAAGCTCTTCCAATGATGAACTGAACATTTTTCTCCCACTCCCCATGGGCTTATACAACACTTGTCTTCATCCTCCCATAGTTTGTGTTTTGCCCTGTCTTCCTGTGCTTTCCTCTATTTTTAAATTGCTCTTTCCCCTCATTGCCCAACCAGTCTGGACACATGGCTGCACCTTCATGAGCCTGTTTCTGCAAAAGGTTGTTAAAAAGGAGTCTTTTCTTCCCACTATCACCTAATTGTTGGGGTTTTCCATCTTATAGCACAGGGGGTTTACCCTGCAATATAAATTGCCTTGAGGTGACTGTTGTGATTTGAAACTATATGAATAAATTTGAATTGAAATGAACTGAACTAAATATTTGCTCCAAATGTAATGAAATCTCCTCCAGCCATTTAAGAGATGCAAGTGCGATCACGGAAATGAGATGAACGTGAGGTCAGGGTGACTTTTGATCACCATCACACAGGAAGGTCATTCTTATATTTTGTGCCAAATTTTACTAAATCTCTTTAAGGTGTTCACCAAGGGTATGTGTTGATCGGCTGGATGGATGATGCAAACTCAAACATAAAAAGTGTCTCTGCTTTGCTCAGGTTCATAAGGACCTACTGTATAAACTGTTTTCTGCCCAGTGCTTCTGACTTCTACCCCAGCAGTCTCTCTTCTATTATCCATCGCTCCTATTTTCCTCTACCTTTTCTCCCCCTCAATATATCTTTCTTTCGCTCTCTCTTTCTCTCTGTCATCCTATTTCGCTCTCTTTTCTCGCCCTCTATTTATATCCCTCTGTCCCTCTGTCTGAATGAAGTGTGAAATAAAATTAATATCAAGGAGAAGAGGTCCCTGAAGCATTTGGTAATCTGATAAGAAACTGGTCTAATTTTAGGGTTTGGGGAAAAATATTGTCTGATATGTTATAATATGTTAATGTGCTCTTCTACAGTATAGACCATTTTTAATTTCTCTGATACGTTTGGCTGAAATACTTGTTGGAAGAACGATTTCTGAATTCGAATGAAAACAGACGTAGTGAATGAACTTTCATGCCAATTATATTAAAAAAAAAAATCAATCAGAGACTTCACATATATATTCACATATGAAAAACGTGTATTAAGCCTCCCCTATACGGGTTTAACATGAGGCAACATTAAAAAAGAATCCTTCCAGTGCACAGACTCCAAATATTATCAGAAGAAGGAGAGCAAAATAGAGTTTGCGTGAGAGAGTAAGAGATCCAATAGCCTGAAGATGGAGCAGCATACATTTATATTCATCATCCATTACAATAGAGAGTACAGGAAAACTACACTAGAGCATTGCTGTATTTATCACTCTAAAGAGCAGTCAACTGTTGGGAAATTCACCTGATTTTTTATCTACCAGCAAAAAAGTTAATTTTGGTGACTGGCTGCATCAAAAAGACAGGGCGCACGTCAAAGGAAGGCACGCTAAATCGAAATGCCGTTTAAAACCATCTCAGTTTTCTCATCAAACTTTTTACTGGAGTCAAATTTCAATTCGGAATTATTTTTCCACCTATGTGAAAATCAGTTTAACTTCAGTTATGCAACTCAGAAAGAAGCGAGCCAAAGGTGCCTCCGGTGTTGGCAGAGTGAGCTGAAGTGTGTCTGAAATGTCTGTCTGCCAGGTCGGATGAAGAAGACATGGATGGGAGCTTCAAAGCTAAAGGAACACCTTCTCCTCTAAATCTGTTGAGGTTAATTTTATACTTTATAAATTTCCCTTTCTTTTGCTGCCTCTCTCCCACTTGTCTTCTCTCATTTTCTTCTTCTTCTCTCTCTCTCCATTGACTTCATCATCCACTTTCCTTTCCTTTTTCCAGAATTCTGTGTTTTTCTCTTTTTTCTCATTCACTTTGTGCGTGTGTTTGTGTGTGCGAGAGAGAAGGTAAATTACATAGTGCAGTTGTGCTCCATTAGTGGAGTATTGTCATATCAGAACTCATCCATCATCATCAAATCGGAATAATGAATGTTACCACTTATTTTAACATTGCATCCACGATATAGTTTTAGCATAAATGATACAAACAAAACAAAGAAAAAAAAAAAAGTTAGATGTATACCTCACTTCTGTAGCTCTCACTGGATTTTACGTGCATCCCCAGAGACGGTAAAGACTTCTATGAATCTACAAACAGCAGTATAGCACATTAACCAAATTTCCTATGCCTAATGGGGTGTCAACAGGGATAGGCTATTAACATATAATGATGTGCTTTGCGATAACGAGTGGATTACTTGGTTTACTATTACATGAGTGGCTGCACGGAAATAACATAGTTGGAGAGGAGGCTAATTTGGTCCTAACTCAGTGCCTGAAGCGATTTTATCTGTTTTTCCTGTATGTATGAAGTGCCTCTCCTCTGCTGAGAGTGCAATATGGTGAGAAGCTAAAGACTTGTGGATGTGGTGTGAGCGTATCTTTTCATTAGCTTGCTGAAAGAATAGTCATTATGTTTAATTTTTGTTTGCACTGTCAGCAAGTCGCCTTTTTTTATTCTTTTGTGCTGTTGTGAGTTGATGAATGTTTCTTGCGCATTCATTCATTTGTCCCTGTCTTGCTTGTGCTCCTGTTGTTTTTATAGGATACATGTTCCCAGAGACTGATATAACGTCAATTAAATATAACAGCATGGTACACAGATATACTGTTGTGTGACAATTTAAGGATGCTGTAAAATTATTAGCGTAGTTCTGGACTGACTGACTTACCCTTCGAGGTTATTTTAAGTTTACTTTACTTTTACTTTTATTTGACAAAAATATGGATACTGCTGACGACATCGCTGTGCTACTGTATGTTCAGGGAAAACCAACTTTAATGTAACAATAGGCATACAGTCACATATTAGGTTTTTTCTCAATTTTAGTAAATACAAAATATTAAAATTTGTAATTTGCACCTCTAAGCTTGATGTTGAGCTGAAAAATATTACCCCACATCACAGCAAAAGGCAGGATATGTGGGATCTTTTAGGCCTGTATGTCTAGTATGAACAGTGCTTAAAAAAAGGTGTTTGTGTGGGGGGCAGAATTCTGAACCCGACTGCTCACCCGTGGTGGAGTGTAAGATTTTTTTCAATATCCATTAGCAAACTATGTCTCTTCATCAATATTCATTTCCAGTCACAATGCACATCATGCAACTTACTGATGCATGAAAATTGATTTTCATTGATTTACATTTTCTAATTAGAATAAAATCCATTTATGGTTAAAGAGACGAGAAATTATTAACAATTTTGAGCAACAATTTACTTTCAGGCAACATAAACAAAGTATTGAAAAAAACTGAACTTCAAACTGAAGACAGTATGAAATGACTGTAGCACGATGGGTGCTAAACCGGATGCAGCCAAGCAAAGGAATAGCTTCATGGAGGCTAACAGTGACCCTGCTCCAGGTTTGCTTTTTAGTGATGCGTATTAATGAATGTTTAATTTCATCAAAGCAATTTGGAAAACAAATGTACTGTAAGTAAAAAAGCTTTAAAAAAGTGGAAAGATAAACACCATTTAATTATTTGGCTAATAAAATGCATTCTGATTCTGAATTTTGTGGTTTTTAAGTTTGAAATATTGACTTATTTCTGTTTGCCTATTGTTCTTTTAGAGAAGTATAGCTTCTCTAAAAGAAGCCCATTTATATTCCAAAATTTTGTCACTCCCTGTCATTCCCTTTGTCACTTTCATTTGATTTCCCCGCTGACAGACAAAGATCCAAACAAACAGCCACAAAAACATGCCCTTCTTGGCAGAGGTAAGAATGGCAAGAGTAGTGGGCTTGAAGCAAGCTTTGTCCCACACAGCATCTGTGCCATCTTGGCTATTTATATGGTTGAGTGTCAGGAAAATGGGGACACTTTCTTGCAGGTGCTCTCATCTGCACACAGCTTTTTTCATACCATTCACACAATTACATGCTAAAAAAAAAAACCTCATGTGTTTTCAGTGGACGGTCAATGAGAAAACAGACTTTAATACTAAAGAATGTAACGTGAACATTGCTTAATAAACAGTAAATAGATGTTGTGATGTGCATGTTCTGTGATGGACTGTAGAGCCTGTTGGCATGATACAGCAGGTGGCAGTGGCAGACAATTCAGCAACAAATGATGTCCCTAAAAAGTGAAAGCTCATTTTAAAAAGGCTAATAAATGAACATTAACCTGTTCATGTTTGGGATTGTAAACTTGGTTAAAGGCTCTTTTAACAGGGAACATAACATAGCATATTGAAGTCTGTTGGAACTGTACCTTTAGCTTTGCAAACTTACACTCTGCTGCTCAACTTTCACATTGTAACTTGTATAGCCGATGTACATTTACTCACACTCCTCCAAAAGTTAATTAGTCTGTTGCAGATTTGGGGACAATCGTGCATGTGAAGGGAAGCATCTCATTCGAGTCGCATGCAATGAGATACTTTTAGGGCATTGCAGAGAAATGGAAATCAGGCTGTAGATAATTAAGCTAATATAGAGTTGATTAGATAGTCCTAACAGACAGTATTTATCCTCAGGTGACATCCCTGATGGGTAAATTCAACACCTGGTTTAATGTATGACAACAAAAACTTTTCCATCCCCGTCTACAGCGTCATCTGGACCAGCCGTCGTCCTCTGATCATTACTACAAGCAGTGTGATTGTCCAGAAACCACTGATTCAGCTTCATGTAAACATTTCATTCATTTAAGGTCTCTATGCTGTCATTCTCTTATTTTACATGTATAATACTGTAGCTTTGCTCGCCCTTTTGCTTTCATCTTTACTCTCCCTTCATTTTTTTCCCACCTCCTCTATTATTTTTTGTTCCATTATTTTACCTTCTTTAGTCTCTTCTCCCTTTCTCGTTTCCCTGTCTCATTCTTTATTCCCTCTGCCCCCACCCTACACTATGAGTAAAGTACGTCAGTCGGAGCCTGGCAGCCAGAACTGTCAGCACTGTTCACGCTAAACTTTCAGTGATGTAGACATACAATAGTTAAGCCAGCAGCAGTGCCTAGCTGTTGATGATTTTAAAATGGCTTGCCCCCTTCCAGCCCTTCCTTGTGTTCTCTGTTTTCCTTTGTTTATCGTTCTTCCTGCATCGATTTAAAATCTGCTTTGTAAGTTGTCCTTTTTTCTATTTCTACACTGTTCAGTTTTACTGCAAACCTATTTCTCTATACTGCTTCTTTTATCTCTGATTCATTTTAAGCTACTACATTTACCTGTTATTCTTTTTTTCTTTTAAATTCTAGTCTGTAAATACCCTCCCTTTATTTCAATTTCTTCTGACTATCTTAAATTATCTATCTGTCTATAAAACCTGAGGGTCACTAACTGAGTACAAGATACCTCTCTGGATACAGTCAGTGGTTTCCCCAAAGATTCACATTTTCACTGTTAGATAAATCAGAAAAATTGTAGGGGCGAGAAATACTTTTGAGAACACACCGCTGAGCAAAAAACCTCCACTACAGAAGAAAATGACGGATGGTGACTGTTATCCTCACTCATATCTATTTTCTCACTTAGGGCAGTAAGAAAGGTGCTGTATTTATGTTCAAACATGTGCAATACAATCTCATTTTCATGCAACAGGTATTAGCCCATCAGCATTTTCTCTAGGTATTAACTGCCCTCTCATCTGTGTAGAATGAGCTTATGCTGTTGCTCTCCCCTGCAGGTGCCACAGCTTTTCTCCTGTGGAGCTAGGTCGTAACTGATTCCACTCAGCAATCAGCACTGGGTATGAAAGCTGGGGGAATTAGTTGGCCAGCCCCAGTGGGCCAGCTTCAATTGTGTGCTGCAGCTGCATTCTCTTCATTGATTTCATCAGCATTTGGAGTTTTACCTCATATGTATGTGACTAGATGCATTTATAGTTCTACTAATTTGTTTGCAAAAAAGTTGCAGATGGAGTACAAAATGAGCCAGCCAAGGACAACCTTGTAATTGTCTTTACTGTACAATGTCAAACAGTTATCATCTCAGTGATGTTTAGGCTCAAGACTGCTGTTTTGGATGGTGACCTTGAGTCACAAGCCGGGTTAATATAGTTTGAAGGACTGGGGCTTTTAAAAGGCAGCGGACACGTAATAAAGGAGACCACGAGTTCCATCAGTGCAATCATTTAAAAAGTTTGACCTTTAAATACAAAGTCTGAATAAATATATCTCAGTCTTTGACTTTGAGTCTTTGCTTTGATTCTGGCCATTCATTTTTGAAAGTGACTCTTGGACTCTAGAGTTGTTGGATTCTTGTTTATCTTTCAGTATTAATTTCTGTTTTGTTTTTCTGCTGTTTTTTAAATTGTTTGATTTCATTATCGTTTTATTAATTTTAAGCATTAGTTTTGACTTCTGTGTTTGAGTTTCAATGTTACCATGTTTCTTGTTTTTCATATATTTGTGCTGGTTGAATTTCTTTTTAATCCCTCTGTTATTCTAATAAATAACAATGAATTTTATTTTTGTGATCTCCTCTCCTGTTGCAGCAGCTGTGTTGTCTGACCTCTCTGTATGTTTTTAATTATTGTTTTATATTTTTGTGTAAGATCACTTTCTCTGCTGGCAGTAGATTTATCCATGTTTGTGATTGGTCAGATGCTGCAACCACCACCCCTTTCACATTAACATGCTTGTAGCTTGACTGGAAAACCCTGTGCCACCTTATACAGTTGATAATCCCCTTCATGCAACAGCTTAGCTTATCTGCTGATACTAGGGATACGCCAGGAATGGATAACTCACTTCATAGTACAATCAGCTGAATTAGCTGATGCATTTTTCAAGGTCTTCTTGCCTTATTATGAGTAGTTTGTTCATTTCCTGTTTTATTTTGATAGTATGTTTTGTTTTGGATTTTGCATCTTGGTTGGCTGTCTAATGGTCATCACCTGTGTTGTTTACATGCATCTGTCTTAGTCCTCTCGTGTGCCTAATCCCCTATCCCTCTGTGTATGTGTATAGTTTCATCTTTTGTCCGGGTGAAGTTGTCTCATGTTGTTTCCTCCCTCTGGCCTCCCAGGTTTATTATCTGGTTCTTCCTGTCATTTCGACTTTTTGGACTTCTTCAAATCCTGGTTGTTATTTTTCTTAACTTTCTTTGTTTCAACTTTCTGTTAATTGAAGGAGTTGTGTTATAATATGTCACAATATATTACACTTTATGTAACTGCACCCATTCAAAAGCCTGTAGATTCTTCAGGCAAGGTTAGATCGGTCCCCCTTTGTGTTCTGCTTCAACGGGTGGCTCATCCACAAAAACACCCGTTGGAACCTTTTCACTTGTCACTGTCACTCTACATCACAAGCTAGCCAAACGGACAACCATCCTGAGAGCGATGTCATAACACATCTGCTCCTCAAACTACATCTCTAGTTAGAAGCTTTGATATGAAGAAATGCCTGCCTTTTCTTGAAGACAGTCAAAAGATACTATGGCAAAAGGAAGCAGATTACACATGCACTGAGGGAGGTCGTGTGATTGTCTCTTAGAACTGATGGTAAGAAAGAGGCATACAGCAACATCTGTTTGCTGTAGGCTACGATGAGTCTTAATGCAAACTGTCATCCTAGAAGAGCCTTGTTTTTTTCCCCAATTCTAGATGATATGGGTATTATTGCATCTTTATTTGTTTTAAGCTCTTAAATTTGGTAATTTGAAGCCTAACAGCTAGTGAAACTGATCATAGTATTCATTAAACATTAGTGCTAAGCTTATGAAAGCTCATCCATCATGAAGATTCTTTGACTTTTTAAAAAATGCATTAGTTTGTCATTTAAATTTCTCTGTAAAATCAATAGCATGCTGCATAAGAATGTGTAGTGACTGCCCCAGTTTGGCAGGGCATAAAATTGTTTAATGTATCGATATCTTAAACACTGAATTATAAAATAGGGCAGAAAGATGAAGTTCAAAGAAACAAGTGTCATGCCAATTATCTTTTATCTGTGTGTGATTTCTATCACCACATACAATAGCCATCAGGCATCAGATAAGATTAAAACCTACCTAACATCCCAGTGATAGCCTCAGTTTCATCATTCACTTTTCTAACGTAGTTATTTCATTTTATTAATTGGAAAAAAAATAGATTAAATTATTTTTTCCCTTTACTACGGAATGTAAATGGAAACTCAACTCTTACAATAAATATTTCACATTTGTTAGTATAGCCATAAGGGAACTTGGAAATGTGTGATACCAAATACGTGTGTCACCCTTGTCCCCTTAGATATAATGTTAATGCAGTGAATATATACTCATAAACATAAATATATGTATACATTTGTTGGTAAATATAATAATAGTGTGGTGGACCACTGGAGGGCTCCACTCACACCCAGTTCTCAGGAAGTGTTATTGCTGTGTTTTGGAGGGAAAAGTATTCAGTTGTGTGGTGATGAGTAATAAACGAGGAGTGTTAATCGAGAGCTCTCGCGTCGTCTGTGTTTACCTCCACATTGGTGACCCCAGACTTGAACATGCTGCAGGCCGATGGTGGCACCGGCTCTGCTCTGGATGCATCAGCGGCCGCCAGCCCTCTGCCTCCTGCTACAGCTGCGTTTGCTGTGGTGCTGGAGCTGCCGGACTTTTGGCTTCACGATCCCCCGTCGTGGTTCATACACGTGGAGGATCAGTTCGCCCTTCGCCGCATCTCGGCTGACGACACAAAATATCACTATGTGGTGGCCTCTCTCGACCCGCTAGCCATCCGTCGTGCGTTGACTCTCCTCCGGGACCCACCCGCCCAAGGGAAATATGCCGCGGTTAAGGAGCTGCTTATTCGGCGCTATGCCCTCTCTGATGCAGAGCGAGCCAAAAAGCTCCTTTCACTCTCAGGCCTAGGTAGCGGTACAGCTCTCGAACTGATGGAACACATGCTATCCTTCCTTGGACCGGACAACGGGGGATTCGTCTTCGCCCACATCTTCCTCCAACAGCTGCCAGCGGCCGTGAGACCCGGTCTCGCCAACTCTCCGCTTCTGGGCGCGAAGGATTATCGCTCCCTGGCTGAGGAATTCTCTTGGCTACCCGCACTTTCCACGATCACGACCTAGTTCTAGCCTCCCCGGCGGCACCTTCCACTTTCCCGCCGACCTGCCCCAAAGTATCCCATCCTTCGATGACGGCAAAGATCGCGGCACAGCGGACAGGACCTCTGTTTCTACCATCAGCGTTTTGGCACCGGAGCGCGCCACTGCCTGCTGCCTTGCGCTTTTCCGGCCCCGGAACACGGGCCCCACCAGCGTGGAGTAGCGGCCGCGACCGCTGCCGACGAAGAAAAACTGCTCTTCATAGAAGACTAGACAGGAGATGTTTCCTGGTCGACTCCAGCTCCCAGAAGAGCCTCCTTCCCCCGACCGGCACCGACAGTTTAGCAGAGGGCAGCTTATTGCAGATAATGGCTCTGCCATTGCGACATTTGGGGAAAGGTTGGTGACTGTTTGTTTTCATGGTCAGAATTTCCAGTGGAACTTTGTTGTTGCCGCTAGCTCTGTGCCTATTTTGGGCGCCGATTTTCTTTGTGTCCACGGACTGCTGGTCGATGTCGCTAACAGACGCTCAATCGATGCCCTGTCCTTTTCTTCGATACCCTGTTTCACTCGGGCCATCGAGCCCCTGAATTGGGCTAATTTAGTGACTTCAGGGAATGTTTTTCAGCATTTCCCTTCACTGACTGTTCCTACTTTCTCAAACACGGCAACGAAGCACGGGGTTGAACATTATATCCCAACGGACGGTCCCCCGGTGTTCGCGTGCTCGGGCCGCCTCGACCCCGCGAAACTCTCCGTCGCTCAATTCAATTCAATTTTATTTATATAGCGCCAAATCACAACAAAGGTTGCCTCAAGGCGCTTCATAGATACAGAGAAAAACGCTCGGGAAGAGTTTGCAGCTATGGAGTGCTGCTACACATGGTGCCCAAATCAGACAGTCGGTGGCGGCTGCGTCAGGTTTTTCAGCGCTTGGCGGCACACGGCCTGATCGTCAACCCCTCCAAGTGCAAGTTTGGGTTGCCAGCTCTGGATTTCTTGGGCCACCGCATTTCCGCTGATGGTGTGGTTCCGTTGCCAGACAAGGTCCGGGCCGTTTCGGCTTTTCCACGTCCCACATCGGTTAAAGCGCTGCAGGAGTTCTGGGGCCAAGGCCGCACTGGCTAACTCCGCCCTACTGGCCCACCCGTTTCCGTCGGCGGAGATTGCGTTGACCACCGACACGTCGGACGTGGCGGTGGGCGCAGTGTTAGAACAGCGGGTCTTCGGTGTCTGGCAACCGCTCGCCTTTTTCAGTCACACGCTCGGGGACAGTGAGCGCAAATATAGTGTTTTGACACGGAGTTGCTGGCCCTGCACCTCGCAACGCGGCATTTTCGTTTTTTTCTCGAGGGTCGTAGCTTTACCGCATAAACCTTTGTGGTTTGCAATGTCCAAGGTCTCTGACCCGTGGAGTGCGTGCCAACAGCGCCAGTTGGCAGCCATTTCCGAGTTTACAACAAACATTCAGCACGGTGCTGGTAAGTCCAACTGCGTGGCTGACTGTCTGTACCACGCGCTTGTTTCTCCCATTTATGTTGGCATAGACTTTGACGCTATGGCCGCTGACCAGCGTGCTGACCTGGACGTCCTTGCCCTTCGGTCTGCGCAAACGGGCCTTGTACTGGAGGACAGACCCGTGTGGAATGGCGGGCCTAGCCTACTTTGTAGGGCTGGGCGATATGACCCAAAATTCATATCTCGATATTTTTTACCTGGACGGCGATATAAGATATATATCTCGATATATTTTTTTAAAGCCATAAAGTAAGAACAAAAAGAGAGTTCTTAGTCAAAGCTGTGTCCCAGATGTCACACAGGCACTTTTATTAACATAGAGCATAGATGTACATAAAATTTACTCAAAAATAAATTATGAGCATTTATTAAATAATAATGCTCCATAAATAAAAGAAAACAATGCTGTTTTTGTGCATAACAAAAAGCTCACAATTGTGCAGTCAAAATGTAAACTAACAGACGATGAGCATAATAACAAAGACAGATTTCACAGCTGCTCTGTTCCCAACTTCTACTGCGTGACTGACAGCCTTGAGTTTGAAATCCTCTTCGTAACCGTCTCTTAACAGGTGCCAGTTATGGTCCTTATACACACACAATACGGTAATATTACGTTGAAGCACAGTACGTATCACTCCGCGAGGCTCCTCGGTAGCCGTAATGCTCTGACAATCCATCAAGCGGTGCAGCACCGTAGCTTACCAAAGTCTTACTAAAACATTTTTTGACAGATTGCTGAGCGCCGTGTTCCACATAAAATCGGTTTGCGGCCATCAAGCACAACCAGAATTCATACATAAGGCGCGCTGTCAACTTTTGAGAAAATGAAATGATTTTAGGCCGTGCAGCGCCTCTGGGTGGATGGCGTTAGCGTGGTTAGCTCGTTAGCGTGGTTAGCTAGCTAACACATTGACGGCGTCCAGCCCCACACACTGGGCGATGCGCAGTACCTCGTTAACGGAGATTTGCCGTGTCCATCTAGACTCTGCCTGCAGGTGAAGCGATGGGGGAGGAGGGGGAGTTGTGTTCAGTGAAGGAGGGGCGAGGTCGAGTAACGTTGTGTAAAGAGAAAAGTGGACAAAAGAGAGGCAAACTTGCGGCTCCACAAGTATAATTATAACGTAACATAGACTATATCGATATAAAGGATATTGTCACATCGTATATCTCGTATAAAAATATATCGATATTTTTTAAAAACTCGATATATTGCCCAGCTCTACTACTTTGTGATGTTTCCACCGGCCGTCCGCGTCCTGTAGTTCCCCTTTCGTGGCGTCGTCGCTTTTTCGACTCAGTACACTCCCTCTCTCATCCAGGCGTCCGGGCCTCGGTTGAGCTGGTCAGCTCTAAGTTCGTTTGGCCGGGCCTTCGTAAATCGGTGAAAGATTGGGCAGCGGCGTGCATCCCATGCCAACACGCTAAGATCCATAGGCACACGCAGGCGCCCCTCGAATCCTTCCGCGTCCCAGGGAGGCGTTTTGATCATGTGCACGTGGACCTGGTTGGTCCTCTGCCGCAGTCACAAGGTTTCACGCACTTTTTGACTGTAGTGGACCGCACAACCCGCTGTCCCGAGGCAGTGCCTCTGGCGTCCACTACAGCAGCAGCGGTGGCCAGGGCATTTTTGTCAACGTGGGTTTCGCGTTTCGGACCCCCCGCCGAAATAAACGAGGAGTGTAAATCGAGAGCTCTCGTGTTGTCTGTGTTTACCTCCACGATAGTCCAGATTTATCATTGTCACTTTCAAATTAAACTTCATATGTTTTTTATACATATCTTTCATATGTTTACATACAAATGTTATCATTACATTTGCAGATAATACAAAGGTAAACCCCAATTTTCCACAACTTGGAATATTAGATGCATGTTTTAAAAAATATTTTAAGTCTGATATCACTATATATTAATAGTCATAAACATTACTTTTTAAAACCTCAAGAGCAACATTGGTTTTCCATAAACAGTATTCTGGTTACTGGTTCTCAGCTGACATATTTTCTTTTGTAATCATGAAATTCTCCCTGTTAAAACTATTTGTTATCTTCCTTTTTTCACAGCAAATTTTTTTCTTGTTACAACTCACTGACAGAACCCTGGTCTGCACTCAAACACAACTCTGCAGTCGTTACAAAACACAGATCCTAGCTCTAATTGCCAGGAACAATAGCTATTTAGATGTATAAACATGGCAAATGACCTCTGATGCAAATTCCTAATAAGCAACAGGTATATATCTCTTCATATATTGTCTTTGGTCAATGCTGTCCTTTCTTTCTTGATCATTTTCTTTAGATTTTAGGGTGGTTTAGCTCCTGATAGATGGTGATGATTGCATGTTCTGTTTTAATAGACATCCTTACATAGTCATCAGTCACGGATCTGTCTTGAGACTACACTGTCTAATTGTCTCACAAGTTGACAGATTCCAGCTGTCACACTAAGAACAGTCATTTTGTACTGCAAAAAGCTGTGTGGACCACTACAATTCCCTGTCCTAAATACAAAGCAGGCAATCGGAGATATCTGTCATCACATGCATATCAGTGTAGGGCAAAAGATCCTGTCTTTAGTGACAGCACAACAGGCTATATTGTTACTTTAACAGAAGGCCATTTTATTTATTCTGTTATGTTTTATGCAAAACACATCCTTTAATATTTTAGTAGTTTAAAGTCGTCACACTGTGAAAATCTCTGAGCCATTTTTAAACAAAACTTTTATATTTTAAATCAAAATAAAAAAAAAAAAATACACACTGGTTTGGCTAGAATCACTGTTTGGTGATACATTATAGTACTTAGATCCCAAAATCTTCTGTATAGTCAGAATTGCTTTGTATTTACAGTGCTAGAAGTAAATGAAGGTGACTTATGCACCACAATGTGTTGAGATCTGATGATACAGGCATCTCCAAGATACTGAGATGCTGGGGACACTCAGCCCAAATAGACCATGCTGTGCCTCTCCATTGCTGAGGCAACTATAATGTTGTATATGTATATATATATATATATATATATATACACAGCCCGAACAGCTGTGTCGGGCTGACTATATAGGAAAGTCAGCCTGTGTCGGGCTGACTATATAGGAAAGTCAGCCTGACACAGCTGCTCACCTATCTCTGGTGCTTAAAGATATTCAGATGCAGACTCTTTCATTTTAATCCAATGTAAGCCTATATATGGTAAAAAATAAATTTAAAAAAAGTGGCTATAGCATTGCTATCAATAATTAAGATTTTCACTTTCAGAACAGTGTATCTTCACCTTAAAAACAACAGATTGTAAACTATTAACTACTGTCTAAAATATGTCTTGAGTTATAAAATTTTGGGGGATTAACAAATTTAAGTTTCAATTCCTCCGTGATGTATTTCATAGGCATCGCTCTGTGTTAATTTAGTATTATTTTCCTGAGTGGGTGTCCATTATGAGGCCAATGACTGGTGGATTGGCACCAATCATCCATGTGGCAATCCATTCATTCGTTGCCATAGAAACGGCCTGGGTGAATAGGGGATAAGAGGGGGAGCATGGAGAGATTGCTGACACCTGCTCTCCTTCATTTCCTATCATTGCGTTCACATATACTGTATAATCCCTCACAAACATTTGTGTATTATATAACGACACACACGCACACACAGTCAGGAAGTATATTGAAAGCCTTATCAATAGCACTTTATACTTCAAAGCAACATGAAACAGCAGATTTTTCTCGGATTCTGCAAATCTTGTTCCTATTAATTCTTTGCAGTTTATCAACCAAAAAAATCCCATCTTCTCTGTGCATTGCAGAGTCATTTGTTCAGGTACGTTTTAACAAGATAAGATAAAATATCTCATCAAATGTGAGAGATAACATGTTACAGGTAATTAATAGACTGATTGTTTTTTAGATTTGTTTTTTGCATCTTTATACAATGTTTGTATTAACATCAAATCTACATTTCTTTAAAATATAATGAATTACATTTACCATTTATTAGAACTAAGAACATGCACTGAATGTTATAATCCATGCCTTTAACTTGGGTGCCTTGGTGGTTTTATCACCTCTGCTCCCTCTAATTCCATATTTCCCTTTTTGTTGTTTCTATTCTAACACAAGTTGACATCCACTATTTATTTTAAATAGAAGTTAAAACCTAAAATAATTTGGTCAAAGTTCAAGAAACATTACGTTGGTGAATACATGATAATTAGCAGTGCACACAATTTGATTATAACCAGGTTTCTTCTGTATTGGTTATATTCATAAATGCTACTATCACTGGTGAAGGCCTTTCCAGGCTTTGCCAAACCTGCTTTAGAGACAGAATGTCACCTCTGGTGGGAAAGGAGCTTAAACTTGTGCTGGAGGTTTACATGTACTAGCTGAACATACCTTTACCCAAAACATATGCTCTGGAAAAAAATTCTCCTGGAAGGGCGCTAGGCTTTTTTCTATATCTTTGGAGTTGAATGGGTTAGAAGTAGATTTGCTGACAGTATGTTAAGGGTTCTCTAAAGTTAAGAAGAGGGTGGTTTCCCCATGTCTTCTGGTCAGGAAATAGCTCTGACATATGTTTCCACAAACTGTGAAACATCAGTACAAATAGCCTAACCTCCTCACCGAGCTTTCCTGGGGAACTGAAAGGGTGTGATGGGGAGGAATGACCTAATGTGATTTTTTTTTCTGGACATTTGTTCTTATTACAGTTTGTCCATTAAAAAAAAGCACACCATGTTTGAGCATGTTTAAGGCTGTGGGTAGATGACTGATTTTATTGATGTATCATTATATCTGTGGATAAAATATCTTGAAAAGAGGAGAAAAGAGCACTGATCATTTTGTGGTGATGCATTGGGCCAACTTAGTGTATGTTACTGACAAGCTGTGACTTGTTCACAAACGTTTGCAACATTACCTGGAGGCTGGGAGTATTCAGGTGTTGAACTGAGATTCAAGAGGTGGGTGTAATAATTTCTTTCCATTGTACTAATCATGAATACATAACTTTGCTCTATAGAAATCTAGCATCAGTAAACTGTACAACAATACTGCAGTTTAAGCTGGACTTAATGTTAACTTGCACTTACTTCGCTCTGTTCACATACTCCTCTGCAACCTTTGCACACCAGTAAATTGTTTTTTAAATAGTTTTTTTTAAGAAATTCCACAACATCAAATAACTATTTAACTTCAGCAACACATGGGGCACAAATTCTCTGTCTGATTAAAAAAACATCTAACAAGAATTATAACATCACATGTAAATTTTAAGTTTGTCATTCACTGATATTCTCTCATTTTTTTCTAATGTCCTCTTTCTTACATTTTTCTCCATCTATGAGAGTAAAATGATTACAAATATAATAATGATATTTCTTTGGTTTGTGTGTTTGGTCATATCTTAGGACCTGGACGTTACTGAAAGACAGCATTTCCATATAGAAGAAGTAGAAATTAGTCTCCGCTGACTGTGCCAGGACTTACTGTTAGTTATAGTGACATAGTATTCATTAAATAATTTCCTGTGCTATTACTGTAGTAGAGGTAACTGAAGAGGTAGAACTGAGAGTCAATAAGTAGAGTAGAGGAGTAGTGCAGTGCAGTCTCCTGGGACACGATCATGCTACTGTTTAGCTCCATGTCCAGCACACTGCTTGAAAAGCAATCTCATTATTCTAGACAGTAAATCTAAGCATATTCTTAGCTGGAGTAACTACGATGAAGTGAAGAACAACAGCTACACAACTGAACCCTAAGGTAGTGATTGAGATTGTTATTTGACCAATACATGAATATATTCAGCAGGCAGCAATGTGTGCATAACATCAAAACAACAACAAAAATGTTTAAACTCAACATGACCTTAACATGCATGTAAGCCTTTTACCATGTTTAATGAAGCAAAGTCTAAGAAAACTCAGCCCTCCCTGGAGGAGCAAGTGAGTGTACAAGGTGTGTGATCGGATCATTAAATAGCCAATTATGCTGAACTAACCTCGAGCAGACATCTCAGCGGTAAACCCAATGGGCTAACGAAGGAGTAAAAAGAAGGAATTAAGAGGGTAAGTAGTAACCAGGTGTTCCTAATCAAATGCACTTGATTAACTGATCATCAGCAAGTGTAACCATCTCTATAAAAGAAAACATTTGGCTGTTGATCTCTATCAGTCTGAGAAAGGCTATGAGTCATGCTTGACATACCAAAAGTAAAGAAGAGGGTGGAGGGGTGATGATTTCGATTTGTTCTGCAGCTTCTGAGATTCTGCAAGGTGTTCCGATTCTGAACGCTTTGCAGAATTCCTTATAGTTAGAGCTTGGCCAAAATTAGTGTGATCCTGATTTGTGTGATTAGAGTTTTCCTAAGCACAGCGACAAGTCTACAACAGAATGACTAAAATAAATAAATAAATAAGGTGTTGTAATGTCCTTCTCAAAGTACAGACCTCAACCTGACTGAGATGCTGTGAAGAACCCCTGAGAGAGTTGTGCATAAACTAATGTCCACAAACCACAATAAACTAAAGCAACACTGTAAAGAAGTGTGCACTAAAATTTGTCCACAACAATGAGACTGAAATCATACAGCAAACACTACTTACAGGTATTTCAACTGATAACCACCTGGTGGTGAGGTGGATCAGGTGGCAAGGAAGGATGCAGACCTGGCATGGCTAAATGTACGGTGAGGGTGCACTGGAACGCCTAGCAGAACACCCATATACGGTAGAGCTTCGACAGCATCCACAAGGAGACTGGGGACATTGAGTTTGAATGGACCATGTTCAGCACCTCCATTGCTGAAGCTGCCGCACTTAGTTGTGGCTGCAAGGTGGTTGGTACCTGTCATTGTGGTAGCCCCTGAACCAGATAGTTAATAGCGGGGGGGGGGGGGGGCGACTTCAGAGGCAGCTGATAGATACCGACAGAACAAAGGGAATGTGGCTCTGGCTTTCACTTGGACGGTCTCAGAATCTCGTCTCTGCTTTTTTACGGATGATATGATTCTGTTGGCTTCAACAGGTGGTGGCATCCAGCTCACACTAGAGCGGTTTGCAGCCAAGTGTGAAGCAGCAGGAATGAGAATCAGCACCTCCATGCTGCTCAGCCCGAAAAGGGTGAAGTGATCAGTCCAGGTCAAGGATGAGTTGCTGTCCCAAGTGGAGGAGTTTAAGTATTGCAAGTTATTGCTGCTAAAAGCAGTTCTACAAGCTGTTCTATCATATGATATATTCAATTTTTCACACTCTGCTTCTACAAAATACCTAAAGCTATCATCATGTTAAATTAAATATACATGCAGTATACACACTAAGTGCATAAACACTATCTTCTCTGAATAATGTCTTCAAACGAAATTTTATTGTATCAAATGATGATGTGCTTGAATAACTGTTAGGACTGTTTAAATTGTGCGTAATGCTACTGGTCAGACAATCATGGCAGCCTACAGCCTATAAAATATCTGATGGAGCAAACCAAATTTAAATTAACCCCCAAGAACCTCATCTGATGTGCCATAACAGGGATTCTATAAAACCTAATGAGGCTTTAACAGCAGCCCACAGGAGCTGGAAGAGAAAAGCAGCTACAAAGTCTGGCTGTACCCTCACCCTCCAGCCTCTGTTTCAGTTCTCTCCTTCACATCAGAAGTCCTGCACAGTGACTGCTAGGCTCGCTACTCTGCACAGAAAAGATTTTGCCTTCAGTCCAAACATCAACTTGCTCTTTGTCCCTCACTGTATTACTCTCAGTTTCTCTGTGATGTCAGCTTTTTTGTAGCCAATCTGGATGTTTCTGGCTGCAGCCTTATACAGTATGACACTTTACGTCACAGAGCCAAGCAGCAGTTAGAAGAGCCACATCAGCCAACCTCATCAAAACCCCTTACTGCTTCAATAAACGTTCTATTACGTTTCTATTCCATTTCAGAGAGTGTGTGTGTGTACGTGTGTGTGTGTGTGTGTGTGTGTGTAAAAGCCATGGCCACAGTTTTGACCCTTGCATAAGACCCTTGCCCTCAGAATGGTCCAGACTGATGTGACCAATCAAGCAAACAGCCCACTCCTCTGTTACCTAGCAACACTTCAGTGCATATTTCATTTATGACAGCAAGTTTTGCATTTTAACTCTTGTATGACTTGAACTCATTTAGCCTCCGTTTCTTCTCAGGTATTTTTGGCTGTTAGGCCATAAACCAATCAAATTTTTACCTCTTGGTTGATTGCTGCCATTCAGTGATTATCTCAAGCTACATGACAGTTTGTGTAATCATCGTGCATTATGTTCCCATCCAATCAAATCGGTGTATTTTACTGAATTAGTTAGTTAACGGTTCCTGCATCCTGCACAAGACAGACGATGACAAAAAGAGGAGGGACTACCACAAGCATTTTCTTACCATGTGTGTGCTGAGGGTTCAGGTGACAGCAGATGCAGATTCTCTGAAAGCCATTAGGTTTACATATCAGTCCAGACTCCTTGATAATATTCTGCCTGCCTCAATTACTTTTGCAGCAACGCATAAAGCCAGTCTGGGAAACACAGCTGAAACCATCAATAAGAGTACTATTCTATTGAATGGCAGTGTAAGTTGGAATCACAAAGATGTATGCAATAGAATTTTATCTGTGAATAAGTATGTGATAGACTGCAACTGGTGCTTTGCTCTTGGTGCATATTTAAAACCATCTGCATGACAGCCTGTGATTTCATTTCTTAAGCATCTCCATTACAAATACACATAATAAAAGCTAGCTGAGTTGAACATAATTCAAACTATTGACTACTGAGTCCAGCAAGCTTGTACCTCCCACAGTGCACATTTGTGTTGCTTGAGTGATGTAGAACATTGCAAAATAAAAATTAGTTTTTTATTCCAGACAAAACTATCCAGAGGAGGAGGATGACAATGACAATGGTGGGCTTTACAGAAGAGAATCAATGTGAGAGTCAATGACAGTCAGGTGTGTGTAAACAGTGCCACTGGCAGTCAAACTGTGCAACACTAATAATGCCAAAATCACCTTAAAAATGTTGTGCAAAGGACCACCTCTATTAATCTCAACCCCCTAAAGCCGTTATAGGTCAGGGTTTCTAGCTATACTCTTTGGAGGTGCAACACTAACAAAAAAAAAACCCCACACACCTACAAATACGAGTTCTCTGTGGAGGTGTCTCTGTAATACAATCCAGAAAGTGTTGTGTATTTTCAAGGTGAATGTTTTTTTAATTCATATAATTTGCAAGCGAAGAGTTTTTTTTTATCTAATCTGTAGATCTCTGCTTTTATTAACCAAATCACAATATATTCTAAATGTAAACATTCTCTGTATCTTTTTTGAAAAGTACTTTATAAGTTTTGTTTATTATTATGTTATGCTATTGTTATAAAACTGCAATGATAAAGAACTAGAAAGAAAGTGAAAATGAAGGATTGGCACAAATGTCTATACTATGAATGAAGCGTATTACAGATTCGTGATCAGACTGGCAGAAGGTTTTACTGATTGGAATTTTGAATTTTTGTCAGAAAGGAGAGGTTCCCCAAACCCTGCCAGTGTACCACCTTAAATCCTAATTAATAGACTCCACACAGCCATGACTGTGACACAACACAGGTTACACATATGTGATGGAGTGAGAGGATGGAGTTGATGGATTGAATCTCTGCCAAGCAGGCTATCGGGTAATGCAAGCCACAGTGAGTTAAAATGAAATCTATAGAACAAAAAAGGAAAAGGTGCTTCAGTTTGCAGGCAGGAATTTACAAAGAAAGAAGAAAAAACTCAGGAATAAAGGATACTGGAAAGCAAATGAAATGACAACCATCAAAGGGAATGGTTGGGCTATAAATATATAAGGAACTTAACAGGGAAACAACACAGGAAAAAAATAATATTAAGATAAAAGTCACATGCTTTTAACTTCTGGGATATTATTTTGTCAGTTAAGTAGATGCTAGTTAACTAGCAAAGGGGTTTAAACAGGTACACTAGAGGCGCAACAATGAAACAACCCACAAAACAGGAAGGGTTTTAAAAGTTGATGTGAGTGGCACTTTTTCCACCACCTTATCTTCTCTGATTGTTTTTTCACTTGTTTTGGATTTGGATAAGATAAGATAAGTCTTTATTGTCATTGCACAGTCATGCATAGTACAATAGTGCAATGTTAGGGTTAGTGTCAGTACTGGTATACATACACTGGTAGCATGAGGTGGTACCTGGACTCTAGAGAGGTTGTACAGGATGATGCATCCTCGGCCCTTTGTAGGTTGATCATTTTCATTTCCATCAAACAGTGTGTCATTCTTATGATTCTAACACATTATCCAGTCTATATCAGTTTAGACATCCAGGATGATTTTTTCCCATTGAGCTCTGATGTGTAACATTTTTGAAATAGTGTATGTACACAGACATGGAAAGTCACTAACAGGAAGTAACTATCATTTAAAAACAAAAGAGACAAAAAACTGAGGGAGATAACAAAAGGGAAGCAGAGGTGACACAGTGAAAAGGTAAGCTGTAAAACAAATAAGAAAGAGAAACTACAAGAAAAATACCCAAAGAGCGAGTGTTTTTCTCTTCTTCCTACACATATTTCACTTTCTTTTTCTAGAATTTGTGCCAGCACTCCCTCTACATGCTGCCTTCCTCCTGCTTCTTTCTCACCAAGCCTTTCCCCAAGGCTCAGTTTGAATCAGTTCCCCAGTTCAATCAGGCTTCAGCAATAATCTCTGCACCTGGTTTAAAATTGTAGCTAATCTTTCACTCAGAGTGTCTGTGAGGGTAATGTGAGTGTCTTTCATGGCCCTGTGTATTTTGTAACATTTGCTTTTATCCTTGTGTTATTTTGTGTCTGCTAGCCAATGGTTTCTCAGCAACTGTATGCTCTGTAGCACTGTTTGATTCCCTGAAGACTAGGCCAGGCTTAGCTTTAGTCATTTTTACTATTAGATGCACAAAGAAAAGGGACACAGCTATGTGTATTTTGATTGTAGTAGGAAGCTAGGTTCTTTTCATTTGTAACTTAATAACTTTAATATTGGAGCACTGTTTGCTTCTTTGATTTTGCAATACAAGGCCTGTTTTTCTCAGTATTGTCTCAGTATTAGTATTCAGTATTGTCCCCTTTGTTAATTGTAAACTGCTCCAATGCCGGTTGCCTTTGATTCTAAAAGTCTCTGGTTCTCTAGTGGAGGAGAGGAGACATGGGTGGGGACATTGTAATCCTGGCAGAATAGTTAGGACATAGATGTTTCATTATAGGGTAAAGTTAATCAGTCTGAACAACTTTGCATTGATTTGCAGTTACAATTCCCTCTAAAAGAAAATAAACCAAGCCAGCAAAATATTCCCAGAGCCACCAGAGTCCAACTCTGTAGGGGTCCCAGGGTTTGGCATGTCACCTGTCTGCATATTAAAGCACACGTTAACCAGAGAAGACAGAATGAATAAGAGAGCAGATATTTAATCGGTTAAATATGCAGATGTTTAATAGCATTCATTAGTATAAAGATGTGGCTCGGTACCACACAAGCAATTGAAATTGGCACTGCAACATGTTACCATGCCAGAGAATCAACCACCCACAGTCTGTCCAAAGACTGTGATTGCTGACTTTATCAGCAATCACTTGTATTTAGAATCTGTGATAATCCCTGCCCCAGTGGCTGTGTACAACTCTGAACTTTAGCTCAAGCACAGTTGCCAGGTCTGTCTCAAAATCTTTGATGGTGTTTAGATATAAATATATTAATACATTGTTTAAAATATAGGTTTGCAGTTATATGTCATATCATTTTAAGGCAAAGCAACAAAAAAGAAAGAAAAGAAAAAAATCAACAACAAAGGAGCTACCACTTTTTGAAAGTATGTAGCAATCTACAAGTTAAAGGTGCAGTTAGTTATTTTTATTTTAAGGTTTTTTAATGGGAAAAAAATGTGCTCATAAATATACATCCAATTAGTATCTAATTATGTCTTCCAATACATTGATGCATTGTCATAAACTTAGAACGGGAATCATTTTTTTAAAGTGGTAAAAAATGATTGCAGTTTTTGTTAATTTAGTTTCTGTCAACCAATATCAGCAAATGCAAAAACTGTTTGTGTGCAGTTTGTTACACAGTGTGTCTGCTAGCTAGCTAAAGGTACACATGCTGTATTTCCCGGGGAAACGAGAGAACGAGTTCTAACTTCACCCCGAGACGGAGAAAAATGAGAAAGACAGGACTGGAGAGAAAGAAGTGAGGTTACATTTAAAGGTTATACCAGTGCAACAGTCAGAGTTCGGTTATGTTAGGTATAGCAGAGATGAATCTGAACTTAAGTTGATGATGCTTAGAATCACTAACTGAATTCTACCTTCATACCAACTTCATGCTGTCTGTTATAAAGACAGTATACATCAGGGCTGGGGGAACTCCAGAACTTAAGATATTACCTGGGTCAGCACACCTGAATCAAATGATTAGTTCATTACCAGGCCTGTGGAGAACTTTGCTGTGTCCCAATTCAGGGTCTGCATGCTTGAAGTACGCATTTTAAGTGCGATTATGTCACCGCCACGCTGTCCCAATTTGAAGTGTACTTCAAATGCATACTCCAAATGCGCCGTCGATTTCCCCAAATATCAAGCGTGGTCCGGTGCACGCTTTGTGGTCCCATATATCCCACAATTCATAGCGTGGCGGTGGGTGTGGATAATTTTGCCGCAAAATACGGCAGAAGGGAACGGCTGAAGAGTGAACTGTCAAAAGTAAGTACTGAATATGACGTCACTTATTTATGTGCGAATGTTTAATAATGAAGAACATTAAAACATTGCTGTTGGCCACATGTCTACTTCTAAATATATATATAGTCGACCTTAATCTTACAGAGAATCTGATGATTTTATGGATAATTAAAGTCAGTCATATATCCACAAACACAACAAGCTGAAAGTCAGTGATGTGTGTGTGTGTGTGTGTGTGTATACACACACACACACACACACATATATACATATATATATGTATATATATGTGTATATATATGTATATATATATATATATATGTATATATATGTATATGTGTGTGTGTATATATATATATATATATATATATATATATATATATATGTATATGTATATACATATGTATATATACATATGTATATATATGTGTATGTATATATGTGTGTGTATGTGTATATGTGTGTGTGTGTGTGTGTGTGTGTATGTGTGTGTGTATATATCATAATAATCTGACAATACTATAATATTGGCCATATTATATTTACATTACCATAGTGAGATGACTTTAGTCTCATGAACAACATTAACTAATTATTATACTAGCTAATCTTAAATGACTGTTCAGTACAGAAATGAAGCCCTTGAATCATGTTTTACAGTCCTGTGGTCTCAGCCTCAGATACTCAACTAATCAAAGTGATGTCATGACAAAAATGATTGACCAACAAAACAATTTTCGCCTTCATTTATGTCAAACAAAGCTGTATGTAACATGTCTCGCGGTTAGTATCATGGTTGCTAGGCAACCTGAACAGCGCGACGAAGCATATAGCGTCCCATTTCACACGCCTCTCACTTCCGCACTTCTCGTACTTATAGTACGCACGTACGTAGTGCGCGTAGTGCGCGTACTTCAAGCGTGCAGACCCTGAAATGGGACACAACCCTTGAAGACATGTTGAGGGGGTAATTTAGGCATTTAAATCAGCTGTGCTCGATCAAGGACACATCTAAAACCTGCAGGACAGTGGCCTTTGAGGCCTGGAGTTCCCCAGCCCTGATATACAGTACAGTGTCAGTGTAGGGGACTGAAATTCATTAAGACAACTTACGTATAGTTAAGTTTAGTTCTGTGAATCCACAAAGAGCTGTGAACCTCAGAGCAGCATCAAACAGCTCAGCTGATTACAACCTGTGCACAAAGATAATCTACTGAAGTTCACAACAGAAATTATTGTGAGTTTTCATTCTTTTGTTCAAGTTCAAGTTCAAGACTTTAACAAATTTTGAGAATCCTCCACATGCTGAATCTAACATAAACCCCTGACTATACTTACTATCCCGTTTAGGTGTGGAGGCAAAATGTACAATGTAGGCAGCAAAAAATAGAGTTTGATAAATTGTTATATTCTCACATCCTATAAGAGTTATTCACTAATTGTTCATCTAGCAAACTTAGCTCCACTTCGATCAAAGTTTCACTGATACTGGCTAGCAGCAGCTAACAGTAACAAAACAGAAAGTTCAGGATATCCTGAGCAAATTACCTCAGTATTGCTGCCACTGGACAAAAGTGCACCTCTCCACTGGTAGCTCTGATCTTCACTGACTCAGTGACTCCTAGTGGACTCCTTTCATAAGGTTTTACAGCCTCCTCCACAGTAAATAGATGTGGACACATACTGACAGTGGGTAGCCATTTTTCTATGATCACGCTATCATCACTATGAAAGGTGGCCAGAGTTGTTTTTCCTTCCTACAGCACTATGGCTATGATTATGCACTTTAATCTTTCAATATCTAGCAGTAAGATTTTATGCACTCTAACTTTCCAATGTTTTTCTCCATAAAGTTATCACAGTGGATCTTTTATGTTTCCTGATATTGGTCACTCCCCAGTTAGCCTCATATAACCTAGTCCATCCTTACTGATCCTCCACTGGTGGATAAATATACTGAATGACAACTGAGTGTTCTTTTCTCTGTGCTCACTTTGTGATAACTGAATGTGTAATGGACAAATGCATGAGGTAAATTGTCACTCTATATGTTATCATTTAGTTTGACTAACTTACTTTATTTGGGTGACTTTGCTAGTTTTCGGTAATCTTATTTTAATATATTTTGTCTACAGAGTTGCCTGTAGAGGCAGTGCTGTTTCTGTCTCTGTTATTAAATATACTGCTTGGTAGAAGTCTTGTTCTTAACTCAAGTTATAAGTTATTCAGGGATGCAACAGATGCATATGGTTGTTATAAAATGTTCCTATTATTTTTTTCCCTCAAATATGTACCTTCATTCTTCATGACCCTTATGAAAGCCACAGACTGAAACACACTGGTCAGATAATAAATCAAATATTCTTCCTGCCACAAGTGTTCCTTAAGCTTCACTCCCTTTATGCTCTTGTTCTGCTCCACACACCTTGGAAGTGGGTGAAGCTGTTTGTTCTGTTTCCAGTATTTAACAATCTATACATATAAGTTAAATATGTATACAATACATATTAAATATGGGGCCTGTGGATTTCCAAATAAGGAAAATCACTAAATTTGCAAAAGCAAATAACAAAAATCATATAGATGACATCCCAGTCCTGTATGTAAATGAGAAATCAAACAGCGTGTTGGCTTTACTTGTGAAAGGTTTTCAATTGAATTCAATTTTATTTATATATAACCTTTAAGGTGTAGGTTTGTATCTACACCTTTAAGGAGAGCATTCCCTTTCACTGGTGCTTTGCTGAGAAATCTTTCTCATGTTTGCACACAATGATACACTGTGTTTAGCGTGCCTTATTGCATCAGACATGCAACACAGATGTTTCTTTCTTAATTGACCTTTTACCTCATGCACACAGAATGACACGTTGTATATTCATCACCTGGACCTTTCTTACCTTTCTCAACATGTATCACCAGTGTTGTAATAAACCATGACACGGGTTGAAACAATTCACTGCCCCATTTACAGAAAACGCATCACTCCTCTCCATCTCCACACATCAATAGCAAAGCACCTATTTGACTGACAGTTGGACCATGAAAGGTCTGTAACAATACTCAATTTAGACCATGCTTCTATAGCCTCCTGGGTTTGAGAGATATACGTACATGTATAAAATTACCACCTATCTAGTTCAATATCATCCATCTTTCTTCCTGCAACTCAGAAGGTAGAGAAGATTGTTTTATAATAAAAAGGTGAATAGTTTGATGCGAGTCCTTGTCCTTTTGCAAAATGTTGGGCAAATCCATCTGTGTTTGACAGCTGGCAAAAGGTGCTTTAAAATTTAAAAAGGCTTAAAAAGCCTACGTGTGAATGTATGTGTGAATTTGAGTGCTCAGTTAAAGTAGAAAAGTCAATTTACCATTAGTGGAAAAATATTTAGCTAAAGTGAGATTTTTTACTCTTCACCTGTGCATTTTGGTCACCTGTGCTGCTCTTAAAGATGTTGCCTCACTGGAGCATAAATTGACTTTGCTGCAAAAAAAGGTGTGGAAAATACAAAACCTATTTTTTGCAGCAAACTCCCACATCGACTTCTATGTTACACCCTGGTGATGAGAAGAGAGAGAGAGAGGGAGAGAGACAGGGAGGGAAGCCAATATTTGTTTTACTTTGTCGCTGTGTTTCCACCCTCCCTTTTGTAGAAATGCACCCTGGATTCCTTTTGTGAATCACCCAGCAACAGACACATCACTTTGTCACCATCTTTTCAGTGCAAGCGGAAACCATTGCGCCCAGGCTCTTCTGGAGAGGCCAAGCAGAATCCTACCTGACTGTCTTACCAATGAAGAGCCAAAACCCATTCTGTGGGGTTGCTGTGTGTTACACATAACTGGTCCTGACAAAAGTCCCTCCCTCTGCAGCACCCAGAAAGAGCCGAGGCTTTTTAGGATTAAGACACATGGAAAACTGCAGTTTGCATTTGCTTTCCATAAGCTCTCGAGTGCAGAGCCAACAAACAATAGTGTTTGTTTTTTAAGTGTTAGCTTAGCGGGTATTTGAGTTCCTAAAAGCACTGAAATCATTACAATTCATGCAAGAAGCACAGAGTTTTTATAGACCTATTCTGCCAGTGGAAAAAAAACATGTGGCTGTATTTACGAAGATAAAAATATGTTTAGCATAATAATATATAGATTGCATTCTTTTTACTGTATCCACTTGAGTTTGCGTAAAGATAAAGCTCTGCCATCAGGTGTGATTTAATTTTAACCACACCCGCTGTACTGTATATAAATGCTGGTAGGTTAATCCACCATGATGGTCTGCAGAGGATGAATTTAGAGAATTATGATGAACTCTTGACTTTTCTTCTAACACCATCACGAGGTTTATATTTAAAGTTAGGACTAAAATGTGTTGATGTGGCCTTGGTATACTTGAATAATCAGGTCAGTATTCTAATCTGAGCATTACATTACTTTATAAGTGCTACACCAACATTAATATCACTGATAGCAGCCTTAAATTTTTACCGTGCTGACATACACGACTAAATCCCTGAGCACAGTAACATTAATGCTTGCTGAAAATTAACATCTTTGCATTTAATGTCAATGAGCTGTCATTTCTGTGGCTGTACTTCTCGTATTGTTATATTAATCTGCATGTAGTCATTCCAGATTAAGAAACTTCTATTCTTCAACAAGTTAAAAAATGTATGGCTTCAGGGGCATTTTTATAACAACTATAGAGGGATGTTACTGCTACGACAAGGACGCTGAGGAAAAAAGGGCTTCACCTAGCCAGGCATCAAAGCATCGCAGAAGTACTGAAATTGACCCGTGGCATATTTCTACATGGCTCTGTAAATATGCCTGAATTTAAAAATGCATCTGTCATCATTATCGCAGTCATCATCTGCATCGCCATTTTGTCTGTCCCGCATGAGAGATAATCGACTGTACAGTTTCAGAGCATTGCTTTTGTCCCCAGCGTCTCAGCAGCGAAACTGACAGGAGGCCAGCTGTCTGCCCGTGTGTCTGCCTGTACTCTGCTCTTTATTACCACCACCTCCTTCTGTAATTACAAGCTCCAGTGCACACAAGCACACCATCAGGTGGGGCCAGGGCCACAAGCACGGCACCAGCAGCTCTCATCATTGTGGCATTTTGAATTCTCCCCGCGTGTAAGAGCTGTAGGCCAACAGGAGGCACATCAGAGGTGCCACAGCCTGCAGGCCAATCAGCCAGCTGGGGTAAGAAATGCTACATTTTGTTTCATATCATTAGAAGGTTAGCTCACCCCTCATTGGTTCACCATCTGGGCATTCTTTCTTCCTTTCTCCCTCAGTGCTGTGGCTTCTCAGTACCGTATCAACACTGCACAGCCTTCAGCATGGCGTGCAGAGATAAAAAAGAACTGGAGATGGAGGCGAAAGATCTGGGTAGATGAACATGGAGGCGAGAGCAAATCAAGAAAAGTAGAGAAGTGTGGGAAAATAACATAAAAAGAAATTAGGCACATCGATATGACTGAAATAACAATATTAATATCAGAAAAAAGTACATATTATCCAGGACTTTAAGTATATTAAATTGCATATGATACCACGTGATAATAAAGTGAAGCTGCTTTGATGTCAAAATTTACATAGAACATCAAAATTGGGGCGACCGTGGTTCAGGGGGTTGGGAAGCGATCCCCAGCTCTGTCTGTCTTGGTTGTTGTGTCCTTGGGCACTTCACCTACTAGTGATGGCCAGAGGGGGCTGATGGCGCGATATGGCATCCTTGCTTCTGTCAGTCTGCCCAGGGCAGCTGTGGCTACAACTGTAGCTGCCTCCACCAGTGTGTGAATGAATAGTGGAAATGTAAAGTGCTTTGAGGGTCTCGAAAAGCGCTATATAAATGCAATCCATTATTATTATTAAAATTGCACGGTAGAGTGTCACCTAGCAGTAAAGACAATGCATCAGTGTGGAAATATGCGAGGAGAAGTCATCTCAATAACAGTTTCACATCATCACAAAGGGAGGTGTAGAGTCTCTCTCTCTCTTTTTTAATCTGACACCAGTTTGGTTCTTACTCATTTTAACAACTCAAACTTTAACTATTAAACCATGAGCAAGTCTAATCTCCCAGTGAGAGCCGCATATTTTATCTCAATGTGGGAGTTAAACTCTGCATTAAGACTGCTCGTTTGAGATGTTCCACAAGGGTATTTCATTTTGGAAGACAGCGGGCTAAGAAGATTATAAGCACATTTTTCAATTTATCTCACACACCCTGACTCCTTTTATTGGCTGGGACCCTCTTATCATGTTTTGCCAGCAGCTAAAGCAGCCATTGGCATCTTCCACTGTATCCTCTACTTTGGAGTAGTTGCATTTGATGCAGTATTAGACACTTATTTTTACCCCGAGTGTGGCCTTTTTGAACATTTTGTTTCTCATAGTTGTGCATGTGCGTTATTAATGCGTTTCGGGGTTCTAAATGGTAACTTGATGAAATCAAGTTAATTCAAGGGATGACTTTGGGAAAACAGAGGATTACATAAAAGTGTTAAGTCTGTGTTATTCATCATCTGGACCTTGAGTGAGTCACAAAGGGAGAGAGGGGGAAGGGGGTGGGAGAGAGAGAGAGAAAGAGAGAGAGAAGTTGCTGATGTTTAAAAAAACGGGAGAAAAAAAGCTGCAGGAGTAACGATATAAAACCTTGAGACAAGCGGATGCTCCTCTCTCAAACCCGCTGCCATCTCAGTGGTGGAAATGTTGGAGTTGGGGAGGGTCGACTTTGAGGTGACATTGACGCTATGTAGACGAAAGTGAGGATCCTGCGCTCCATGTTACGTCCCTGCTCGCTTCAGCTGAGACGGCGGCAGCTCCTTTTCTCCGTCTTCTCTCCCCTCCTCTCTTTCAGCACCACTCCTTTAAGGACAGCACCTCGCTCTCAAAGACGCATTTGCCCACTATCCTCTCCCCTTTCGGATCATATATTCGCTCGCTGTCGCCGAACGCAAAGTTTTCACCGCGGTTTGACTCAGTGCAAGTGAAAGGAAGTTACTTTTTTCCAAAATCGGGATATTCCCCCCGGAGAAAGAATCTGCAAAGTAGCGGACTGTATTGTAAGTATTCACTTGTACGGGGTGCAATTTACATAAATTCGAGAAAAGAAATGCATTTGTTACACGCGAGGACCATCAAGGAATTTGCCATGTGCAGATGTGCTGAATTTGCGTAAGGATATGCAGCTGCGCGTGAGGTCGACGAAGACTTTTTACTTTTTTTTTTTAGTTTTCATCAGGAGCCATTAGCATCTTCTTTGATCTTTCTGTTCTACAGCCACATTTCATGTATGTGAAATTTGAATCTGTGTTTTGTAGATTGTGTAATTTAAATACGCAGAAAATGCTCAAGCAGTTCTTGTCGCGATGTCTCTTAGATGCAAAATGTCACATTAACTTGGAATAGAAGTGGTGTATTTTTATTAGTAGACTGAAATATGAAAAAATAATACTCTGGCTTCCATCTGTAAATGCAACCCTGGTACCCCGCTTCTCTCAATTACGCACAAGGTAATAAGGGGGCACAGAGAGCGCACTCTCTACTCACCATTTTAGCGGTCGTTTATTTTGCATTTAAAAATGCTATTTAAAATACAAACAGATGACGTAGATCTTTTACGTTTATTTACCTTTTTTTTGCATTAACTAAAATAACTATTGCAAATTAGAACTCTATTCCATGGATATTTGATGTAGATCTATATTCAAATTGCAAATTCTGGTGAGTTATTACCCTCTCCAGGTGATTCATTATCGAGTCTGATTTCTAAATGTGTTTAATTGCTTTTCTCTTGTAAGGGAGCAGTGAGAAGTGGGCCATTGAATTTAGAGCATAATGAATCAAGGACAAGAGCAGGCTCTAAATTTCTGCTAACATGGATTCACTCCAGGCAATTAAAAGTGATTCATATTGCATGAGAAGCTTTTATTTGATCCCGTGGGATTCACAGAACACGGGACAGACTTTTTTGTCACCCCTTAAGAAATGTCATGACATATATACATGTATAAAGAGAGAGAGCTAAATAGATATAATTCAAAGAAATATTCTTTCTGTCATTTAACAGATTTTTTTTTAGGAATATTTAATTCCTCTTTAAATGTTTTTTTATTTCACCCAAGGAGTTAACATCCACAGTGATTATCGCAAAATTAATCCCTCATTATTAGGACATTCGTTTTAAGGCTCTATACATATATATTTTGAATAAGTATATTTGCATTCAAAGCAACTAACAATATCTAATTTAGGAATGTCACTTTTTCTGTGAAATTTATAACTATATTATTATTTTTGTTTTTTAGGGTCACTGGACTGTTCCTAAGGTCCTCGCCTCGCCTCTCCTCCAAATCACTCGCTGTACCCCAGTTTTCGTTTGTTTTTTTTTTTCCCTCTCGGCTGTTGTCTGGGAACTGGAAGTACGGGACGGATAAACTGCTGTCTATCTGGACCAGTGCTGAAAGCCCCTCTTCTCCACTGGTCAGGACTGTCCGACGCACACCTCGACCATGGCTACCAACGGGACCAAAGCCTCGGACGGACACGTCTTAACGGAGACGGTGAATGACGCGCCCACCACCACGCCAAACGACAAACCCAAAACCTTGGTGGTGAAAGTGCAGAAGACGAAAAAGGAGATACCCGAAAGAGAAACGTGGGGTGGGAAATTTGACTTTCTCCTCTCTTGTGTCGGATACGCAATCGGACTCGGAAATGTCTGGAGATTTCCTTACTTATGTGGAAAAAACGGTGGAGGTAATGAGGAATTCTTGGCAATTTTCAGTATATCCACACACCAGAAGGAGCGCAAAGATCTCGACATTAAAACCTGACAGTTGCCCAGGACTTCTTTATTTATAACAGATATAAACTGCATGTCCAGTATAACCGTGCGTAATTGCGCACAGACAAATAGCTGTGACGTGATCTCAGGCGCAGAAACAAAACACCCCTAATATGTTTTATTGGATTATATTGAAAATTATTAGCATATCCTTTGTCGTCATTTACACACCTTTACTTCTCACCTTTCATTCAGGGGCCTTCTTGATTCCCTACTTTATGACCCTCATATTTGCTGGTATGCCTCTGTTCTTTCTGGAGACGGCTCTTGGTCAGTACACTTCTATTGGAGGTCTTGGAGTGTGGAAGCTGGCTCCAATGTTCAAAGGTAAATTATATATATATATATATATATATATTTGTTAAGACTTGAAACTAAATTTTCTAAATAACTACTTTATTTAGGCATTCTAAGTGGACTTACATGTTCCTCATTTTGTTTTATTCAGCACAATTTACATCACACCTTTATTTTCCATTGTTTCAGGTGTTGGCCTGGCTGCTGCTGTTCTTTCCTTTTGGCTCAATATCTATTACATTGTTATCATTTCCTGGGCTATTTACTATTTGTACAACTCCTTCAGTGCTGTGAGTATTTGATATTTAAAGTCCTACATTTCTTAGCAAATGTAGTAACAGGGCACTAATTCTGAACCTTTAAGGGCCGAGATTTTCCAGACATAGCCCTGTCTGTATTGTTAGTACTATTACTCCTTTAATCATGAGGCAGGTGCTGTTTGCCAGTATCTCTTATATAAGGCCTCACAGCCCTTAACAGAGTATGACATTTATTACTTCCTTTCCCACATAATTAGTGCCTTACACAAGGTATTGATAAATGCATTTGGCGATGAAGCATTCACTGCTCTGAGAAAACCATGAAATCTCAGTGTCCCGAATGAGTATCGTGGTCTTGGCAGCTTGACAGCTAGAGAGAATAGGCAGTGGGAGAGTGCTCCAAATAAAAGAACCTGTGTGTGTGTTTGTGTTTGTGTGCGTTTTCCTTAAATTTCAGGATTTGCCGTGGCAGACTTGTGGAAATAGCTGGAACACAGATCGCTGCTACACCAACTACAGCATCCCAGACACCTCAAACCTCACCAGTGCCGTTGTAGAGTTCTGGGAGTAAGCTGGACATTTCAGTTAATGTTATTAATAGGTTTTAACTGCACAGTAAGGTTAGAGGTTCCCTTATGTGCATGATCATTACATCATGGGTCAGAGTTAGATATGGCCATTTGCATATGATGACTCAGTGGCCATATCCGTTAATAGCAATCTACCCAGAATATCAGCAGAGGAGGAAAATCTGTGCACAAATGGTAAATGGACTGAAAAGAATAATGGGTGAGAAAAATAACGTGTGCACAGAAGCACAACTTCCTTTTGCTTTCATACCTTTAAGCTTTAAGGATGAGAAAAAAGCCATCAAAAGACTCTTTGTGAATATCCAGATGCATGTAGGCATATTTGTGTATGCTTCCATGCATGCTACATATGTGACATCAAGGATGCCCTTGTATATTGTAGTAAGACCCCTTTACTTCCCTCCAGACGAAACATGCATCAGCTGACCGATGGCCTGGAGAAGCCTGGGGAGGTCAGGATCCCACTGGCTATCACACTCGCCATAGCATGGGTCCTTGTCTATTTCTGTATCTGGAAGGGAGTCAGCTGGACTGGAAAAGTAAGTAGAAGAAGAAGGTACAGACATCAGCAGAAACAATGAAAAAGCCAAATATAGAACTGGAACAACAGAACTTTAGAAAATTGTTGAAATAAAGGGAGTTACTCACTTATTTTAGAAATTTTGTGTAATTTCCTGTTAGTGTGGGAAAAGAGCTTCACTGGTACACTGTCACAAAAAAGTTAAAAAATCATACAAAAATGACTAAGATTGGACACATTGGCTATCCCTTTGGAATATTCTTTTATTATAAAGTATGTTGTGTTATATAAGTACCAACATTTTGCACAATGGCAAACAGCCCAACAGAGTTTGCATCATCTGTACACTGAGCTAAAGTATGAGATTTCTATTTGCTGTTGCTTGATCTTTATTTTGATGTCTGTTTTTTTCAGTATGGCAAAAAGAGTTTCAACAATTTCCTAACTTTCACAACAAGATCCTCTGCTGATTCATTTTTATGCAGTAGATGTTATCTTGGCTGGCATGATTAGTGTTGACTTTGACAGCACAGTCTGAAATTAGTTCAGATAAGGAGGGAAATAGTGCGCCGGGAGTGTGCTGAACCCAGTCTTTCTGGGGTCACTGTGCCTCTGGGAGATGGCTGACTAGGGCACTATGCTGCTCTGTGTGGATGGTGCCTCAGTAACACTGAGAAGTTGATGAGATTAACAACTTGTCGGTTTTAGAACTGCGCTCTTGCCTTGCATGACAAATATTCTTGGGAGATCTTAAAGATGGCTTAGAGAGATTATTTTGCAGTAATCACAATTTTGTGCCCCGTAGGTGGTGTACTTCTCTGCCACGTACCCTTACTTCATGTTGTTCATCCTGTTTTGCCGTGGTGTCTCTCTGCCCGGTGCCTTGGATGGAATCCTCTTCTATATCACACCAGACTTTAACAAGCTTAAGGAGTCTGAGGTGAGCTCGCTGCTCTTTCTGATCATGAATACATGTAGATATTCTGCAGCAACAACAAAAATTAAGGTTGCTGCAGAGTATAAGATGAGCCCCAAGAGGATGTGTTTCAGTTTTTGGGGTGATGTTTCAGGGTTTTTTTTTAACATTATGTAGGTCTCTGTACCTACATGAATGGATGGGAACTAATAAGTCAACAAGATTCCAGATACATTTTCAGTGATTGCAGAGCTTTAACGTGAATGTCTGTAAATGATGTTTATAACCATGATTGTTCATTGCAAGTACCATTATTAGCACAGTTCACAAATACTTTCTTTTACAGTATTGATTATGAGATAATGTGTTTATTTCTGTAAAGACTGAGAAGCTGAGGTCAGATCACGATGCAGTGATTTGACAGTTGATCAAATAGCATCAGGCACGACAAAACAATGCTTAGATGTTACAGTGCAGAACAAACAGTTTCCCTCTTTCTAGCATTTATGCACATGCTTTCATCAGAGAAAAGAGTCCTGATAATCAGTAAATGAATATAATCCTGGCCGGTTTTTCAAACAAAAATCTTCTTTTAGCAGCAATTTTTGCACAAGCACACTTACTTGAACCTCTTTTCTGTCTGTGTGTCAGGTGTGGCTCGACGCTGCCACTCAGATCTTCTTTTCCTACGGGCTAGGATTAGGCTCTCTGATTGCTCTCGGCAGCTATAATCCCTTCACCAACAACGTATACAGGTAGGTGAATAAAATACTGTTTCTGTTTATTTACAGCTTGAATTAAATGCCTGTTAAAAAATTACCATCTAACACCACTCACTCATATAATTTATTCATTTATTTATTTATTTATTTATTTTTTATACAGAGACCGTGCAGATGTCTCTTCCTGGGATTATTTTTGGTTTCCGTGACAGCATAGTGTCTGCAGTGTGTTCTATTTTGGGACTATTTGAGCCCCCTGTTATATCAGTTGTTTCATTATTTTGGCTCCACATAGTGTTTTAGATTCAGGTACACACATTTGGTGACTGTCACAGGCTGTCACCTTATAAAATAAACACTGGTCATCTGCCCATTTGTCTCTCTAGTCGTAAAACTGCTAGAACTCACTGCCGTTTTATAAAATCAGGACATTATCAATGTATTCAGCTGTTGTGCCACTGCCAGATGCAAAATGGCTTTCCACCTTTCCCTTTCCACCCCACCCCCCACCACCCCACTCCCACAAGCCTCGCCACAATGTGTGACGGGTTGATAAGGAATTGATATAGGCGTGACAATGGCTGCAGCGTGCTTTGTCTCTCCCCTACAGAGATTCTGTCATTGTCTGCTGCATCAACTCCTTTACCAGTATGTTCGCCGGCTTTGTCATCTTCTCCATCGTGGGATTTATGGCCAATGTGACAAAGAGACCCATCGCTGATGTGGCAGCCTCAGGTAATTGCAATCAATGTTGAAACTCAATAGTAATAACAGACACAGGCAAGAGATAATATGACTACAAATACGGTGCAAAAAGTCAGCCATTGCAGCTGCTATAATTTTGAAGGGACAAATGATTTTTTTTACGCTGTTGGTCCAGATTGCTGGGATTATTAGAAGGGAAATACTTTGCAAAAACTCTCTGTACTCTCAGTCCTTTACAAATACTCAGCTTTGACATTCAGTGTACTTTTTTCTCTCAATGACACTTCGAGATCAACTCCTTTTTTTGTTTCTTCTTTTATCAAGTGTTACACTTTCAGTATGAGCCCAGTTTAAATTTATTGTTTTGACTTCTTTAGTCAAAACCAGATACTATAAGCTGCTCCCTTATTCACAAGGAGTCACCACAGTGGGTAGCTCCCCATGTTTGATTTGGAAGATCTTTACATCTGATGCCCTGCCTGATGCGACTCATATAGAGTAATCTCCTAGGACAGGAATCAGGAGCCTATCACTTGTTAGGCAATTGTGAAAGCCATTACACTATGGAGCCATTACGTCATAGCCAAATACCACATGTTTTATTTGTGTCCCACTGTCAAATGCAAATCACATTATCTCTGATATTTATCTTTTATCAGGACCTGGCTTGGCTTTTTTGGCATATCCAGAGGCTGTCACCCAGCTCCCCATTTCCCCTCTCTGGGCAGTGTTGTTTTTCTCCATGCTCTTGATGCTGGGAATTGACAGTCAGGTAAAGATATTTCAAGAAAAATTGTTTCCTTTTACCAATATGAAATGCTTTCTAAAATACTTTTCTAACCTTCAAATAAAAATGATCTAAGTTTTCAGTTTGATACTGCACTAATGTGCCAAAAAACTTACCATTGCTCTTTTGCTCAGATACTAAACCTTAGCAATGTTTTTATTGTGACAGAAATGTATTGTGTAACACAGTTTCAACCTGATTCTGCAATCTCTCCAGTTCTGCACTGTGGAAGGCTTCATCACTGCCCTGGTTGATGAATTCCCCCATGTCCTTCGAAAGCGTAGAGAGATCTTCATTGCAGTCGTCTGCCTTATTTCTTACATCATTGGCCTGTCCAACATCACACAGGTGAATATGAATGTGCACTAACTCTGAATGTTCAGGCATGTCAAACATAAGGGTTGTGGGCCAGAATCGGTCCTACAAAGCGCCCCCCATGGCCATTCATGCAGCACCACTGTAATTAAGTAACAAATTATTAAATAACAGATGTTTTTTTTACTACTTACCCTGAAAATGTCTGTATTTTACAGTAAGTCCAAAGTAAAAAAAAACAAAACAAAAAAAAAAAACAGGTCATTTAATAGGACATTTTCTGTGAATTTACCTTCTGTTTTACAACAACCAGACATTAACCTGATCAATGCCTGGATTTGTTGGGTTCATCTTTACACTTTGTAAAACAGTCATAGGGTCTAATTTTTGAGATTAACATGCCAAACTGATTCACAATATTTAGTATTTACTCGAGTACAAAAAGAGATCCCCCAACATCTACTAGCAAGATTCCCATGTGGTGTGATCTGGTCATTAAGGGCTCTGATTTGCATATCATATCAACATATCCTTGAGAAATGATAAAATGGCTTTAGTCTAGTACACGTTCTCTCCAATTTCGAAATTTTAATTGAAACTGCTGTGCATATTCAAGGAGGAGGAACCCCAGCGCTTTGTTAATCACATCATAAGGTCACAAACAATTTATTAAAGTAACCTGACTGTCCGAGGAGGCGATTATCCCAAAGTTTTCTCGACACATTCATTCTCCTTAGTGAATGAGCCTTTGTAGACACTTCATAAGCTTCTAACATGTCACCTTTACACTCGGACTGTCTACTGATTTCATTTTCGGGGCACATTCATCCTCCCCCAAAGGAAAACAGCCCTTTGTTTCTCCTGACCCCACATTCGCTGCTATTTTTGTACTCTCAGGACAGCCATACTCTGCAAACGGGATTCAAAAGCTTCAGTTGTTCCAAAATCGCTAGTATATTTTATTATTTCCTCAATAATTTTCAGTCTTAGCATTTCAGTATTAGTCACAGCTCATTTATGAGTGAATGACCTCTGTGTATAAGACAAATTTTCCTGGGGCTTATGCACAGTGCGCTATTTTAATCCCATTTTAATCTACAAGAGCTGTTTTAACCCAATTATGACTGTAATTAAAATAGGTGTTTTAGTCTGTTGAAGAGAAATGTCATTGTACTTAATCATTTGTCTTTTCTACTATGCTGGATTTCAGATTTGTGTAATTAAATGACATTTGAGGGCTTAACACAGTTCTATAAACTATTGTTTACACATAAATATTTAGCTATCAAAGTTTATTTTAATATATTGGAATTCCAAACTCTGCTTCTTCTATTGACACACACTGAGTCATTTCCCTCAGGTAACATTATGCTAAAAACACTTCAAAGATTTGCAGCAGTTTGAAATGCAAGACAAAGAAAATGATAAGCAAGAAAAAAAACCCCAAATTGTCAGTAATATGCAATAAAAGCTTCTTTATCTCTTGAGCTATGAAAATTCAAGAGCCTGCGCTGTTCCTCTATTCCAGTCACATTGGATTTCCATCATGCTACATGCACAGCACGTTATTTTATGGCAGTTATTCTAATCGCTGTTCCAGGCAGTATGAAGTATATCAAGCTTCAAAATGTAGAAGTGGACAAACTAAGAAGTCCTCTTGAGCTGGTCCCTAGAATGACTTGATAGCTGCAAGGCACTAAAGGCTGGCACTGTTAGTAGAAATTTGAGCCATATTGGTACTGTGTGCACCGCACAGTAGGAGAAACACAGCTTTTCACAAAGAATCCATTTAGAGTTCTGAGTTCATCAGTTGGATGTTTAACCATTTATTCTCACTCTTGATGTTACTTCACTGCACTAGTTTAATACTGTCCCGCACATGCCTGTAAGTGCTTTTTCCATTACTTCTCCTTTCTCATCATGTTCTTTGCCTCTGTTTTCAGGGTGGACTGTACGTGTTTAAACTGTTTGATTACTATTCAGCTAGTGGGATGTCCCTACTCTTCTTGGTCTTCTTCGAATGTATCTCAATCTCATGGTTCTATGGTGAGCCAAACAAAAAGGGTTTTTTTTCTCCATCTTAGAACAGTAAGTGTTTGCTGTCTTTTAGCTGCCAATTTGGTGTCGCTAAAATGCCAAGCTTTGACATCTAAGACTCAGATGGGAAACGTATGAATCCACAGTGACATAATGATAAAAAACAGCACTGATAATGTTTTTGGTTTTTTTTGTTCCAGGTGTGAACAAATTCTATGACAACATTGAAGAAATGATTGGCTACAGACCATGTCTCTGGTGGAAGGCCTGCTGGGTTGTCTTTACTCCACTCGTTGTGGCTGTAAGTGGCAAGCAAAAACATAACACAAAAGAAAAATAGTACTCCACTGTGGTCAGCATTTTATTTGAAGGCACTCTGCATATTGCAAATGACTTGAACCATACATTTAAGAAAAAGTGTGCCATTGTTTGATGATTGCTTCTCTCTCTGGCTGGAGTCTATTTCTTTTCACTGACACTTGATTTAATGCTTGTGTAAACTTGCATTTAAGCACCATCATCCAATAGTGTGTCCAAACCACATCTGTATAAGACAATATAGAAAATAGTACAACAATTTGCAAAACTCTTATCTTAGCTTAAACATTATGCAGTTTGGTAGAATATTTGTAAGCATAATTAGATCTATTCTCTTGTTCCTCTTGCGTACAGGGAGTCTTCTTGTTTAGTGCAATACAGATGGTTCCTCTTACTATGGGCGACTATGTGTTCCCTGCCTGGGGTCAGGGGGTCGGCTGGTGCATGGCCCTCTCCTCCATGATTCTCATCCCTGGCTACATGGGCTACATGTTCCTCACACTCAAAGGCACATACAAAGAGGTAAGACAAATATATTAATGCTTGACCTTTTTAGTTGTATTTCACAAATTGTTATAATTGCCTGCTTTACACTACAAAAATTAATATCATTTTCTTGTTAAGAAAGCAAGTGGGATGTTATTATTTTTAAAGCTATGGTATAAATACCAAGAGTGTATGGCTGACAAGTAGCTAAAGATATACCAGCGTATAATGCATCACTATACCCACCTCTGAGCTTTTCACACATCTAGTAGCTTTACCCTGGACTCTGCAGCTGAATAAGCCACACTGAGTGTTTCAAGTGGATTACTTCTTATGCATGACTTTTTTGCACAAGCCAAACTGATATTAGCTCATACAGGATGTAAGGCGATCCTATATGCAGATAAAGAAAAATACAAGCCCAAAGGATTTAGTGAAAGATCCATTTAAACCATGTACAGAAGTTTAGATAAATATTTAGGTCACCACAAATGCAGTCTGCTTTACCAGAATACACTAACCCATGAGCTTTATTACCTTTACTTTTTATTATTTTCATAATGGGCAGCTTTGAAAGTACTATGAAAGGATTATAATTAAGGGCCAAACAGAGAACCTGTGCAGGCACCAGCAGTCTTCTATTCTCCTTCTTCTTCTTTCTCCACTGGCAGTTCCCTGATTCTTTTTACCGAGTTTAATGGCTTTGCCACGAGTGCTCAAGGGCCACCAGTGGTTCAGATTTGGCAGTATGTTTAGGCACATAACTTTTAAAAAACACAAATGAGGCAAATTAGCTACTCGTGGATTCCAAAGAATCTTAATATCACCATAACTTTGGGACATCTCATGAGTACATATTCTAACATAAAGATGTTTATTCTCAGTGCATTCTTGTTCTCCTTTCCTAAGTCCTTATGAATTCTCCCACCCACCTTGACCTTGATAAAAATGTCCTTGAGTTCAAGGAAATGTGATTAGGTAAAAGAGATAGGATATACTTTTGAAACACAGCCAGCAATGCAGAAAATACCAACACATTCTTAAATTGTCAGTATATTACGCCTCGGGAGTGAGAACGGGCTGCATCTAACCAGTAGACGGTCATACAATAATAGTGAAAACAGAAAAACATCATCAGAGTCAACCAATAGGCACAGAAGGCTTCTATTTCAGCCTTTGCTTGCTCTGTTGTCGTCCATTCATCAGGTCTGGCTGCACAAACTAGGCTCAAGGACTCAAATGGAGTTCACACAATACAAAGCATCAGACAAGTGGGTTGATTGTCACAGAACTGCTGCTGAGTTTTCCTTATGCCCAAGAAGGTCTCCTAGTGCCTCTTTTCAGTGAATAAAAGAACAAGACATTCAGACTAAATTGGCATCTGCTGGGAATTTGCATGTGTGACCATTAATATTGCTAAAAGCTATGTCAACGCCTATAAGAAGGTACAAACTTGCAGTTTCTAGTGTAAAGCTATATAACTGATCAGTTCTATAGCTTTAGTAGTGTTTTGTTTTTGTATGATGTTGGACGAGAGAGATATAGGCCATAAACAAGAATCTCTGGAAGGCCCCAAAGCCAGGATATGTCTCCTTGTCGTGTCAACCTAATTGATGCAACCATCATGAGTGATTTCATTGAAAGGTTTAAAATAAATACAGGCTACAGTTTTTTCTGATGTCTACAAATATTGTCAGAGGTGATCTTCAAAACAACCCTCTCTATAGTTATCACATGGATTTTGACTTTTCTATCCATTTGCCCCTTACAGGCAATTGATATAAAAAAGGAAATTATACTGTAGCACAGCATCTCTTTCATAAATTAACATCAGTCTTGGTGTACACACTATGCACTTTTTTTCTGAGTCCCTAGAAGCCATGCAAATGGTAAAAAGAGGTTTTATTTTCAATCAGTGCTAACAGCTACACCTTCAACATAATCAGATCAAACTGACATTGTGACTGTACCCTGCTGAACTTCTTGGCCCCCTCGTTGCCGCTTGCAGCTATGTTTTGTAATTAATTTTGTAATTTAGAAGCCAAAAGATGCTCCACACTGAAAGGGAAAAGGATGAGCATAGCGAGTGTGACTTTGCTCCATGCAGTAAAACTGTACAGCACCACTGTAATTAAATGGTTTTATAATAAGTAAAACACACTAGCATCCTGGGCAAAGTAGTAAATTGTCATGAAGCGTAGAGCAGTGATAAAAGGATTAGTGAAATAGATTTTTAATTAGTTCTGTTAAATAATTTCTGATAGCTGTGTGCTGTAACAGTGACAATGACTTACAACAGCCATGAAGTCCTTGGTAAATGATGTTTATATGCAGGGCAGTGCCACGCTGCATTTTTATTGACCTGATGTTACTAATCACTGTAAGAGAATTCCTTTTCTGGTATACCATTTACATTAACAACTTCTTGATTTGCAGTCATCCACAGTGAGCCGAATAAGCAGGCTTACAGATAGTCTCTTAGTCTCCTCTGACAGATATAGCTTTATAGTCACCACTGACAGAATAAATGGGCGATAATTGCAGACAGTGGAACAGAGGCTATCAGAGGCGATGTGCAGGCGTCAGATCCTGCAGTAACAGCTGATGGCTGATTGTCTAATTGTAGCAATCAGCAAGTTGATTAGTGCTCTGCACCCAGGCGAACACTTAGTTTCACAAACACTCCATAAAAATGTTGACTGCAAAGCCCTGTTCTGACGCTGCATAGCTGAGAGCATTTTTTAAAAATTTAGTAAGTTTAGTAAGTTTGGCCCATGCAAGTTTGTTGGTGACATTAGTAGGTTTCACTCTCTAAAGGTATATTAATTCATATAACTTTATCTCAGGTTGGAAAGTGCAGACATCTCCCCTCATAGCATCCAGCAGAAGAATGTTTACATTCAAAGCCCAAGGTCATTTATCCCTTAAGCTCACAGCTGCATAGCTCGTGTGGTTTGTTACAGCCTTTGGATTTGAACACAGACTTCTCAGCTCACGATATTAACTGTGGTACCGATCTTCTTCTCAGCGTCTGCGGATGATGATCAAGCCTTTGGTACTGGTGAAGGCTCAGGAAAATGGTCCAGACCAGCAGACAGAAAACCAGAATCAGAACCCTGCTACTGAGGAAGCCTACATCTAAAAAGGTCTGATCTCTGTCTCAACAGCCAGACTGGCACTCCACAATAGAAGAAACGTAATCAAGGTTGGGAACAACCACTAGACTTTTATGTCTGCTTTTATTCACCTACCTCCTGGGGACACGTGAAACCAACCTGATTACACAGTTATTTTTAGGGGGTTTTCTGTATGTTTATTTGTAAAATACAAAGTTATAAAACTTATGATGACAAGCAAATTATCCAGCAAAGTTATTGTGATATTATGAATTTCATTATGCAAAAAAGTTAGCCTTTTTAGAAAAGGAAATGTGACTTAGTAAAATACTGTATATTGAATATATATAATTTAAATTTGGAGGCCCATGTTGATTCAGTAGTAATGTGCTTTGAGTAATCTACTAAACTCCAACTATTGTACAAAAGGGTTTATCGGTAAAATGCATTTTGCATGTCCATGAAATAAATACATCAAAATAAATGCCGTGTAGTAGATGAAAACACAATTTGAAAGTTAGCAAAGTGGAAATGGAATATTGAGCAATTCAAGGCAAAGACAATGTGGGAACGTGCAACAGGTAAGGCCAAATTTGCTTTTATTTTTAAAACAAATTTAACTAGACTATCAATCCCCTGCAAATCCTGCACTTCACCTGAAATGTTTACTACCCGTGTCTGGGGATACAACTGAAAAGCACAAGTACAGTATGGAATTTCTAAGTGTCCAATTTATTTTTGGCATGAGTGAAAACTGTGACCACAGCAAAAATAACATATATAATACATAGCAAGAGACTGTTATAATTGTTTCTTTGTTTTCTAAAGAACAATAACTTTGTATGTTGTCCAAATCTTTTTTGTAGAACAAGTTTTAGGTTATTTTCTATGTGTGTGAGTGAGAAGGACCAAATTAATGCTCTGAGACTGCTGACCCACTGAGCATTTATGGATTAAATAAAGAGTCTAATTAAAGTAATTATTTGAGAATCCCCTTTTGACTCGGTATAGAGCAGCAGGGTAGTGAAAAGAGCAGTCGCCCACAAGCACAGTTTGAATCTGTAAACTAGTACCTCTAAAAATAAAGGCGTAGCCATTACAAAACTCCTACATGTGCACTGCATGTAAAGTATTTCTTCTGGAGAGTAAACATTTGGAAAATGGTGACTTTTCTTCAACTGACACCAATTAAGTAGAAGGAAAAGTGTTACGCTGAAATAAAACAATACTAATTCAGAGTTTAAACTGTGAGAGCTAATAGGCTGCAGTGTAGCGTGCGAGATGATTTCTATGATTACTACCATTATTCTGTCTGGAATCGTTTACTTGTGTATCTATTTAGTAACCCACTTCTCAGGAACAAAGGTGGAAGTGACCAAATTCTCTCAGATACTACCACGATACACTGAAACAATGAATGCTGTATTAAACGACAACAAGTGTGAAAATGGTCATTTTTTCCCATAAATTCAACATGCTACCTGAAGCAGCAACAAAACATAAAGTCGCAAACCAGAATGAAGACTTCACATATACATATACATATATATATATATATACATATACATATATATATATATATATATCTACTTGGGTACATTCAAAAGCTGATCCAAATTCCTGCCTCTCTTCTGTGTGCTATCTGCTCTGCTAGCATATTTTCTTTCACTGTGTATAAGCTGTTATGGCTTCACAGATTTTGGTAGAAGCCATAAGTTGTTCCTATTCTGTCTTATATTTCCAATACAAGAAATGGGCAGATAAACTTTGGCACAGACACAGAACAAAACTGGCTGAAGTACTGTTAACAGGACATAGCCAGATGCTTTATAGGCCAACACCACCGAAAACTACTCCTTTTCATAGGGTGAATAAAAACCTATTATAACATATCAAGTTGCTCGGCAATATAATAGCATATGAGTAGATCCTGACTTTGTGACAGACCGCAGATATCGCTGTATTACTACGAAGAAGGATCAAGAGAATTTGCTTCTGTGGCAGCTATGCGACAGGAATCAGGTTGAACCAGTCCCATCTTTTCTTTTATTTATGTTTTTTTTTCAAAGATGTGTTTAAATGTGCAATGACTAAAGGGTTCCGTGAATTTTGTATAAAGTTACCATATTGCAGTTTTCTCTCTTGAATGATGTTGTAAACTGGACTGTGTAATACATGTATCTGTGAATGTCCGTACAACCTGGATTTTTTTTCCTTTCGTCTAAATGTTGAACAGAAAAAAATGATATAATTTGCTGTTTTCTGCAATAATACTGTCTCAGAAACTAAAGCACATATCTCTCAACTGTAAAAAAAAAAAAAAAAAAAAAGAACTATGAAGATAACAGCAGAATAGATTAATAATAAAGAAGATGATGATAATAATAATAACAATAATGTAATAGAAATGTCTAGTCAGAGAATATTGTTTTGTATATTTCTAGCTGTTTCATGGGCCTAATGTAAAATATTATATGTAAAAAAATATAATAAATGTCTAGATGGTGTTATATGAAAAAGCATGATTGCAATATATGTTATCTGCAAAATAAATAAAGTTCTATAGATTATAATCCCTGTGTTATGTGTTCATTCCATTTAAAGGGTAGGTGAATAAAAGTCCACTCCATTTTAAATGCTTTCATTTTCTAAAATTATTTATTTATTGTGGAACTATGCAGGTGGTTAATTGTGGAACAAATTGTTTTATGAAAAACATTTTACCCTTAGAAAAAACTTAAAATATGTGATAAAATTCAAATTATTTTCTGTTTCTATAAAGAAAGATGTTATTGCACATTACTGACCTGTTCAGTACTATGGTAGTTTTTTGTACGAGTTGGTGAATATGCAATCAGCTCTGTCACTACAAGAGATGTTTGCTGTAAACATAACTGATAGTTTCTGACAAAATGGTTCATGCCGCAGTAACATTCTTGTGACACCTGCACTGAAAGCTGGGCCAGCACAGATACTACAGCTATTGTGGCTAAAAGCCAATTCCTCCAAGCCACAATGCACAATACATCTCTCTGCTGTTATCCAGTGGTTAACCTACATTCATTTCAGTCCAAATAATCATCAAATAACCAAAATATGCACATAGAGAAGCAAGCGTGGGAAGTGGACACATCGTAATTTAACGGAATTTATGACTAGGGAAGTTAATAAGATTGGAACAAAATATGTGACAAAGGGATATTTAAATAATAAATGTAACCTTCAAAAATGTGGGTTTTTTAAAATCACATTTCCTTTTTTATTCTGAAACTGTCAAAGCGTATTGTCAAGAATTAGATGTAATGAAACAGATGTAAATGTCAGTAGTTTAGAGTCACTATTTAGCATCAAGGCTATGGACTTGACACTCTATAAAAGAGCACACCAAGCTCAATATGGCAAAGTCTGGGAGTAGCACTTCTGCAGGAAGCCAGTGTGCTTTTAACTGCTTGTCTGATAATGAGATTTAATCTCCCTTTCCAGCCAAATAATTGCAGAATGCTCCAACACAGAAAATCCCATCATGGCCCAATTTTTGCAGCAATTGAGCAAGTGAGGATAGGTAAGTAAGTAAAGCATTGTTTCAGTTTCTAGCTGAAAATCCAGTTCATGTCTTGTGAAACTACACAAAATTCAAATTAAAAAAATTATTGGAGCCTGACTCTCCTTAACCAAAAAAGACATGATATGGAAGTTACTCTGTTCTGTACAGCCACTGTTTGCCCTTACAGCGGCACCATTAAGTGATTGCAATAGCAGAGATTTCATGCCAGCAATGCAGAAGGCGGCATGGGAAATCAAGACACAAGACAGAGTAGTGAGGGTACATTGGATATATAATACAGCAAACAGTGTTTGTCATGTGAGCATGGCAGCAAATGCCATTCAACATCCTAAAATAGTTACAGGCTTTTGGTCAGCTTAAGTACATGGGATAGAATATAATGTGAATGCAGAATATGTAAAGCATTTATTGTCATTGTGTTGGTGGTAACATCATCACTTCTTGCAGCATTTTTAAGTAATGTTCCTTCAGAGTTTGTGTTAGGCTTGCAGCCAATGCCAGATGTGAAACCATTTACAGTATATGTGCTTGCAGCTCAGCCATTTTAGCTATTTTCTTAGCTAGTATAGTGCAAACACACACCACTATTGGTGGTTAAACACTAGTCACAGTATTACTTTTTCCTTCTGAGAACCAAGTCTAACTCCGGGGTTTGGGATTTGGTACTTTATAATATACTATCTTGTCATGTAAGGTAGAGCCTACAATAATACATACAGAGAAAAGCCCAACAATCATCAGCACTTTGGCGACAGTGGGAAGGAAAAATTCCCTTTTAACGGGAAGAAACCTCCGGCAGAACCAGGCTCGGGGAGGGGCGGCCATCTGCTGCGACCGGTTGGGGTGAGAGAAAGAATACAGGATAAAGACATGCTGTGGAAGAGAGACAGAGATTAATAACAAGTATGATTCAATGCAGAGAAATCTATCAACACATAGCAAGTGAGAAAGGTGACTGGAAAAGAAATACTTAGTGCATCATGGGAATCCACCAGCAGCCTATGCCTATTGCAGCACAACTAAGGGAGGATTCAGGGTCACCTGGTCCAGCCCTAACTATATGCTTTAGCAAAAAGAAAGTTTTAAGCCTAATCTTGAAAGTAGAGATATTGTCTGTCTCCCGAATCCAAACTGGAAGCTGGTTCCACAGAAGAGGGGCCTGAAAACTGAACGCTCTCCCTCCCATTCTACTTTTAAATACTCTAGGAACAACAAGTAAGCCTGCAGTGTGAGAGCAAAGTGCTCTAGTAGGGTGATATGGCACTATAAGGTCATTAAGATAAGATGGGGCCTGATTATTTAAGACCTTGTATGTGAGGAGCAGGATTTTGAATTCAATTCTGGATTTAACAGGAAGCCAATGAAGGGAAGCCAATACACGAGAAATCGGCTCTCTCTTTCTAGTCCCTGTCAGTACTCTTGCTGCAGCATTTTGGATTAACTGAAAGCTTTCCCAGGTGTTTTTAGGACGTCCTGATAATAATGAATTACAGTAGTCCAGCCTGGAAGTAATAAATGCATGAACTAGTTTTTCAGCGTCACTCTGAGACAGGATATTTCTAACTTTAAAGATGTTGCGCAAATGGAAAAAACAATCCTACATATGTGCGTTGAAGGACATATCCTGGTCAAAAATCACTCCAAGGTTCCTCTCAGTGTTACTGGAGGACAAGGTAATGCCATCCAGAGTAAGAATCTGGTTAGAGACCATATTTCTAAGATTTTCAGGGCCGAGTACAATAACCTCAGTTTTATCTGAATTAAGAAGCAGAAAGTTAGCGCCCATTCAGGTCTTTATGTTTTTAAGACATTCCTGCAGTTTAACTAATTGGTGTGTGTTATCTGGCTTCATGGACAGATAGAGTTGGGTATCATCTGCATAGCAGTGAAAATGTATACTATGTCTTCTGATAATACAGCCTCAGGGAAGCATGTATAATGTAAACAGAATTGGTCCTAGCACTGAACCCTGTCGAACTCCATAATTGACCTTAGTGTATGAAGAAGACTCTCCATTTACATGAACAAATTGGAGTCTATTAGATAGATATGATAGAAACCACTGCAGCACAGTACCTGTAATACCTACAGAATGTTCTAATTGCTCTAACTGGATTGTAAATACTCAGCTATTAACCTAACATGAATGTCTGCAGGAAATCTGAGCACCAACGAGCATGCAAACATCTGACAGAATCCCCACAGCCAAACCTAAAATGTTTTTGCTAACCACTGTAATAATTTGCTGCCCAACAAATACAAATATTATAAAAACTGTAACATTTTCTCTGGGCACTCCAGCTTACTCCCACTGACTGAAGAAAACTGGTGATTCTAAATTGGGTGGGATAGTGGTGGGATCCCCCCACAACCCGAATTACAAACACGGTAGAAATTGCATGGATGGTGCCTCAACATAGAGTAAAATGCTCAAAGAAGTATGTATGCATGCATTTTTTTGCTAATGCATGCATTAGCATTGAGCAAGAAAAGAAGAATATTTTATCTTTAGTTTTACTACAGTGGTTATGACTGTATCAAATTTATACACATATAAATAAAAGTCATGTTTGCTCATGGTAAGTAAGCAGTAGTGTAGCAGATGTGTTAGTTGTCCTGATGGCACAGATATGAGATAAGCAACGCTGACAGCTCCAGTCTAGCAGAGGTAGTAGCAGTTCAGAAGTCACCTTCAGGGCTTCAGCAAAACACAGTGAAAATGGTAATCTGTTTTTCCTCCCTGCCAGCTTGGCCAAGGCTCCCAGTAGTATGCATGCTCTCCAATGAAATTACTATCAGAAGGATTTTTTTTTTCATGAGAAAGATGCTGAAAAGTTGTTGCCAACAGCAGTTTACTTTGCAATGGGAAACACCATAGCTGTGAACATTTACAATTTGTTTCACTTGTAAGTTGGGTATCGTTTAGGTTTTATCCGATACCGACGCTAAACCGGTACTTTTAAAACAGTGCTGGTGCTTAAACGGTGCTCGAACCGGTGCTTAAAGAATGGAGAACAAAAACTTTGTCCAAAAACCTCTTATGTTTTTATTTTTAGCAGTCTCTTTTTTTCTGCAAAATGATAACCAAGTTAGCCTTTTCTGTTGATACAACATACCTCCTTTGGTTGGAACCGGTGCTTAAACAATGGAAAACACAAACTTTGTCCTAAAACCTGTCATGTTTAGCTGTTTTTTTTGTAAAAAGATAACAATGTTAGCCTTTTCTGCAGCTATAGGGCATTTATGGTATCACTCTATCAAACAAGAAGTATTCGGGTTCTTGGGGGATGTTGCTAACTCCGATAACAGGCACTACACCGGCAGTAGATGTGCTCGGTGCTTGGTCTTGCAGCAAGCTATCAAATACGGTGCATTTCTCGGCTTTTAAAAAAATGCTATGCGTCGCCAGGTGTTTCGTCAGATTCGAGGTGTTACCCCCTTTGCACAGTATCACCTTAAAGCACTTGTTGCAGGCTGTTGAGTTTGCATCTTTTGCTGTGAAGTGCAGCCAGACTTTTGACTAGTGATGTGTCGGTCGCGAACGAAATGGCTCTTAGAGCCGGATCATTGACGTGAACGACGTGAGCCAACTCCTTATCACGAGCCGTGGGTTGTTTTTTTTCTTTTCTTTCTCTCACCCTCTCTCACGCACTTTTTTCCCGCTTTACTCCGCATGCGAGCCTTGTGCTTTGCGCTGGGCAGAGGGGGGAGGGGCGGTAGTTACACTGGCAGTAGCACAGGAACAGAGCCTGAGGGAGAGAGAGAAAGAGAGCCAGGGACAACAATCATCCACAACAGTTCAGTTCACAACATTCAGTTGTGGATGATAAAGGATTCAGAAAGTTTATTCACGCAGCGCAGGCCCATATGACAGAGAATATGCATCTTCTTTTTGTTTTCATATTTTAATTTATATTTAATTGTGTTGTGGTTTGCAATGTTTTGTGTTGTTTCACTTTAAATTTGTTTAAAAGGAAAAAGCTGAAAATTTAAATAGTTAAAAGTTGAAATGTGAATAGCTGGTTTTTGTATTATATGATTTATTTATTACATTTTATGTGGCGTGAATAAATAAAAGTATATTTACGGTGGCCCCTAGAGACAAAGCACGTACAAACTCCAAAACACGTACAAACCCTGAAGCTCGTACAAACTCCAAAACATGTAAAAACACGTAAAAACTCCAAAACACGTACAAAACACAACTGAAGTGCTCCAGAATGCTAGGCGCAGTGTTGAGCTTTTGTTACCTAGTGGCTACACAAGCCAGCAAGTACCAGTGACCTGATTTTGTGTGTGGTAGTAACAGGTAAATGAACTTTTTTTTTTATTATTATTTGAATATATATGAGTGCTTGTGCATAAATACACAAACCATACACATATGCTTTCAATTGTGTAATTTAAGTGATCTAGATAGCTCTGTTTTGGAAGTTCAGTTAACTCTAGGAATGTGTTTTGGAGTTTGTACGTGCTTTGTCTCTAGGGGCCACCACATATATAAATAAAACCACTTTTTTTTACATTAGTAATTCCTTTTGTGCATAATTTTGTATTATTGTTAATAATAAATTAATTAAAGCAACAAAACAACCTGAAGAGCCAGTTCGGAGCCGAAAGAGCCGGCTCTTTTTAGTGAGCCAAAACAAAAGAGCCGGTTCTCTAAAAAGAGCCGGAAATCCCATCACTACTTTTGACCACTTAGTCTTGGGCGTTTTTAATCTGTAGCTCTGCTCTAAAAGAACGTATGTACCTGGGCCCGCCTACTATCCTTGGAAAGGTAAAATGATTGGCTAGAGTCCAAAGTGTATGACATCTCAGGAAATAAAAGAACCAAAATAAAGCACCGAAATGTGCGCTGGTTTTCGCTCTGGTTACTAACGTTTATGTCAGAACCGGTGCACCGCTACCCATTCCTACTTGTAAGGTTATAAATACATATTAGGACATAATTTTAAAAAATTGCCCTTGTCATGTCTTAAAATGTGGTAAACACAACCTCGGATTAACACCATGTTATTATTTATTTAACATAAACAAAGCCAAAATGCCGAAGTACTGAATGAAAAACTAAATACACCTGACAATTTAAAACCTAGTACCACCTTTAGCAACAATAACTTGAGGTACTCTTTTTCTGGATATTTTTATCTTGTTTACTCTTGGTGAGGTCTGATTGCATTTATTTATGCAATGCTCTTTTATGATCCCACAACAACATTGCTTTCCACCCTTTCTTAGGGTTAAAAGATTTGTTTTTTATGCCGTATAAATCAAATTGAATTGAACTGAATTGGAGGATATGACATATAACAGCTGTGTTTTACATTAAATTAACAGCCTTTATTATTTGATATTCAAAAGATAGTTTTGGCCTCATTTACAACATTAGGCAATCTGAGAAAAAGGAGAAAAAATAAATTCAAACTAGTTTAAATCTGCCAATTTCATAAAAGCTCAGAAAGTGCAAGGTTTTAAGTACTCTCTTTTATTACATCACTATATTCAAGATTACAGAAAAATGAAATATATATGCAGGTGACATTTGAAAAATTGGACATATTGCTGCTCATCAGAGAAAAACAAGGGCTATAGACCCTCCTACTAGCTGTTCCTCAAAATTAGTGGGATCTTTCAACAAATAGTTAAGCAAGTAGATGATAATCAGAACATAACCTGCTCTGTAACATTAAGTTACCATCAAACCTTAAAAGCGCAACCACTTTAGTAAAACTGAAAGTGCTAGGTTAACTTTGAACTTACCTCACTAAGCTTTTAATTCTGCTTATAGGCCTCGAGTCACATTTTTTAATCAGTGGTTTGTTATGATTTTGTAAACAACAGGAAATGATGGTTATCCCACTGATGGGGACAGTGACAGATCAGAAAATGCATCAATGCAATTTCAGTATTCTGTTGTTTATTTGGGGTGATATAAACATAATGATATGTTTAATATTTTCGTCTATTAGACATAACCTGAGGTTTTAAAGGCTATCTAGTGTACACTGCCAAACATCTCCTTCCTGTATTACCCTGAACCACTGCTGAATCAGGATATTAGTGAGTCTTCTGTTCACCTTAACAAACAGTGTGCTGATAGCATATCAACTCCCAGCAGAGAGGGACAGACAGGCAGCAAGAGAGCAAATGCCCTTATCGCTGCCTGCCATATGATAGGATTAGCTGGAGTGTTGGTTAACAAAGCATTAATGAACAGTTTTAATTGCCTGCATGAATTCCCTGCCAAGCACCCTGAACTACACACAAACGCACACATCATACAGATAACAACACAGGGTTGTGACGTGTTTTGTCCCATCTGAAATTGTGTCCAAGTGATAGAAAATTTGCATTCATGACTCAAGTACAGTCACAATATTACTGCTGTCGTTCCAATCTGTTTGTATACAATGTGCCACAGAGCATGGGTTTGAAGGCATTCATTTAATTTAACCTCCATTCACTCCTTCACACAATGCAGACTTAATTGAAATCAATATTGAAATCAATGTTTTTGATAAGCTCCTGGTGCCATATTACAGTCCAGCTTCTCTGCAGTCACAGGACTTCCAGCTGTCGCATGAAACCCCTCTGATTACAGCAGGGCAGTGAACATCTTCTATTTATTTTGCTATGATAATGCTGTTTTTTTACCAACCTTTGCCATTTCATCTGCCTACTATTTTGGATATGAGGCATATAATCAGCAATGTCTGCAGTGACACATTTCTGCAATTTTATTTTTTGTATGTAGTGCTGCTTTAGTGATTTTATTATATTTTATTCTTAGGTAGTATACGTATTTGGGTATCCAAATTCCCCCCTTTCCTCCTTCATCAGTAACACTGTGATAGCTGTTCCCATTAGTTAAATACCTTTCTCATTACAGACATTTTCACATGTCAAACAGTTTAGGAGGCTCAAACACAAACATCCCAAAATGGTCAGCAGCTTCTGCACTTCACCAGTCATGCTAATAATTAACTGCTGGTCTAACTGCACAGCCCAAACAGACACAGCATGCCTCTGATACGGCACTGACAGAGGAAGGCTAAAAGTATGCCACACTGCAATCAACACAAGATTTCAGCATAATCGTGGGAGAAGAATACTGAACTTGAGGTAAAAATTTCAGATTGTCGGATGACTAAATACAGTCTGGCATCATGAAATGGCTTATCAGTAGCACCATAGTTAAATTTTGCATGTTTTCTCAATTCCTTGGCAGAAGGTTCTTGGTTCGAACCTGTTGGCTGGCTAGGCAGGGAAGGCCTCTTTGTTTGCATGTTCTCTTGCTTTATGGTTGCCTTTGTGAGTTCTCTCTGGGTACTCCAACTTCCTCCTACAGTCCAAAGACAGGCATGTTAAGCTGATGACTTTTAACTGGCTGAAAGTATGAATAACCAAACAATATTGTTCCAGATAGATAGCTAGATGGACCGATCGATAATTTAGTGATCCCACAAGGGATAGACAATGATGGAAAGAAATGGATGGATACACAGATGCGTGTAGTCACTTCTGGCAGCTAACCATCAGAAATACATTTCCTATCAGTACTCACATAGTTATTTTAATTGTATTAAATGACAAAATCACAGGAAATGTCTCGAGGAAAAGTTTTGAGAAAAGATTCAGATTTGTGTTAAATTATACTCATTCACGTTCAAAAATTATGGTTTGAAGATGCACAAAGTAGATTTTCACTGGATGGAAAGGATTAAAATGAGTTCATCAGAGGGACAGCTCAGATTGAGTGATTTAGAGACCGAGTTGGAGAGGCAAGGCTTTAATGGACATGTGCAGAAGAGAGATAGTAGATATATTGAGCAAAGGATGTTGGGGATGGAGCTGCCAGGCAGGAAGAAAAGAGGAAGACCACAGAGGAGGTTCATGGATGTAGTGAAGGAGGACATGCAGAGGGGTTGGTGTGACTGCAGAGAACGCTAGGGATAGAGTGAGATGGAGGCAGATGATCTACTGTGGCAACCCGTAAAAGGAACACCCAAAGTTCAAAAACAATGCTTATCCATATGTATTTAATTGTGACAAGCGGGAAGTGAGAGACCAGTTTTACTATGAGCCTAACATTTTATTTGATAAGAATTCAGTACCAGCAGGTAGGGGTTTAAACAGAAGAATTTCTCTGTGTTGGAACAAAACAAGAAAAGAGATGGTAAATTTCCTTTCTGCTGGCACAAACAAGTGAAGCGCCCCAGTAGAGAGTATCATTGCCTCAGCAGATCCTCAACCAGAGAACCCAACCCATCTCTTCTAGCCTCTTAGGCCTTCTGCCATGCCACATTTATCACCAAATGTACTAGCACTGATAGCTCGACACTGAAACTCAGTGGCAGCCTCCTTTCTTTGTGGCATTTTCTTTAATATAGTGGCGTAAACAAAGAGATACAAGATGAAAGAAATACATGTTCTTTATGTGAGACAGTATGACATACAGATAAATAAAGGTAAAAGGACAAGCAATTCATAATTTACATATTCTCTCATTTGAATATTCATTTTCATTTATTTTTATTGCTAAGTGATTATTCTTAAAGACATCATGTGCTAAAACCTTATGATTAGGTCTTCACTGAGTCAGAAAGCATCACCTTATTACTGAAGAGGGTTTAATTAGTGTCCCATTTACTGTCAAGAACCATTTCCTTGTCAACGCAGTGCTCTCTAACTTAGACAAATTGTTAATGTGTTTGTGTCGCTCAAGGAACATCATGTGCTTGACACACTTTTCAGACTATTACCCATACAGCTTACATAAAAGTTCAGCTACAGTTAAGATAGCAACCTTTTAAAAAGAGGTTTAAAAAAGAGAGAAATTAAGATTTTAATAAGGCAGAAGAATGAAAAGTAAATGTTTGGAAAATGGGCACCGGATGTCACCATGGGAACAGTGTGAAACGTTGTTTTTGTGAAAGGTTATTGCAACACCTCAGTTTACTTTAGGAGGCACAAATGCAGGATTCTGCATCTCTGTAAAAAAAAAAAATTCAAGGAATAAAAATGAATTAAACAATGTTTCAAGACAACAGCAACATCTGAACTTGTTAACAGTTCACCATGTATTCATATTTGTGGCAATAAAAAGGTGGAAGACAGTATCAGTAACAACATTAATCTAAATTAGTAAGAAATCTTTGGCCAGGAAAAATCCAAATTTAAGATAATTCAATTCACAATTTTAATAGAAATTAATAACTTGTACGAATGTATGACATTCAACATTTTCATTGAAAACCCAAATGTTAACCTCCCGATAATGTCAGATGAAAAGAAATCACTCTTTTGGGCACCCCAAATCCTCTCAATCCAACAAGACGGGCAAGACATAAGAACTGCCATTTTTGATATTTGAGCTATTTTTCTGGCATGGCTGTGTTGTACCTGTAAATCACATTAAATGCTGAGACTATCCCAGAGTGAGTGTTTTTATAACAGAAACAAAACCACCTAATTCAATGGCTTGGTCTTAAAATTTCTGAAATGTCTCTGTTACAAGGATTCTTGTTTTTCTTACCCCCTTTTTTCCTCCCTCTCCCTCACCTCACCAGACTTACCTCGTTTCCCTTTCTCACCTTTGATTGGCTTTGGAGTTTGCCCTTAATTGCGCTCACCTGTCACACATAATATAAGGACTGCACTCACTTACAGCTCACTCTTTTCACTCCCACATAGAGTGGCAGCTCAGATGAGTTTGATTTGGTCTCCTGAGTTTAAGCGTCATTCTTAAGTTAATTAGTAACTTAAAATCCAAACTTTATTTTCTTTTCAGAGTTAGCAGACCATGTTGAGTTACCACTGATTACAATTCAATAAACTGAGATACTGCAACAGATTGATGGCTGTTTTATTCGCATCCTGACCGGGTGAGGTTTTGGTGATAACAACATTCACCTTCCTTTGAACCTCCTCATTAACATCACTATATTACAGAATAAATCCTTTTACTGAGATGGAAATATACTATATATGATACTATCCTTCACCAAATATCCTCAAAGCTAGTGAGTACCTAGCAAGCATGCATCATATGCAACATCTGCGGCCACTCTTCCTCCCATTCCTTAATGCTGCTTATGCAGAGAGGAAGGAATCTGATGTCATGCCTGCCTGCCCTTGGCTGTCAAGTCTATATACACACACACACACACACACACACACACACACACACACACACACACACACACACACACACACACACAAAAGCATGCATACATACACAGACAAACGTTATTTACAGTATAATTACTTCCATGGCAGTTCAGATGCAAGCCCATCACTGAGTATTATCAAACAACTGAGGCATGTAACAGTCTATAATACACAGAGGAAAATCTATGACTTCTATTACTGAGCCACACATGTGACCAGTGATATCGCCAGTGTAATCAAGAGGAAAAACAGTGTTCATTGATCTGTTATTTGTTTTTTTTTCCTCTATTAAATGAATCTATTCAAGTTTCATAAAAAATCCTGAGGTCATGATAACAGTTAGCAGCTAGAATATCCCATCAAACATATTCATTATCATTCAAATTTAAGGTTACCGCACAGAAATATGAATGACAGGAAATGACAGAAACTGTTTATTTGTTTGGCCTTTAAAGGGCCACAAATGCAAATCTGTGTAGAACACAAAATGATCACATTTAGATCACAAAGCCATCTCAAAAACCTGCTGTTCGCTCTCTTGCTCTCTCACCATAACCTGAGCCAGCCAAGCAGAACATGCACTTGTCTTGCTTCATGCATCAATTTTAACATTGCCGAGGGGCGTATTGAGAGAGATTAGATGTAATTAGGAGGATGTTTAAGAGACAGTTGCATATTAGCATGAGTTTCACGTGGTGCTGAATGCCAAGCAAGCATCTCCTGCAGACATTTTATGTTTACAGACAGATGTTCTATAAAGCCCAACTGCCCCATAAGGAAAGGAGCTCTGATTGTACTTCTCATACAGTCAGGAGGGGCAGGATAAAACTATCAAGGCATGCACATTCAACACTAGCCAATAAGAAAACACTTTTATACTCTATCCTGAGTTTTAGAAGATATATTTTGAAAGAAACATAAAGCAGTTATTGTGTGGATTATGTTCACTGTACTTTTAAAGCTAGGGCAGGAATATATTATTGTGCCATTGGGTCATTGTACTCATTTTTATTGTATTCAATTCTCAACATTTCATTATTTCCAGAAAACTTACTTACATTTCCTTATATACACATGTAATTTTACTCGTATGACTTGTTGCACAATATATTTTTAAGCAATAAATTGGGGGGAAAACACCACCAAGATATAGTAAATATAATGCAAATTAATTGATTTTTAATTGTTGATTTTTTTATTGTCAGAAAGTTCAATGAACAGTCCATTTTTTTTTTCTTTTAAAAAAGGACTTTTCTGGCAATTATTTAATTGCCCAGGTTAACCAAGTGCTCTGAGTGCAACACATAGCAAAAGAAAAACAATACTGTGATCTAAAAATTATCATTTTCTTTGTAAAATTCACCAGAACTGCTTTTACCTTGAAATAAAATATCTTTGGCTGTACATTGCTAGATTGGTGATGCATTTCTTTACACCGCTGCATCATGAATTGTCATTAAAAAGGCTAATTTCCCAAGTAAATCAAGCATTCCTGCTTTGTTGCACCATTCAAATCTTTATCAAAACAAACAATTTTCAGTGCGTCAGTTGCCAGCTCTGATGTTTTTTTCATCTCATATGTGCATCAAGTGGTTCAGACCAAAAAGCAAACAACAACAAAAAACCCACTATTAGTAAAACCATTTCTTTCCCAATCAACCAATACAACACAATCATTCTCAAAGAGATTATGATTGGAAAAATGATCATGTTCCCTCTAACATGTTAGCAAAGATTGTGACCAATGGAAAAGCATCAGTTTTGTTGTTCATCATTCTCTGTGTCTGAAATTAGTGAAAGATTTACTGTTTATGCAAGGCCAGTGGTGACATTTTGTTTTCTAAGAATTACTTTAAAAGTCTCACCTGAGTGAAACTCAGACTGAAACTTGTGAAGAGAGAAGAAAACAGGACTGACTCACACAGGCACACACACATACACAAAAGTAAATAGGACATGCTTCGAAGAAAAATGGCAGAGACAGATTACAGATTAAGCGTGCCACATCCAGCTCTCTAACTCCTCTTTCTGTCTCTTTTCACATGGTAAATACTTTTCTTTTCTTTGCCTGGAGAAAGTAGTGGGAAACAGTGAGTCAGACTGGAGTGCTCAGAGCTGGACTGGACTGTTAATGCTGCTCAATGAATTAAGAGTCGGTTCTGCTGGTTTACCATTTGAATGACTGGGAGGCTTGGGAAGGTGGTGAGCTCAGGACACAAAGAGATACTTCACAGCCAAAATGCAGTTGGGTTCACATCTACATGTCTAAATATTTGCTTCCAGCAACACAGCATATATTGCATAAGTAGAAAGACATTATACTGTTCAATAACACACAAAGTATTTTTGTTGTTGTTGTCCTTACATGTCTAATATCAATTTGATTGCTTGAACATCTCAATAACTTTTTTTATGTGTGAACCTTTTGGGATAAGCTTCGCTTACAAATGTTATAAATTAGCACCAATTTAAAAATCACAACTTTTAACATATTGACAATTTTAAAAGCACATCAAAGGACAACCTCAAAACTGAGCGCCTATCAGAATCCAACTGAAAGTCTAGCTAGTTGAGGAGATATAACAATTTACCATGTTTTTGGTAGTAACTACTAAATGGCTACTATCAAAAGCATTTTCTATTTTTCTGTTGTTCATTGTGCAAGATCATTATAGTTGTGGTTTACATAAATTGCCTGAACTACATTTGTAGTTCAAGCAAAACCATGTCGAGGATACAAGGATAAGTGCCCTGAAATCAGTCCACAACCGGCATTCATTCCTGGTTATATACTGCTGTATTCTTTGGACATCCTGAAGCTGATAAGTACGGAGCCACCTTCCCATGACAACTAGTGTAATCATGACGTTTGCAATACCATTGAGGTTCTCACTTTAAACCTTCAGAGACAAGGACAGTTTCTGTGAAATGGCATTGTTTTTTTGCAACTATATAAGATCCAAACCCTGACACTCCTTAAAGTTGAGTTCAGCTGCTTATTTTATTAAAGGGGTCCCTGTTCTCATAACTAACATAAAATATGTGACTGCTATTTGTTCTGTGCAGTGTTTGGCTGGGGGTAAGATGGTTGTGTGATGGAATAGAGAAAGTTTTTAAGCCTGTGAGAGCTTTGTTTCCCCAAAGGTGCTTTCAAGAACCCTGACATCGGTGAGGTGAGCCCATCAAGCTAGTCCTGATTACAGCGAGAACTTCACTTTTTTTTCACTTTGTTTTTACAGCATGTTACATCAGTTTCACAGATACCTATGAGGGTGCTATTTATACAGTCCAAATATCATATGATATGGCTTATTAAAATGTTTTGTCTAAATTGCCAACATGGTGTGAGCGAGCTTTGTGAGTTCAGGTTGTAATAATGTTAAAGACATGCACCTCTATCATAAAAAGTGGCACTCTACCACTACCACAGTGATAGAAGCTGAAGATATGTGCACTGAAATGAGAGTCTACATGACAGTGATGCCATTTAACTTAAAACTTAAAAGTCCACTGCAGCAGCACTCACTGATAGGCAGCAACCTCTGGTCAGGTCAAGAGACAGGAGTGATGCACCAAAATAAGCCAAATCCTTGGACGCTCCATAGAAATTCCATCTGCTCCCAGCATCTCTGTGCCAAACACCTCAAGACAACCCGAGGTGTGGTGTCCGTGCCCATATGGATGACAGCTGTTTTGGCAGCACCAGGGAAAACTACACAAGATTAGGCAGGTGGTTTTAATGGTGTGCTGTTTAAAGAATCGTTAAAAAACACAAAAACAAATCACAAAAGCCAAAATTAAGCTGTTAAGGATCAGCATGACCTGAATAGCATGGAACTGTTTGTATCTGCTAATGGCCTAATTAATCACATAGGCCACTGCATGTGTCACATAGTAGAACAACAAATTCTTTTCATTTCCACATCGCACAAAATTCCTCCCCACCCCCCTCCCACCGACCTCACTTCCTTTTCCATAGCAGGAATATCTCCAGGCAGTCTTGCAAGACAATGACACACAATTACCCAGAGCAAAAAAGCACTGTGGCACTGACAAATGTAGTTTTTACTGTGCAGGCAACACTATGTTCTCACATCAGCACTAACTACCTCCTATTTATCTCAGCCAAGGAAAGAGAGAAAAAAAATTGAAGGGAAAAGGGAGGCAGGGAAAGAGAAAGTCAGAGTGATCGAGACAGACAGAAAGAGGAGGAACTAAGCCGTGGGCTACGAGACACAGCGAGACGTTCCATGACAACCGAGCAGAAGGATTCAGAAACATTTCCTATTAGAAACGTCACATGCCAAATAAGCAATTGCTCAGCAAGAAGGTGCAGCTGCATAATGACCTATGGCTTATTTCTCATGCAGACATGAGTGACACTGGCTATTTTGTACAGCTCTATTGAATTGAAACTGATGTAATTCAGAAACACTGAAAGGCATTTTTATAGTTAGACCCTTCAGTTAAAACTGAAAAGTGTCACTACACCAAAATCTTTAGCCTATGGGCATTAAATCTTCTCTTTCTGTAATTCACCATTAATGTTACTATATATATATATGTATGTGTATGTATATATATATATATATATATATATATATATATATATGTGTGTGTGTATATGTGTATGTATATGTGTATATGTGTGTGTATATATATATGTGTGTGTGTATATATATATATATATATATATATATGTGTATATGTGTGTATGTATATGTATGTATATACACACGTGTGTGTGTGTGTGTGTGTGTATATATATATATATATATATATATATATATATATATATATATATATATATATATATGTGTGTGTGTGTTATTTAAATACTTTTTTTTCATCTTACATACTTGTATTGTTCAAAAGATGATATCTAAAAAAGTTGTTCCTACAATTAGTATTGTTATGATAATAGATCTTGACTTAACCTCAAGTTTTGCTAGTTTTGCAAAATGCCATTTATTACATTTGTCCAAATAAAATAAAGAACGTCTTTCTTTTGTCTCCAAATATGGTGACATTAATCTAAATGTCATGCTGTAAGGCGTGACATGATTTTCTAGAGACACCAGTTCCACAGGGCAGCCATGACTGAGATTCCTGTCTCTGCGGTCTTTCATTTGTGAAGGTTATCCAGAGAACCTAAACCATTCACAAACCCCGGCCTGTGTTTGTAGTTTGTTCATTGCCCAGCAATCGTATATGTTGTCTTCCTTTCATTTCTAAATCCCAGCATAATTATCAGCTAATACTACTTAGTTAAATGGTTTGAATAGCAAGGTGCATAACAAATTTACTCTCGACCTCCTTGCGGCTATATTTCAATTTTTGTTTAGTTGCTACTTTCTAAAAGAATTCTTCAACACAGAGGTCACAAAGGTGTCACAGTGTCTTTCAGAACTCAGTGAGCTGAGGCATAGTGCAAGAACAGCTGAATCAATGGGTATTTGAAGAGAGAGCTCTAATTGTATTCAGTCTTTAGCATTTAGAGCATTTCATAGTGCAGTGGGCACCAGGGGGCTTGAAGAATTAATCCATGGCCCCCTTTTCTTAAAGTTACTGAATGCCCTGAGTGGTACTAGCACAAAAAAGCACAAGACCCAGCAGCAATAGGAACTGATGATCCATGATGCCTTTGTATTGTGCTGGTCATAAAGACTTCTCAGTGTTTCCTTCATGCTTCCTATGTCTATTTTCCGTACCCGTATCTTTTGCTTTATTTCTGTACATTTGTTTGTCTTTGTGTTTTTGTGGTGAACATTCAACTGAGAACAGCAGATTGTTTTTAATGTGGATGTACATGTGGTATCTCAGTGCCCAATTAGCCACTGGGTTAGCTAAACTACAACAAGGGCAGCAACCTTTTACAAGTTGAAAGGCTTCCAGACACAGAAAGACAAAGTCTTGCATAGGACAGTGCACTTTCAGTTATTGTCTTAGTCATGAAATACACTGGGACAAAAATCCTTTCACTGTTCATGCCCACTGTAGGATTAAGATCATAAATTTGATAAGCGTTCTTTGTGGGGTGTTAGGCTTTGTGGTGTGTATACTAGTCAAGAAGAATGCACTTCTTTTCTAATCCTTGGAACACGATTTGAGTTTAGACGAATTGTTAGCTTTCCTTTATATCAAAGAGTTTCTAAAGGCTACAAAGCTCCGAGATCCTCAAATGACCTAAATGTGGGAATGAGAAGGAATGTCATAGTAGCTGCTAACAAAAAACATACATTTACACACACACACACACACACACACACACACACACACACACACACACATATATATATATATATATATATATATATATATATATATATATATATATATATATATATATATATATATATACACACGGTTCGGTTCGATACTTTGGTGTCACGGTTCGATAATTTTTCGATACAAAAAATGTTCATGCCTTTTTATCAATTTGTCATTTATGAAATTTTCACGGCACATTCTGCACCACATCTCTGTGCGTTCATCATTTGTTTAAAGCCAGCTCACCTCCTGCAACCACTTTTCCGAGAATACGCGCTTCTTTTGTGGTTCGGACTCCTTCTGACATTTCTTTGAAGGTGGAGGAACATCACAGTAATTGCTTAAAGGAGCTTGCTTCTTCGACATCTTTAAGAGTTCTAAACAAATGTCTGTCCTCCTCCAGAAAATCTTATGTATACAAACACGCGTTGCAACTTCTTATCTTGTGCGCGTTTTTTATTTTGACAGCGAATGCGCACCTGCGGACCACTTATGTGCAGCCCTGGTTATTTAGCTCGTCATATTGCAGCCACAGAAATTCTTTTGTCCATGAAACCATAAAGCTGCACTTTCTTTTTGCCTTATAGTCTGATTTTTCCGTTTTGTGGTAAGCTTTTCTTTGGCTGTCCCTTCTTCACCCTGACCTGTCTTATTTGGCTCAGCAGAACGAAAATATATATCCTGCTGCTTTTACACAGGCACTCACATAACGCTCAGCGATTCTCTGCGCGATCAACCTCTCACATGTTTAAGCTGCGGGAGATTTCACTTGTCATGTTTGCATAGTAAGCTAATGATTGATAAGACGATGTCAGAGGAATTGGTGCGCAAATTATCATCACTCACCAATCAGTGCTGTCGCTCTCTATACACAGTTCGCGCGATTGCAAAATGAAAGCAAAAAACAAGCGCAAATTCAAACGCGATTTCAATATGTCACATATTGACAGTGGCTCACCGATGCCAATGACATAATTACCCAGCTACATTTCCGAAAGAATGCAAAAGCATTGACATATATTTTTCCTTCCTACGATAGGCCGACGGGCAGGGCAGGGCAGCCCGACTGGAAAAATCACTAGCCCCGGGACGTTGGGCTAGCGATTTTGCGAGCCCTGTATCTGATTGAGGAATCACTCATCTTTGGAAAAGAGAGTTTATTACAGAGAAATGGCTCTTTCCAAAATAAAAGCTATACTATATGCTTCTTCTGGGCTATATTCTCAGCAGCATATTAAACATATCAGGTTCCCATAAGGAGAATCATGAGGACACTCGGCTAAAGTTTGTAGCATGCGTGCTTGTTGTTTTTGTCTGCTTCCACTTGTCTTTGCACTAGGATGATGTCAGAGTAAATGTGCAGTCATATTCGTTGTGTTCCCACTAGTGCTGTCAGCGTTAATCTGAAATGAGGTTAACGCCACAACACGGCAAATCTCCGTTAACGAGCTACCGCGGATTGCCCCGTGCGTGGGGCTGGACGGCCAACACGTTAACGAGCTAACTGCGCTAACACACTAGTTCCCACCCATGTAATTGAGCATTGCTGGCACATCCAACATACTGTTTTACTTTAGTCCATGACGCACTTACCTTCAGGGTCATACTTCACATGAAAACCAAAATAGTTCCAAACGCCAGATCTGAATGAGGGTGGGGGAGGTTCAATTTGCCATGTTGCAAGGAGAGCTTAACTTCTGTCTCGCTAGCTTGCCCTGCGCTCAGTGAATCTGTGGGCCTTTCTCAATATGCGTACTTGTGCGTACTTGCGTTCTCGTGTACTCGTGATACGTCATCAGTCGGAGACCAAGTACTGTTCCAATTCGAAGTACGCATCAAGCCGAGAACGCGAAAAAGTCCCGGATGTGTTCTCGCTCCGCCCGTTTTATCGAGCATGCATCGGTGGTGACTTGTGTGGACTTGGTACAGCTAAATATCCCAGAATGCATTTCGTCCAAAACTCAAACGCGGCAATGGCGGACGAGCGGGTCTAAAAACTTTTAAATATTACTCTTTCTGGGTCACAAAATAAACTTTTAAGTTCTTTTCAAGCGAGAATGTAGCTGTGTAAACTTCGAATATCTGCTCAGTTTATCAAGATATCATATATTTCCAAACGAGGTCCGACGTTTTCGGAGACGTCTGTGACCCGCCAGCTCCATAGCAGACAGCGAGGTCGAGGATTATTACAGCCGGCGAGAACAGCGGACTTCCGGCAGATCGTTTAACCCCCCCACGGTCTTTTCGCTACTCAGGTTAAACAAACCCCAGCAGCTGTCTATTGTATTGAGTGTCCATTAAAATGAAAATAAAAGCGTTCTAACATCTCACCTGCTTGTTTTTATTAAGGTATGTACACGTATGTACATGTACACTATTTTTATTAATAGAGATTTCACTACTGAGGTTAAACATGATATATAAGTCACTTAGATCACTTCTAAATGTTAATGTTTGGCTTATTTCGGCTTTTTATTTGTTCCTGAGTAAACCGGTTTGGCTGTGATTAAAGTTAAGCTTCATAACATATTACTCACAGTTAAATTAAGGACGGCAGTAAAAACTCTGGACCTGTGACATCATCAAGTACGCTGGTGTTCCAATTGTACAAATCGCGAGTCCGTGCTCGCGTTCTCGGCGAGTCCGTACTCCCGTGCGTTCTCGGCGAGTATGTACCCGCCGAGAACGCGAGTACGTACTCGCGTACTTGAGAATTGAGAAAGGGCCTGTGTTCGACTACTCCGCCTAGGCTGCACTGTCGAGCGCAGATCCACTGAGCGCTCAACACAGACAGCACCGTCAGAAGGAAAGTTGATAAAATAAATTAAAAATGCTGTATTGTTCGATACATATGCATACCGAACCGAAAGCACTGTATCGAACGGTTCAATATCAATACGAGTATCGTTGCACCCCTAATAAATAAATAAATAAATATATATATATTAGCGGCGCAACGATACACAAAATTCACGGTTCGGTTCGATACTTTGGTGTCACGGTTCGATATTTTTTCGATACAAAAAAATGTTCATGCCTTTTTAATTTGTCATTTATTAAAATTATAAATATATATTTTAACTCAAAAGTACAGTTTTTAAATTTAATGTTGCTGAAACAACAAAGTAATAAAAAAAATAAATCTCTCTGATCGAGAAATCACTCATCTTTGGAAAAGAGAGTTTATTACAGAGAAATGGCTCTTTCCAAAATAAAAGCTATACTATACGCTTCTTCTGGGCTATATTCTCAGCAGCATATTAAACATATCAGGTCCCCATAAGGAGAATCATGTGCTAACGGCTGTCTAAATGACTCGGGTAAAGTTAGTAGCATGCGTGCTTGTTGTTTTTGTCTGCTTCCACTTGTCTTTGCACTAGGATGATGTCGGAGTACATATGCAGTCATATTCGTTGTGTTCCCACTAGTGCTGTCAGCGTTAATCTTGTTGAAATGACGTTAACGCCACAACATGGCAAATCTCCATTAACGAGCTACCACGGATTGCCCCATGCGTGGGGCTGGACGGCCAACACGTTAACGAGCTAACTGCGCTAACGCAGTTCCCACCCATGTAATAGAGCATTGCTGGCACATCTGACATACTGTTTTACTTTAGTCCATGACGCGCTTACCTTCAGGGTCATACGTCACATGAAAACCAAAATAGTTCCAAACGCCAGATCTGAATTAGGGTGGGGGAGGTTCAATTTGCCATGTTGCAAGGAGATAGGGTAGCCAACTCCCTGAGAAATAAATAAGGGACACCTTGTGGCCAGGGCCGGGCGAACCAGTTGTCTTCACCCTTCCCAGTGTGGTGAATTTTTTAGCTCTTTTTTTGTGTGTGAAATTATTTTTTAACCATTTGACTTGAATTTGATTTAAGTAGATGCATATTCTTTGTGATATCAACACATGGGAAACAAAAATAATTTAGCCATTTATTTTTAGCTCAAAATGACAACATTAACACAATAAAACAGGTCTTTCTTAAACAGAAGCCTGTCATGCTTAACTTTTGAGAATAAAAGTAAATCTTTCTTTAAAAGAACTTAAAATTATATAAATTAATAGAAAACAATAGAAAGAAAAATATTCTTGTAACAGTGCACATTTAGTGCATTTAGTGCAATTGGCTTCAGTAGAGGCATTATTTCAGCTTTTGCTCCCGTTTGTAAACCCACTTGTTCCCATGATTACGCATCATAACTCATCATCATTATTCATCTATGTATTACTTTTATGTGTTGGTATTACTCATCTATTTGTTGTAATTGGCTATCCTTGCAGTTGTTTATTACACAAAATAAATTATATTATCACACTTCTGGCCACATAGCGCTGATATTCACTGCACATGCCCATTTTAACCTTAACCAGAGGGTTTAAAAACAAACAAACCAGTGTTTACATACCATATCTGCTTCTGCCGTGGCCTGGTGGACAAAAATTGGTTAAGGGTTCCCCGAGCTTTCACGCCCCTCATGTTCTTCATGTGCCCACCATTAGAAGCATGCCTATGGAAAAAGTGCGCCGGGACACAGTGCAGTGCGCTTTATAGGTGTTATCGTGCACTTTTCCAGCCAGTTTTCCTTTTCCCATTCTTCCCTGTACTTTTGCAGTCTTTTTTTCTTTCTCTGAGAGGAACAAACATTGCTGGTCTAATGCTGGGCTCACACTGTGCGATTTGTGGCCCATTTTGAGCCGATTTTTGAGTCGTGCGACCGTTTTGGCGATCGGCCCGATTTTGGCCTTCATCGTGCATCGTGTAGTATAGGTGGGGTAACAAGAAGCGATTAACACCTCACGACCAGCTCCCGATCATCAATCGCTCGTGAGGGTGTCACCGCAGCCGCTCACACTGCTCACACGCAAACACGTAAACGTCGGTGAAAAAGACGGAGCAGCACGGCTGTGCAGCGTGTGATCTGGACACAAGCGATGGAGGCACAACTTGTAGAACTTTGGAAAGCTCATCCAAGCCTTTTCGATGTGACATCACCAAATTATCACGACCACAACAACCGTGAAAATAGTTGGATTTACATTGCTGCTCAATCACAGCTGCCTGATCATGTTTTTCATTAGCAATTTATCAAAGTTGATGGTGGTGTGTGTTTGTGTGAGTAAAAGACAGAGAGGGAGAGCGAGCGACAGATTTTCTGTTATAACCTTCATTTTATGGAGGCACAGTGTGAGCACTCAGGTCGCATCAGAGCATCGGGCGGTATAGTGTCAGACCTGCATCGTGACCTACGAACTTATAACCCATGCGAGTCAATCGTGCAGTTTGAAAATCGCACAGTGTTTGCCCAGCTTCAGGTGTACTGTCGTCTGAGACTTGCACCGCAGTGTCGGCGTTTGTTTCCCTGTTGGCCATGCTTTTTGTTGTGGTCATCTGTTGTCTTCCGGTATTTTCTCCGCAAGCGACCTTTCCTCAACCAATGAGATGAGCGGTAATCTGAATTGTCATACTCGAATTGTCATAAGTGTGCTGTCAGCTCATTGGTCACAAAGCAGGAGCGGGGCTGGGAATTATGTTTTCAAACAAAGCGTTAATTACATTAAAACTTATAGACTACTTTTGATTCTCACTGTATTACGGGACAAAGTGCGTCCCTTATTAGCTCAATACGGGACGTGTACTTTTGTTTCTAAATACGGGACGATTCCGTTTTTTAAGGGACGGTTGGCAACCCTACAAGGAGAGCTTAACTTCTGTCTCGCTAGCTTGCCCTGCGCTCAGTGAATCTGCGTTCGACTACTCCGCCTAGGCTGCACTGTCAAGCGCAGATCCACTGAGCGCTCAACACAGACAGCATCGTCAGAAGGAAAGTTGATAAAATAAATTAAAAATTTTGTATTGTTCGATACATATGCGTACCGAACCGAAAGTACTGTATCGAACGGTTCAATATCGATACGAGTATTGTTGCACCCCTAATATGTGTATATATATATATATATATATATATATATATATATATATATATAATATATGAAAATTAATGTTACTGTACATTACTGTGAATACAGTCCAGTCTGAATGTTAACTCTGTGAAAACTGTCACACAAGGTGATGATGTGAGATATTTATTGCAAAACTGTATTTATTGAAAATTTACCACAGCAGAGGCAGTAAAATAAATTTGGTCTCACTGGAGGAGGAGAAATCAATTAAAAGCCTGTTATATTCAAACAACATGCACCAGTAACCTACAGTCTGTAGTTTTGGTCCCGTAGGGTGAACATTACTGGGTTATCATTACATTTTCCATTATTACCAAGACATATCAAAATTGACAATTACATTTTTTCAATATGCAATAGAAACATAATCATGAAATCAGTAAATGTGACCTCCCAATGCCTGAGGCACAGCAAGTCACAAAGCAGCGCTGTTCATCTTAATGATCTCATGCTGCATTTCACTCATTACTCTTATAGTTTGCAGGCTGTTGTATCCTCAAGGCTCATGGGACCTTTACTTTAGTTCTATGTGCAAAAAATACAGTAGTTCAGAGCAATGATTTATCACAGTGATGCACATATTTTCCAATTGATCCTCACTGGTAAGGGAAATCTTTACAAATCCTAAAATATTGTTGAGTATTGGAAATCTATGAGATTCAAATCTGAAATGACGTATGTGTCACATGGCAGGTCTAATAGGCACTGACATAACAGCAGATCATGTTGTTTTCAACACAGCTCCGGAGAATATTTCCTGTTAAGGGAATAGTACTGTATTTTTAAAAATATTCATTTGTATACTTTGGGGTTTTTTTAATCTAAGATTTATGTAGTGTAGTAAAAATCAGATTGTACTGATTTTGTAAAAAGGTCAAATGTGAAACAATATTTGGATGCAAACTATAATTTCATATTTAGATTTTATATACCAATATCTTCTGTTTATAATAATGGATTGCATTTATATAGTGCTTTTTGAGACCCTCAAAGCGCTTTACAATTCAACTATTCATTCACACACACTGGTGGAGGCAGCTACAGTTGTAGCCACAGCTGCCCTGGGGCAGACTAACAGAAGCAAGTCTGCCATATCGCGCCATCGGCCCCTCTGGCCATCACCAGTAGGCGGTAGGTGAAGTGTCTTGCCCAAGGACACAAAGACCGAGACTGTCCGAGCCGGGGCTCGAACCAGCAACCTTCTGATTACAAGACGAACTGCCACGATGGCCATTTATATAGCCTTTGTTTATATAGCAATTTTAGCAATTTTCTAAATGTTGCCAATACACATAAAATCAGTAGAATTTTAAGCATAGTTTTAAAGCTAAAAGACATTTTATGAAAGTTTTACCTAATGAGAGTTTGACCATATTTGATCTTGAAGAAGAGGTCAGAGGTCCAAAGTAGTTTAAGATTTTGAATCCCCATATATCATTTCCCATATGTTGTCAATACAAACGATGGTAGTAAGAAGTTTCCTTTTTAATGGCTCTATATATCATTATTAACACTTTGACCTGCTATTGGCCTTGATTGAGAGGTCAGAGGTCAAATGTGGCATACTTTAAATCTTATATGATACTTTCTCGATATTGACATTACATTTTGTAAGTGACATTGCATTTTGTCGATTTTCAACCAATAAATTGTTATGTAAAGCCCTTTCATTTAAATGGGTTGTTAACACGATCCCAAAGTTTTATCAAGATTCATTCAAAAATTTTAGAGCTAACATGCTTACAGACACAAAATGACACGCAAACACTGCCAAAACATATCCTGCCTGGTGGAGGTAATAATCTTATCTTATAAATTCAATTCAGTTTTATTTATATAGCACCAAATCATATCAGCAGTCACTTCATTACATTACATTGTGATCTACCATCCATTACCAATCAGCAATCATGTCTTGGTCAGTTCAGTCTGAAAAGATTTGTTTTTGTCTGTCCTGTGTTATACACTTCCCTATTTCAAATCACACACAATGTGCTGTGATACTTTCTCAATTCAGTATTAAGCCCTAAAACATCAGTTATGTATACAGGCATGTACGTGTCAAAAATTACAATTAAATTAATGACAAACAGCATTTATATGGTTCCACACAGGAGACTGTGTGTCATTGTCCCCTAAGACCTGCCGCTTTCTCTCTCTCGCTCTATCAACACTCAGGTGAAGCTGAGAAAGCTTTGGTGCCTCGTCCTAACCCTGCCCATGGGTATGGCAAGACTCCCAGCACCCCTGCTTGCCAGAACCATCACATTTTGAAAATAAAAGGCCAGCTGTATACAAATTTTCCACATTTGTGTCATCAGGACCTTGTCTTGATATTTTGGAACCATAAAATCTTTAAAGTATAGTGTGAGGATCAGATCTAGTGTACTAGATATAACGCAGTGAAGTCATCCATAACATTTTTAAGGAGGATGTTTCTTAAAGCCTTGCAGCCTGACTGACAGAGGCATTGGTTTAAAATGCATATTTGTATTTGCAAGATTAGCTGCAAGCCAGGATTTTTTTTGTACTGTTCAGCTTATTATCTATATGAAACAGTGTGGTAAGAAGCATAATAGTAGATGCAAACATGTTTCACTGTAGTTAAATAAACTAACGGAAGTACTCAGCATGAGCTTATTGTTTTAACGGATCTCAAGACAAAGTGGACAATGAATAAATAATTAAATAGATCGAAGATTAAGAGACATTTGCTGGGTAACTGTCATGAGTTGTGGCATCAGACAGCTTTTCCTCTGCACATGAATGGTGCTGATCAGAAGCTGTATGTGTGAGAACTGAGCTAATGGCGACTGTGTATTAGCGATGCTAATTGGTGCAGCTTGCAAGTCATGCAGTAAACACATCAAACTGTCATTGTAATGAATATTATTATAGCCAGTGATTTCTTCTGTATATAATTCATTTGACAGTTCCTGTGCGTGAACTCAGGTGCATTTAGCTTGAATGTTATTTTAGTATCAGTTATGGACTCATGACTGACCAGCAGCTCCTTTTAAAAAAATTTCTTCAAACTTAAAAAATGGCACTTTTTTTTAAGTCAAAGGCAGTGTATTATTGACCTCTGTAAAACAGCTCACATTTTTACAGGACTATATTTGCAGCCCTGTGAAATCGCTTTGTGAAATATCTTTAGCTGAAATGACTTTATGTAATTGTTTCCATGTGACTTTATCAACCTCTCCCATCAAAGTTGGGGATTTTCATCCACTTTTCTTTACAATGTTGATTCACTTCATTCAGGTTTGTTGGCATTTGCAGTAAGCAGTGATTTCAGGGTGTAGTGTCACAGGAGGAGATCTCCATCATCTAATCATGCCTTCCCTATTTGAGTTGGACTCTGGAACCTGATGGGAGATCTGTGTGTTGTGCTGAGTGAAAGAAGGCAACTTGAAAGCTGTGCAAGCTAAAGAGTAGAAAACAATGCAAATAAACATTCACTTACGTTGCAGTACTGTGCACACTGGATCCTTTGTAACAGTGGTGCTATGTATTATGGCCAAACATCTTTTCTTTGCTGTCATGTGTCCAAAGGATATTGTGTCAGAAACACTGTGTTTTGTTCAGATCGAGGGAAATCCATGCCCGGGAAGATTGTGGCATTGCATCAACACGCACCTGAATATTCCTGACAAGCAAACTGCCAAAACCTTTGGTTTTATAGATGCAGACAACTTGCTGATGATCAATTATTTAAGTGCATTTGATCAGCGGCTTCTGACCAATACTTCGATTCACAGACCAAAAGACAAATATAGACCAACAGTATAGGGCTTCTAGGTGTCATTAGTATTTTTAAAAACCATTAACTGTAGAACTGGACAACTGACGTAACCAACATCAAAGGTGCAGTATCTAAAGATCCCAATATACTGTGTCTGTCAGTGGACTTTTTTTTCTTTTACATGGAGTCAGCTGGAACAGATTCAGCCTCCAATGGACCAGAGCATCCAGAGTAGCCTGACTGGCTCTGACTCATGAAGAAAGGGAGAGTGAGAGACAGAGAAAGAGTGGAGTATGACCTCGAGGCTCCCCTCCATCCACCCACCACCATTCACCCATCCATTCTTAATGGGATACTCTAACCTGGCTGTTTAACACAAATTAACATCAAAGCTCCCTTCAGACGGAAGTCTGGCTTTGGAAGCTTTGGGCTATAATGGCCTGTTTGGAGGGCATTAAATATATACGGTATGTGTATGAGACACAAAATGTCTAATAAATGTTCTGATATGAAATTTATGAAATTTCAATTTATGAAATTTATAGAAATGTATGGTGTTTTTCCGAATCATATGTTGTAATGTCGTACAGCAGGACTCATTCATGTTGGGGACCACACAGACAGCCAACACAGTTTTCTCAGAAGAGACCTTGTAACTGGTTAACTATAGTTTTGACTAACATACGCGCTAACTGACAAACCAGGTGACCATATGTCAATTAACAGCTTTTGTCAATGCTGAGATAAATTGGTACTCATTGTTATTTTGCTTGTCATTGCAACAAGTGTCTTTGATCAGTTTGTTCTTGTATGTTTTCAGTCAACACATTCCTGTCATCTCCACCCGAGAATGCAGTGTTGAGGTCATGGTTATTTCACATGCTTAACAACAGATTTTGCAAATTTATATAAATATCACTTCACTGGCATCAACCAGCCTGCAGCGCTTTCATTTATTAATATCTATTACACAAAACAATTCTAAAGTCTAAAGTTTAATTTTGGGGGGTAAAAACTGCCGTGGCAGCATTACACTGAAGAGCTCCTAAGCAATTGACACCGTTACGTCTTACACAACGGGCCCATGCAAGCAATGAAGTAGACAAGTTCCCTTGTTTGTTTATCCATTAATGATAAATATCCATTCACTGAGGGCAAAATTAAATGAAGTGCTGCTCGACATTGAGTTCATTAATCTGTAGCGAGGAACAGTGGGAGAGTGGTTATGGCTTCCTGCTGTTAAGTGATTCTAGTTGGCTGGCATAATGATGTTAGTTTTACATTAACTTGATAATATTCTCTCCCAGAGGTGCTGCAAAATATGCTTCCATCAGGGAAGACTGGGATGAAACTAATTTGTAATGATGTTGTCAGTGTGCTTGATAATAGAAATTTTTCTTTCTACATTTTAGGCATTTGACTTTCTGGATATATTTTTTTTTTTAAATTACAAAAACAGACTAAAGGGAAATGGCTAATAAGGACTTCTGCCTCTACTGCTAGACCATTTTTTAACATTATGAAGCATTGTTTTATGAATTAAAAATACTATATCATTCTTCTTACCATTGTTACTATAAACAGCATACATATCCCATAGCAAAATAACTTAGTAACAGCAGTTGCATCTCTACTGGTTAAAAATAAGAAAAAGTCCTATTTGTTTGTGCTTTTTTTAAGGATGTTTAACATATATGCAAGTTCAAATTCATGAGTAGCTGTACTGCACTGAGCTAAACAACAACATCAGCATGCTACTAACTTATGCAAGTTAATGTTTTCATGTGGCTGTAGTACCACGTAGACATACAATACTGCAGAAAAAAAAATGTTGAATCAAGCACTGTCTGGCAGCGGCACATTTGGTAGGCTAAAGGATCTCAAAAACCAACACATCATACTAATCTAAAGAAACTCCAGAACAGCTGAGAAACAAAGTCACTGACACTTATCTGTCTGAAAAAGGATACAAAGCCATTTCCAAGGCTTTGGTGTTCCAGTCAAACACAGTGAGAGCCATCATCAAACAAATGGAGAAAACTTGGTGGTGAATCTTTCCAGGAGTGGCCAACCTACCAAAATTACTCCAAGAGCACATCAATGACTCATCCAGAAGGCCACAAAAGAACCAAAAATAGCATCTAAAGAACTGCAACTCTCACTTATCCCACTTATGGTCAGAGGTCATGATTCATAATAAGTAAGAGACTAGGCAAAAATGGGTTTCATGGGCGAGCTCCAAGGAAAACCACTGTTGACCAAAAAGAACACAAAGGCACAGTTTAAAAATTGCATTTTATGTTTAATTGGGTTGTCTTTGTCTAATATTAAAAATTTGTTTGACAATCTGAAAAACTTAGGTTCAACACATATGCAAAACAAATATCCATTGCTACACAACATTTACTGATATGTTCATATTGGACTCGCTGAAACAGCACACTGGTTTGCTGTTTGATTCAAACAAGCTGCACTAGTTAGAGTCTGTCAGTCACAATACAAACACTTCACAGCATCCATTCACTTTTGTCAGAATGAGCAATGCTCATGTCATATTCTTCAGTCGTAAGTACCATTCGCTCAGTTCACCATTCACTGAAAACACAATCATGTGCTTTTGAGCACATTCATGCACAACTCAGCACCACTCTGGTGAATTCAGGGTAGAACAGAAACTATTAATTAATCTGTCACATTCAAAACCAAATCCTTTGTGTTGCTGGAGCCAGCAGGTGACCAAAAACCACACACATACAAATTTCCTGTGCTACTTCACTGCAGTTCCCTTTAACAGGCTTCCCATTTAGCAAGGTTTGTTACTGCCCCAGAGAGTGAGACAGAGGCCCCCCAGTACACTGGCTGAATGGCTTCTCTGGTTCATAGCAGGTTGTTCCTCTCCCTCATACAATTAATGCTTTACTGCCAGGTATGCAGGTCACCAGTGACAGCACTATTATAATGTTATGTGAATTGATGGCTATTATTTATTCTAGGAAAGTGACTTGTATATCTCTGAAGAGCAACCACATATTTTATGAAGCAAAAAAAAGCAAAGTGGGGGGTTTCTGTAAGACATTATGTATAAAGGCTCATTGAGCTCTGCTTTCAAAAACCTGCATAGATGTAACACTGTCTTTGAAGCCGGATTTAAGAAATAAGTGCTTTAAGTTAAAGTTGTAAAAACATATTTAGCGCCATCTTGTGCCAATACGCAACGTGATATCATCAGGTTGATTGGTTACATTCGTTTATGTTAGCGAACTAATACCCAATGATGTCAACTTCTGTACTGGCACAAAGTGGCGCTAAATATGTTTTTAAAACTTTAAGCACTTATTTCTTGAATCCGGCTTCAAAGACACCGTTGCATCTATGCCAGTTTTTGAGAGCAGAGCTCAATGGTGTAAATATAACTTTATACCATTATAAATCTAAATACAGCAGTGGTGCAGAATGAGAAGCCTGAAGGACTAACGCCAGACCAATGTCCGTTTTTAGGTCAAATCAGAATCGGAATGCCTTATTAATCCCATGGGGGTAAATTGTTTTGTTACAGATGCTCAATTTAAATATTAATCTGTAAAAGAGAAAATGTAAACGCTCTCTCTCTCCCTGCAGGGCAATCTTTATCCTTCAAGCTCGGTCCTCTACCAGAGGCCTGGGAACTTGAGGGTCCTGCACAGTATCTTTGCTGTTCCTAGGACTGCGCTCTTCTGGACAGAGATCTCAGATGTTGTTCCTGGGATCTGCTGGAGCCACTCGCTCAGCTTGGTGGTCATTGCACCAAGTGGTCCGATTACCACTGGGACCATTACTGCTATCACCCTCCACATCTTCTTGAGCTCTTCACTCAGTCCTTTCTTGGCTTCTCATGTTCCGTTTTCCTTATGTTGTTGTCCACCAACCATGTCTGGTTGGTTAGCCAGCACCAGCTTGTGTATCTGGACCTGGAAGTCCCACAGGATCTTGGTTCAGCCTTCATTGACGCGTGCGCGTGTGTTAAAATAAGGTGCAATAGAAAATTTAATAATCTAAACTTAAATAATAATTTGTACAATATAAACAAGATATTACAATTGAAACTAGTCCAGGTGTCAAAAATCTTGAGTCCTGTGTTGGGTTAGCTAACCAGTGCATGAAGCTCTTTACAAAAATGTCAGCCTCATGATTAAAGATGAACAAAAGCAGGCACAGTGAACGTAATTCCAGAGGTTTTCAATCATGTGCTATTGAGGCTCAAGAGTCTGCCGGTTTCCGTTCCAGCCAACAGTGAACAGTGCAGCAGCTGATTTCACTGATTACAGTTTCAAACTGAGTCACAGAGCATGTGATTTTTCAGTGTGTACCGTCTTTAGCACTTTTTCATGCACATGAGAAAAGAAATAGAGAAATGGCAAAATATTCAGCTTGTATATCAATGGAACAAGATATGTCAATAGACTCTTTTGTATGTCACTGTCAGCATTTGTCATAATGCCATTCATTTCTTCTGGATGTCTGTGTTGCCATAATCAAACTCGTCTGACACTTCAAACCTGCCTTTCACACCTGTTCTGTTTTCTTACCGGTAGTAGCACCAGTTTGCTCACCTGCCTCCACTTCCCCAATCAGACTTAATAGTTATGGTCCCCAATCAGGCTTATTCTCTCAAAATAGTAAAATGAAAAAATAAAAATACTAAAATGATTCAATCTAGCCTTGACTTTATTTACCCTTTTTGATTTGTTTCATGCTTTTGGGTTGTTCATTCTGAGCTGTGACAGATTATATGTAGCAGGTTATTAAAAATAATAGTTTTTAGTCAAAGTAGTATAAATGAGCCAATACTTACAACACTGTGTAATTACTAGAAAATCTGGCTTCCAAGAAGCCAGATGTTTTACTCATTTTTACTGTGGTCTTGAGCAATGGTTCTCTGGGTTTTTTGGGGGGGTTTGCACCAACAAGGTGATTCCCAAACAGCTAATTAGCCAAAAACTTGGCATATCTCAGCATGGTCTCTAGTGTGTCATTGTAAAATTGGAGACTGAACTAGTGGGGTCCCAGAAAGTTCATTCTATTCTTCTGGATGTTGTGTTGCATAAGTTGAGGATAAAAAAAGAAGAAGTGGCAGGTCTGAAACTCGCAGAACTCAACATTATTGAAGCAGTGTGGGATCCTCTTGACAGAGAACAGAACAGAAGGCAGCCAACATCCAAAGAAGAGCTTGTGAGAAAAAAATGTCCTTCAAGAAGCCTGGAGAACTATTCCTGAAGACTACTTAAAGAAATGACAAGAAAGCTTGAATAAGAGAGTTCAGGCTGTGTTGAAGAATAAAGGTGGTAACACCAAATAATGACTTTCATGCTTGTTTGAATCCTACAAACTCTGTTTTTAACCTATACATTTTTTCACTTTTCTCTTTTGTTTCTTGCAAAATATGAAGAAACAAAAGGTGACTCGAGGCTTTGTACTGTAGCTATCTAACATAAAACACTTTCTTCATTTACTGAACCCTCCATCATTTAACAGGCCTGAGTGTTTCCCACTATGTGGGTATAGCAAAACTTATTCAGTAAAAGCTGTGACATTTTCAGTAACTTCACCAACACACAGTCGTAAATTAGTAACAATAATGAAAAGAAGAGTGGAGTTGTACATCAAAACACTGCAGTTCAATCACTCACTGATAAGGTAAAATTATAGTTAGGTATTATATATGGTCACTATGCATAAATTAGCTAAATGTTATTAAATGCTATAAACTATAGTCTTAGATGCTTTGTCGAACGATCCATTTCCATTTCCTGTAAATATATAACGCATTATGTTTCGCTTAGAAAGTAAACATAAAAGAAACTTCAAGAATAACCCATGATTTTTACCTCCTCTGCCCTCTGTCTGTCAAGACTCACATGTTTGTTGACCTAAAGCTACAAATACCAACAAATTATTTTGAAAGTATAAAGGTCAAGGCACAATTTTACCCCTATCCTCCCTGACTTACAGGACAGCTGTCACTTCTAGACATGTTTATTTAGAATGAAATCTGCCTGCAGAAAGCATATCATTGCCCTCTCTTTGGAAATAATATAATCCAAACAGTTTCCTTACCGATTGCATCATTAGGGCAAGTTATGCATGTACGAAATTGGACTGATTCATCACCTGGACATAAAGCCAAAAATTCCTCTTGAAGCAAAATTGTTACGTGTGGTCAAAGAGACTGTCCTCCAAAGAAAACAGCGAGCATCAGTGCTTTCAGTCAGCTGTCAAGTAAGGGTTGACTGTGACATTGTCAGCTGCAAAGTCAAGAAGAGAGGATGTTGGGTCAACAGATAGGGTCTGACACCGTACTTCTCTTTACTGAGAACTTAAAGGACATCCCACATAATGATACGTTTGCTCCTACGGTCATTATTTCACAGCTGCTGTTCCAGGAGAAGACTGACAGCCTATCCAGTGATTATTCATGACTGGAATATAATATGATTCAGATGGAGTGATGCTTTTTTACCAAGAGACAGCTGGTTTAAATCATTTTCTTAAGAGGGTAAAGGTTTTATTTAAGATAATTAAGATAATCATATACTGGCTAGAGCAATAGTTAGGTCATATGGGTTAAAGTGGGTAGTAGGGCAGTATGGAGAAATGACTCACTTTGAAATGAGTTGCATAATAATTTCTGGCATGTGCTGCATTGGATTTTCTTTGTGGGCAGACTGTGGTCAGCTAACTTGTGTTTAGGCTGCTGCTGGTTCTATGTGAATTTAGTCAACAACAATCAGCAATATATGAGTAGTATAATAGCTGAGTCAGCTATCCAGCCACTAAAAGATAGACATCATTGTATATATACTGCCATATGTACCATCATTTAATTCTGTGTCATAATAGGCCACATCCTCTTCCAAACCATTTCACTATAAGGTTTCTACTCACACATTTTATTACTATCATGACTGTGCATGTCATTCTTCTGACATTTGGAATATTTGAGGCAAAATTGTGAACCATCGCCCTCCTCATTGTTATGATTAACGTTTGAGCTAAAATATGCTGAGTGCAGACTTGAAAAGCATGACATGGAATAAAAGCAACAAAAGGTAATATGCCGGCTTGTACACGAGAGACACGAGAGGCAAGAAGGAAATGTTTCCTGCCTTTTCCATAGCCTACATAAGGACTCAAAGTGCACAACAAAACACTTTAAATCATATTGTCGGTCTGTACATGAAGATGAATAACTATTTTAAATTGTTTACTTAAAACAATTTAAGTGTTACTAAAAAACCCAGTGTTTCTTCCCATTTATTTTGTTGAATCTATTAAAATTTCCAACACTAAAACTGTTTGAAAGGTACAAAATAGTGTTTTTACACCAAGAAGTGGATCCTCAAAGAGGTATTAGCTGAAAATGTGGCATAGCTCACCATGATGTGTCCTTAAAAATGGGATGAAGTGGGGTGCCAGCTATCTTAGTGGGTGAGATGACCATATGCGGTGGCCCGGGTTTGTGGATGACCCACGGACGGCCCTTTGAAGAAAGAGAAGGGGAAGAATTGCATGACATTTTCCTTCTCTCTCATCCCATTTTCCTGTCTATCTTCACTGCTCTACTATTGAATAAAGGCAAAAAACAACAGGATGAAATTGCACAAGTACTGAGCAGATGAAAAAGTGGTAGGCCTAAAAAAACAAAAACATTTCTCTGTACTGGAGGAACAGTATCTGAAAATCATATCTTTAAGGAATAGGGGGGAATTCAGCAAAGATCTGACACAGGACCTGAGAGATGCATCTGGCCCTTGACTTGAGTCCATGTGCCATCAGAACTGGCCTCAATGGAAGGGTGGCTGTCAAGATGCCAAGAGTAACAGGGAGGAAAGGCTGGCATATGCCAAATTACACAAGAACTGGACTTTAAATCTTATGGAGTGATCTAAATCTAAATTTGAAATTTTTTGTTCAAATCATATGTACAGAGGAGGTTTGGAGAGTTACAACAGTGAGTGTCTACAGCCATCTGTAAAACATAGTTTGTGACTGCATTCCAATCAGTGTTATTGAGAATTTTAAATAATAAAAGAATTATGAGTGCAGGTATTTGTTCATAAGCATAAGTGTGACAGATACAGAAAGATGACTTTTACGTACACAAATTGTAAGACTAGAGTGATTAAAAATGTATTCATGTAACTTTTAAAACAACTAAATTCATTAATTTCTGAATAAACTGTGTATGTGTTGGGATGATGAACCGGGAAAAAATATGCAAATATGTAAAAAGTTTTTTTTTAAAAATTGCAATGCGGCTAATTTGATGCTGTCATATTCCAAAAGCAAATTAAAATAGGATAGCTGTTTAATCCTTGTGCACACAGTTTGTCTTATTGTTTTAGGTGGTTGTTCACTTTGATTGCAGCAGCTTCATATAACCACGTCAGAACATGTTAAAACTGTCTGTCCTGTGAATTCTTACTCAATTACTCAGATGCAAAGCAAGTTCACAGGGTCACGAGGAAATAAAAAAATAGAACAGGTATAACAGTTTTCTTTAAATGAAAGCAAAAACAATATAAAAACATTTCTACATATACCAAGGTAATAAAAACAAGCCATTTCTCATTATCTTCTTTATTAGCAAGTCTTTAAGCATCAGTGCCATTTATTCTGATTTTAATTTGCAGCATTTGTCACAGTGAGGTGCCGACACACATTTTCTATTTTATTTTTTTTGCAAAAATCCAGACACAGCAAATCTATTTTCCCCTCCCCCTCCTTTTCAAACACTACTGTAATGAATTGGCATGAATGACAAGAAGGTAGTGTAGTGAAAAGCCTTTTTCTTGTCTCCATTAGCAGGTCCTGTGTTTCCACAGAGGCATCAAAGAGAGAGGAGCAGGAGAACGCAGGAGGGACAGGGGGGGAGGCAGGCTGCAAGCTTCAAGCTGCACACAGAGATAAAGACCAGACATATCTGTGTGTGTGTGTGTGTGTGTGTGTGTGTGTGTGTGTGTGTGTGTGTGTGTGTGTGTGTGTGTGTGTGTGTGTGTGTGTGTGTGTGTGTGTGTGTGTGTAAGGGATTAGGCTGACTTTGACTGGCTCTGCTCCATTGTGACAGCGGCTTCTACGAAACTGCACACTGCCACATGATGGACATGGCTTGGAATTGCACAGATAATGTCTTCCTTTCTCTCTCCATCACGCTCTTTCTCCCTCTCTCCCTCCCTCTGGCTTGCGCTCTTGCTCTCCCCCCCCTCTTTCCCCTCTCTCAAATACACACACTATACACTGTATAGTGTGCGATGATGTCTTAGCCTCAGGACACTTGAGTTTTGTAAATTTGCGAGCCTGAAAAAAACATGCCCTTCTCAAAACTGTAATCATATGCATTTGGTGATTTCTATCTGTTTTTGTTTTGTTATGCGCTCTAGATTTGTAAGTGCTGATGCGATAATAACCTGGGCACGCTAAACATTAGAGAAAATGTCATAAGGTCACTTTATGTGTATTTTGAACAGCTGAGTGTCTTACTGAGTGAAGATGTTTTCACTACATTGCATCTGTACTCTATCTGTGCTGGTGTTGTCCCTACAAGATCATACCACTTGGGCAAAAAGACCATAACAATAATAAAGGATCAGTATAACTAAATGCTTACCAGGGCAGGTCAAGGACCACTAGAGTGGTAGAGTTTCATATTTTAACAAAAAATGCATGATGCAAACACTTTTAATTACCTGTTGTGTCCTTTGTACGTATAATATATTGGTTTCCCCCTTAATGCTATTTATGTTTTATGTAAAGCACCTCAAATTACCTTGCTGTTAAAGGCTGCTGGAAAATAAACCTGCCTTGTCATCTAAATTGGGGTAGTCACAGAAAGTAAATAAAAGATAAATATAACTATCATGTCTAAAAAGCCAAAGATAAATCAGGGAACTCTACAGCATGGGCCTATCTTATCGCTATCTTATGAGTATGCATTGTCCCTCTGTCTCTTGGTGCCTCGCTTGTGATGTCTAGTTTTAAAACAGCTGCTCCCTTGTCACACGAGGTCACCACAGCATATGGCTGTACATGTTTTATTTGGCAGTTTTGTGATGCCCTTCCTGGTGCCACTCCAAAAGGGATTTGTGTCTCCAGCTGGAATCAAACCTTTCACTTGGCAAGCAAATGTGTAAACCACTACACTATGGAGCCACACTTTAGGAAAGCTACAGTAGCAGTGGCCAAAATGCTTAGCTAAAAGATTTGGAAATGGCAGATGTTACACTGATCTTTTACGTACGGTCTAGGATTCTAGTCTATGGTGCAGTAAACTGTGCATAGAGATGAGTTCTCAGCAGATACATGGGTCAAACACTAGGAGACTGCGGTTCGTCTTGTTTGAAACCAAAAGTTAATAAGGCAAGCAAGTCTTTTCCCTGACATGACAGCAACTTAACTAAAACTAAAACTAGCAAAACTATTTATGGCAATATCAGGTTGTGTAAAACTATATGCAGAGGAGAGTGAAGGAGCAAGAGGGGACAAAAAAGAGGGCCAGAGAGAGGTAAACTAAGGAAAGACTAAATAACCCTGTAGGAAAAAAACACAAAAAAGCAAAAGGAATAATCGTGACCATGTAAAGACATCAATAAGTAGGAAAAAAGTAAATCCCTTTTGCCTTTTTTTTTAGTACAACAGCATTAGGCATTACTCTACATCCTGCTTTAGGACTTTGCTTTTTTTTTATTGGTGTAAATGACATAAGCTCATTTCTCTGGTCAGAGTTTTAATATTTGACTAAAACTCCTGCTAAGTCCTGCCATGCCTGACCATCCTAATTAGCTTCATCACTAAATGAAATCAGCAGTGACACACACTGTAATAATTTGGCAGCATATACCATGGAGCTGCAGGGAGGAGCTGCATGGTTGCACAAGTAAAGTATATTTGCCTTTTCCATTTAGTTTCCCCTCATAAATGAGGTGGTTTTCCAAAAAAGTAGGTTAAATGTAGCTTCAGGAGATTACCAATGAATGATTGTGTTGTTTGAGTCATATGTTATGAAGGACAAGCTCTAAATGCCAACATTTACCATAAGGTAAAACATTTGCTGCTTTAATATAGAATTACAAGACTTGAATTTAACAGATTTTTCCAAATCGCTGTGTTCTTAGTTCAGCTTCTGCTTGTTTAGTGGTGTAAAACTGGTCGTGTATTTGGTGACTAAATATTAAGATTTCATAGTTTTAAAAAATAGTCATTGAAATTACTTTCTAATATACTTTCGTGTTTTTTTCTTCTTTTTCGGGGGGGGGGGGGGGGGTAAAGCAAATCTTATGGTAAATGCAAATTGTCACATATTATTTTCTAGTGTTTCTAGTGTACTATATATATTGCATATATTACGTGCATGGTTACATCTACTAAACTGAGTTCTTGTAGCATTTTGTAGCATGGCACTAAATGCCATGTCATTTAGTTGAGTGTTTAAGATAGGAGTCTTAAATCGATTTGTTGTTGGAGTCGGGCTCAAGTGGACATTAGAGGAACCACTTGGAGCTTTCAGTACTCTGTTACTGGCTTCATTTTTAAGCTCCAGAATTGGCCTCTTAGCCTTCTATCTGTTAGTATGCAGTGATAAACTTCACCATGAATAAAAGGGATGTAAGGATGGTGTAATCATTTTTTATTCTAAATTAAATGTGGTTTTTGTCAGTTCATTGTAGGGACAACAATAACACAGAAACACTAAGCTTTGCATTTATTACATTTTACATATATTTACTCTAACATAATTCAATTCTATGTTTTTGATTTTTCAGTTAAATCATTCAGGCTGCCAATTGCTTAGTGTATCTTAGTATGATCATCAAACAAAATATATGTTGCTGACCCCTCTTGTTAAATATGCTTCAGCTGCTAAAGCCTAGATACTGTTAATGCAGTTATGGACATTTGTTGTTGCTGTATGTGTATAAAGCATGACTCTGTGCCCTGATATGTTTGTCATGTATAAGTGTGTTTGATGTGTGAAGGCAGGGCTTTTTTCTGTGTCCAACGCAGTGCATTATTCTTCATTAGAAACAGATCAGTGACTCTGTCTATTCCAGGACTGCCCCTGGGTTCAAATCAATCCACCACCCGGACACCCACACAGAGACGCTCACTCATGCGCTCTTATACAAATTCACCATGTTTGTCTGAGACCATTAGAAATGAGTCTTGTCCATCAGCCAACATGGCTCAGTTTGTGTTCTGTGTATGAATAAATATATAACGTATTACGGCAAACAAATGCTCTAGTTATTTATCATAGTCTACCCTAATGCTTAACAGAGGAAAGTAAACAGACAACTCTGCCAGAATGGAAATTCCCAGTGCTGCAATGGTAAAAAAAAAAAAATGCAAAAAGTTTTTGTTTTTTTAAATAACTTTTAATTAGGAAGTCATGTAAGTAATTAAAGTTTGAACGTTATTTAGATTTTTGCTGAAAGGTTTTCAAAGGTGTAACTTTAATATCCTTGCCACATTTGGTCTTTCAATTAGCCTTTGTAGCGAATAACCTCAAAGGCAATTAGCCTCCCTCAAAAATATAAAGCACAACTGCAATTGATACACTTTTACAAATATATATTAACTTATCTGTGATTAAAACTCTCACATTTAGAATATCTTAATTAAAAACGTTCTGAAGCTCATGTACCCTAAAGATGTCACATCAGCCACTTCTCATGCAGGCCAGGTTTTCAGAGGTATCACTAGAGGAATATAAATTGAATTTCAGGATGGATTGAATTGCATGATTTGACTTAATATTGCCTACAGCCACACTGCCGGCTATTTGTTGGATGGAATTATCCAGGATGCTAACGTCTCACTTTTTTGTGCTTATTCAGGATGGATAAAGCCTCTGTTTGGCTTTTTTCATTATGTCAAAACTCATTAGTGTTGTGCATAACTTCATATAACAGTGGCTTTAGCTGATTGTTGTAGAAAAATATACATAAAGTATTATTTAAAATAACTAGTTTCATTTAAAAGGAGCACACAGTGTTACTTTAAACTGGGAACCAAATTTGAAGGGTATTACGTACCAGATTACTTTGACTGGCAGGTGGACAATGGATCCAGTTTACAGTGGCTGTCTGCATTTGCTAAGTCTGCACATGCATTTACAATTCCTTCACACAAAGACAAGAGGTGTATTTGACTTCTGTAGCCTCCACATTGTTGGCAAATTGGCACCACTGTAGAGAGAGAGACAGACAAAGAAAGACAGAAACAAGAGAATGTATGGAGAGAACAGATTACATAAGTCCTTCACCTCACATGCCTGACTATGTGACTGCAAAATGCCCAAGAGACTGAGGGATGGAGGAAGGCAGTGAGAGGAGAGGAGGTGGGGGAAGCGGAGTAAATTGGAGAAAATTAAGTGGAAGAGAGGAGGGATTTGAGAGAGAGAGAGGGATGGGGTGACGGCGAGGGAGGATGAGTGAGCCAGAGAGAGGGAAGCTGATGAGAGGTTTATAAAAAGGAAAGTGAAGATGATGTAGAGAGCATATGAAGTATGCTTCTGTCATTCTAGTAAATGCCAGTCGCCTCGCCTCAACAACAGCAAAAAGACTGCCGCTGAAGAGGGCTCTGATATGCAGCCTGACAAAGGCACTTATCAGATGCAGCACAGCTTGAAAAATGCTGACACGCTGACAAAATGTTGAAATCAAGTGAACTGGGAGGCAGATTGATGACCCTATTTAAATTGCCTGGCTGACAAAACATGACAGAAAATGTGTTTTGTAATCTTTTTTTTTTCTTCTAATTGCTGCGGCTACCATGAACATTTTAATTAGAAAAAACTATTTGGATGATGGGATGAAATAGAGTTTGGCATTAAAAAAAATGTCTTTCTCCTTTTATGTTCTGAAGCGTATTTTTGATCTATGTGTATCAGAAAAACATGGTTAAGTCCAGACATAATAAGTTAACGTACAGTAGTTTTCTTTAAAGAGATTAGGTTCATACAGCACTGCAGCTGTTACAAATCCAAATCGCTAAAGCCGTTAAGGATTAAGTGTCTTGCTCAAGGACACTTCAGAAGGACATGTGCTTTTTTTTCTTTATTTATATATCCATATATATATGTATATACACCCACTCTAATGGTGGAATGCAGCTAACTCAGGTACCTACATACAAGCTTAAAACATGTTTATTTGACTTAATTTGCAATCCATGCCACCTTACAGCTGCACAGTACAGTTCAGGGTTAATGCAGTACTTCTGTCTATGTCTTACAACAGAATTCATTTATGAATCATGATAGATTCATGAAAGAATTTTCTCAGGGTCAAGTGATGTTTTGTTTTGTATTTTTATTAGTTTATTCCTATTAAAGGTAAAGTGAATCATTTATAATTTAGGACCTGTTCAACAAATCCAATAATTTGAAGATGTACGTTTGGCTTTGGGATCATTTTTGAATACACTGCATACGTCACACCCCCATTAAAATACTGCGAAATTATTTACAACACCACGTGCAGGGTGTAAGTTACAGTCATGTGGTTTTGTTTTTTGAGAAAGTGCCTTAAATTACAGCGCATTGCATTTACTTAAAGGTAACATTTGCTGCAATATGATAATAGAAAGCTAAAACTCCCTGTCATAAGTAGTCACAAGTTAAGTACATGAATGAAAGCCCATTTTCATTATACAGTATGTGTAATATGGGCTTCATCTTTCTTACAAAGATAACAAATAGCTGTGATGCTGCTAGGCTGCCTTCATGTGAACCCTATGTTTAAGTTTTCAATCAATCCGTCTATTCCAGAAAATGTTGAAATACTGCACAAAAAATATTTTGCAAACAAATTGTCAGAAGTGTAGGAATAGCTTCAGTGGGGCTGGAAAGAGGGATTCAAGAGAAGGAACGAAGGAAGAAGAGTGGGGAGTAAATAAAGGTCAACAACAGTTCCTGCATTACACTGTTTCAGTGTATTGATTCATCACTGACATTTCGATCTCTATAAAACTGAACTGAATTTTAAAAAAAACGAAGGGAAAAAAAAGCTTCTAAATTCTCTGCTGCTCAGATGCCATTTCGATCTCTACTGTGTTTTTAGGTTCAGCTATTTGTTTACCGAAGAGTGTTGACATTTGCACCTGATGGTTTTGTGTACCTTATGCCAAACAAAGGTTACAAAGTCAACTTGGAGTTGCAAAGTCAACTCTGAGTAGAAGAGAGTACAACTCATGAGTGAGAAGCTGAGATTTACTCATCGGTTGGTTCGTTTACAGTGAGTGACTGAGTGATGCTAACTGTTCTGAGATTTACCACATTTACAAAAGCTTTACTAAAGCTTGTATTGATTCCGGCCACTAAAAAGACATTTCTGGGGGTGTTTTTTGTTTTTGTTTTATAGCACTATGAGCATTTCAGAGCTATATAATGGATGACATACCCTACATGAGAGTTGCTTCTATTTCAGCAGGTACAGAGCTAACCAGAAGATGTCACTGTTGACCTAAAAAAAAAACAGCATAGTGCTCTTAGACACTTGCAATATTCCTTTTACCTTAAAGAAAATAGCTAAACGTAAAGGGTGTTGATAATCTCAGTATCAGTGATCAGATCCTATCACGGGGACAAAGACCTACATTTAAGGAAATGATTTATAGGACTGTGACTTTAATAACAAATCTAATGTCTGTGGCCTCTGATTGATTTTCATCAGAACCATCTGCTTCGTTTTACAAATATTATGACCCCACACAACAATGCACTGTAACTGGCACTGTAATTATGGATCATTATGGGTTGCCATAGTACGGAGTGACGTTAATGAAATTAGCAAGACATGTGACGTACTCATTATAAGCCACTTGCTGTTGTACAGCAAGTATAGAGTGAAGGTTCAACACCACATGCCGAAGTAGCTGGACAGTGTGTGTGTGTGTGTGTGTGTGTGTGTGTGTGTGTGTGTGTGTGTGTGTGTGTGTGTGAGAGAGAGAGAGAGAAATAAAGAGTTTCGTAGAATCACAGTGGTTTAGAACGGTATATATAAGTGCAGCCTCTACTCATTCACTATGCATGTACTGACACTAGACGCACACACTTACACACACACACAGGAAAGAAATGTAATTGCTCATACACAGCTGTGCACTATAAATAGAACATCTTAATTGATGTACATTCTACATCATTATCTGCATAATTTTAAAAATAATTATATGAAATACTTGTCAGCTCATTGGCCCCATAGCTATCACAGCACTGTCCTTTATCTATGTTCATTTTTACTTTGTATCCTGAATAGTTTTTTCAGTCTGTAAACAATGGCAGGCTTCCTTTTCCATGAATAAATTCAATCCCTCCGCTTTCTGAACGCAGAGCAGAGTTACTTGACTGTTTATTTGGCATTTATTGAATGATGGTATTTTCCCAAAGGAGTCCAAAAGTTCAATATCTGGAAGTCATAGGGTGGCAGAGACAGCTCTGTCATAACTGTTGCTTCTTTCTTAGCATTTATTTTAGGCTGCCATTACCTTGATGTCTTATCCTCTCCAGAAACCACACACACACACACACACACACACACACACACACACACACACACACACACACACACACACACACACACACACACACACACCTGATGATTTTGTTTACTGCCTACTTCTTTTTCCTCTCACTCTTGTTTTTCACCCTTTCACTCCACTCTCCCACCCTTGCTTCCTTCCTCTCTTTCTTTTTCTCACCTTCTAACCCGACCATGTCGGGTGACAGCAGGGTCACTTTTACTTTCCTGAAAAAATAAATAAATAAAATGACTTTGTTGGTGCATCCAGTGGTGTAAAGAGGCCAGCTTGGAGTTACTTACTAGTTCATTTCTATACATCTGCTGCTTGCACAGGTTAGGTTTCATTCTGTTTTCATTAGACGTAACGTTGGTTTCTATCATACAACAGCTACAAATCCATTTTTACATAACAAATGCAGATGGCTTCATAAACGCACATAACAATGATCCTGAGCCTCTTTTAATGGTTTAAACCTGTATCATCCTGATGGTACAATCACAGCTGCAACTATTGTGTGTGGAAAATGTGTATTTCTCATTAATTTTGACCCCTTCTGAACTTAAGCAGAGTCGTGACAGGGGTTTGCTAGTGTCACCGAAATCCAGACAACAAAAAGGACTAATTGTGTCTCACCCTGACAAGTGAGTGACCCAGCAGTGAGTGAGGATGGAGTGATTGAGACTCGTCACTATGTGCCCACACAGTCCCCAAGGAGAGGTCTGACTGATCAAAAATAAATGTAAACTTCTGCGTACATATAGAACTGATGTAATCTGACTTTTTAAGACTGTCATGGATAAACTACATCAGGGTGACATGTTATTAAGATTAAACAATTAATTCCAATCTCATTTATATGTACTATACACGTCTTATTCACTTAAATTCTATTAATAGTTTTCATCCCTTTGTTTCCTGTTAAAATATTTTGAACTGTCAGGCTTCATTTGTACAGTATTAAGTGAAATGGATGTGTCTCCTGAAGTCTAAATTTAAAATTGAATTAAAATCAAGTCTGACCTCAAATTAATGGTTTAAGACAAAATCATGATGATTTACAGTTGTTCTGACCTTCTTACTACATGGCAAATCTGCTTTGCAAATACTGTGCATGTTTATTGTGCATCTGGGGTTTCAAAAAGGATTGATGTGGGTAAATTATTCTTAAAATGTCCATATTATCCTGGCATGTATAGTTGTTATAGTAATAAACAGCGTGATTACAGGAAACAGATAAATATTTCAAAATGCATTAAATTTCCAAACTAATGATGATCAATGATACACTAAAGTTTCGGAGTCATTAAATGTTTCTATGAGATTTTTTTAACCATTTTGTTTATTAAAGGAAGGACAACTAATTGACCTGAACCTTAGACTCGGTCTGGTAATTAGGGCCCATTTACAACCATCATATCGTTCACAAACTATGACTACTGACGCAAAACTCTCAAGAGAGAAAAATGTATTGACTTTGATATCACTATTTGGTATAGCGCTATGACAACAACTTTTTCATAGATTTATAAACACAGTCAGCGTACAGATCGTGATTTGAACATGAAAAATAGACCACTGCTTCTACAAATGTGCCTAATAGTGAGGTCAGGCAGGAAATATCTATCTGAAAAGGAGAATTATCTACAAGATTGGCTGAAAGAAGCTCATTCTGATGAAATGTCTATAGAATCCATTAAAATGAAATTATTCTCTCAAATGAACCCACTCCAACCTCTAAATGTAGTGTTAAGAAGTCTTCATCCTGTCGTATAGGTACTACTTCTCAGAATGGACAACCACCTCAGCTCCTCGTGCTTTTGCTGGGAAGAATCAGAATTTCTTTTATTTCTTGCATTTTAATTGAAATAATCTGGAGCTCTATGGAGGTGTGATGTACCACGGGAAATACCAGAATGTTTAAGCTTCACAGTGAGAGCATCTATTGGGTTTGTGATGCTTTTTGGATTTTTACCAGCATGATTTGGATCCACTTGCTGCCTTTGATGAAGGAGGCATCTTTTATGTCAACATCCTGATCAATATAACATGAGAGGGTGACTGAATGGTAGAAAAATGATATGAATCATATGGCCTTCAAAGTCAACAGATCTCAGTCCAATTGAAGACATGAGGAGATTTGGACAGCTGTTAGATGGCTCTCTCTATCATTGTGATAATCCTTCTGTTAGAGTTCCAGACAGACTCATAGCTGTTCTGTTCAAAACGTAGACATTATCAGGGGCTGGGTCTGTGACCCAGTGTTTAGTTTACATTCTTGATCTTATGTTAGATTACAATAATGTTAAGTTCTTGTGTTAGTGTTCGGTTAGGGTTTAGTTGAGTGTTATTCTAGTTTATCCTTGTCCCTGTATTTATGAGTCTTTTCCTGTCTTTTGTCTAGTCTGTTTTGTCCTCTACGTTGAACGTTTAACTTATGCCTGTGCCTTCATCTTCCTTATCTGTTCCCATTTGCCTTTCTTTGTGCTCCATGTCTCCCCAGTCTGTCCCCAGGTATTTCCACTTCCCACATTTCCCTTCTGTGTATTTAAGTCCTCTGTCTCCCTCTCTTCAGTGTCAGGTCATCTGTTTTTCTCCCTCCACGTCACATCAGGTTATCCCATGTCCATGTTTCATTTTCATGCTTTCTCGTCACAGTTTCTCGCATGCACCTGCTCGGATTCATGTTCATGTTTTTCTTGTCATAGTTGTCAGAGTCATTCCTAGTTATTCCCAGTATAGGTTTTAGTTTTAGTTTTCGCCCCTGTTCCCTGTGCCCTGTTTTGTGTTCATGTTTTTTTAGCTTAATAAATGGTTTGCTTTTTGTTAAGATTCAGTTCCATCTCTCCCTTGTCTGCTTTTGGGTTCATATTGCAAACTCATCTGCCATCCCGGCTGTGATAGACATTAGTAATGTAGACATCAGCAACAGGAACAACCGCCAGGCAACCCAAATAACTTAAGCAGAAATGTTTTATATAGGAACTTGAACACAAGAAGAACTAGAGCAAAAAAAGGTATTGACAGTACCTGGATTTATCTTCTACTTCCTGATATGAAGCCTTTGGGGGAATTGCGCATTTCTGGAATGGATACTTCCTAAGGACCAGGATCTGAGTCATACCTCAGCGTGAAGAATATATGACTCCACTCTGGTCAGTTAAACAATTTATCCATTAGTTCTGGGTAAAAATCCCACTCTTGTAGTGGTGAGTCATCCATTGCTGTGGGTGGACGTGAGACAGCTGGTGAGTGTATACCAGGTCAGCGGTAGATACAAGCAGCCTACCTATATGTAACTCTTGTCAATCTGAAAAAAAAAAGTATATTTGTAAAATAAGAAAAAATGAAATCTTAAAACAACATACCAGTACTTTTCCTGACCTCTGACTGGGTGGGCAGCCTGTAAGCCCTCTGCTGCTTTCTCCTGCCCTGACAAACACACACCCTCACACCCCTACTTGGCTGTGACTTCTGCCCCGGTTAGCTGGAGAAAAACACTAAACCCCACTGGCCCTGATGGCATCACAGTTCTTGAACTGTTCCTGCACTTGAAGGGTGACACCACCGGATCGTAACAACTATGGACCAATACCCCTCACATTACATGTGATGAAGGTAGACTGAAAAAATTATATACCTATTAAATTAACATAATATAAATTGACTTTGTACAATAAAATTATGTTTAATCAGCATCAGTTTCCTGTGTTATAATTGCAGAATTTTTATTTTTACATTAACATGACTGTAAAATATTGTTTTTGTGAATTTGATTCATGTCTTTATGGTGATGTCATGTTAATATCAGATGAAATGATCATGCTTATATTTAAAATTTTTATATGAAGTGTATGTACTTACCTTATGTTAAGCTAACCTAATTATTTTATTTTAATAATTATATTATGTATTCTGTTATTATATCTACTAAACCACTGTTTGACATGTTTTCAGAATTTGCTTAAGTATTATTAGAAGCTACAGTCTTGTTTAACTAATGCTTCTACGTTACTAAATCTAAACACCTTTTGGGCAATGAACAAAAGGATACTGATCAAGTCAAGTATATGTTTTCTCAGGAGTGCACAGTTGAGTCATTTAATCACAAATCAGCACAGGCCTTAAGCTCAACCGTCAGAATCTGTCATTTGGGAGAGCTATGATGTAAAGAAGAAGAAGAAGAAGTCCAAGCTAATAGAGTTAATAGAAAAAAGTATAGCACTGCTGCTAGGGCTGTGCGATATGACAAAAATCTCATATCCCGATATAAGACATTTATCGTCCTGGCAACGATATAAATCACAAAAATGTAATATTTTCTGTAAATTCTGTGAATCTCGGGCAACTCGACTTGCATTTAGTTTTTCCAGCTGGGCCTTTACCTGGATTCCAGTGTTTTAACCGATGCATGAAATTATACATTTTTAGACATAAGTTGTAACGGCCACCATTTTCTTTCAAAGTTTGAGTCTAAGGTTTATTTTTTAGCACATGACGGCTCTTTTTTGCTTCTCATCCGTAAACTCTCTGCATACTCTTTCACGTGATTCAGTTTATTTTGAAAATTCTCAACAGGATCTTGAGCTTTATTGTGAAAGGTTTACCTGGAAAATAAACAAGCGGACAGCGGAGGCACGCGATAGTTTTACCGTCACTGTTGCTAACGACAACATGTAAAAACAGGCACTGGTCCATCCATAGTGTGGTTATATTAAATATAAGAGAAAGAGAGAATTGAAGAGATTAATATAGCCACTACAGTGATTTTTTGCTGTAAACAGTTTATTTTACGACACCACGAAACAAACGATAGCGTAACAGGAAACAATAGACGTTTTTATATTGTTATCATATATATCGTTATATGAACAGCCCTAACTGCTGCAAAGTTCCATATGTGAGCACCATTGACTGTATGGTGAGCACACACTAATAAAAGAACTTCATATGTCAAAAGACAAATAATAACAATTTCTGAATGGTACATAGTTGAGCATGTAGAATGCTTTCTAATATTAAATTCTCAGTCACCAAAATGAAGAAAATGTAATATTCATTCAACTTTCATGTTTTATCCACCAAATATAATGGGTTGTACCACAAAAATATCAGTAGATTGTCATGTACAAATAGAACAACATTCTGGTGTTTCTGGATGTTGCTCTAATTATAACTCTGACATATTTTTCATTTTTAAGACCTGGATCACTCCCATTTCAAATAATGTAATTTTCAGAGCATTTTCTGCTCCACTATCTTCAAATTGGCTGATTTGAGATGAAATGAACCAGTCAAAAAAACTGGAATTGCAATTAAAAAAAGAAACATATAACACACAACTGAAATTTTCCAATCAATATTATGTGTCCCTAACGTGGATTTATGTAAAAAAAATAAAATAAAATAAAAAAACAGACTGTGAGATAAGGTCCTATGGCAACAGAAAATAAAATCAGTAAAATTCCTAATTGCAATATACTGAAGCAGGTTCCAGCCCAAGCAGCTAGGTGTAGTCACTCAAAGGTATCCTTAAACTCAGGAGAGCACCCACAAGTACAAAGTAAGTGTACAGTAGTCCAAATATCATAGCAGCAGCTACTACAGAACTGTATGACTCTTGGTTGGTCTCTGGTTTGTCACAGGCATTTGTTTTTTGACCGCCTTACCATTCTCACTGTGGTCTGCGTAATGGGTCTTTAAAGGTGAAATAAAGTACAATGTCACAGCTGCGTTTCAAAAGCTTCAGTCCTGCATCAAATCAAAATGGAGGAACATATATATGTTCCTCCATTTCGACATATAAGATGGATTAAAATGTAATTTAGCTGAATGAGCTGAATTTCTCTGTCTATCAGTATCAACACACTGACTAGAATAATACTGAAAGTGAAGGCAAACAGCAGGAGTTGAAATGGAAGCGATTTTAGAACACTTAGGGGTCAAGTAGGTGCCCCTTTTGTCCTGCACTTCACCCACTCAGGAACAGTGCAGTAGTTTCAAATGGTCCAGCTATAAACAGAAGATAGTGGTAAGGCCATACTGTTTTTGTACATGACTAATACGTTTCTGAGACAAGTCCAGGAGGTCTGTGTAGAGTCAACCTTTGACAGCGGATTTCTTACACAGTTTGCAGACACATAACTGCACATTTTGATCTGTTTAAAAGATTGAAAAAAAAAATCGCTTAAAGACTTTTTGTATACACTTCATTTTCACATTTAACTGTATTTTCATCTCCATTTACAGATGAGTGGGAGAGAGAAAATAAATACATCATGGAGCATTTTTGAAAATAACAGATATGGGATATGCACAGCTAAAATAAATGCAGTTTGAATACTCATCAGTACTAGAGAGCATTTGCAGAGACGCTCAGAGTGAAGGGAAAACTGATTCCTGTATTTCACAGGAGAAATATCAGATACCTGTAAAATATCAATTATGCATTATGCATTTCACCTCAGAGAGGATCAACATTCAGCACATTTCTGTGAAAAAAAAACAGACATCCGACCTGTTGGTGAAGCATGCAAGAAATAAGGTGGTTTGTTGTTGTTTTTGTATGAGACAGCAAATCCATGTAGCATTTCAGATAATCAATGTACATATGAATTTAAATTAATAACATAAACATGCCTATGCAAGACATTAATTATACAGTAGACCTTGGAATATTATTTATAATTACACAGATTTCTGTCAAAATTATACTTAAATTTCCAGAAATGTTCATGGAACACATAAATTATCCAGTTAAAAGATCTTAAAAATACTCACCAAAGCACAGGACCTGAATCAAAGTAGAAGTCACTCTGCAGAAACAAGATGCATCATCCAGATCAACACCAGGTAGCTATACAGCAACAAAATGAAATGTTACATCTTTGTATGTCCAAAAGCAGAAAGCACAGTCACCAGTCACTTGTTATTGTAATGAACTCATTTTTCTGTTTATTTGTTATTACTGGTTGATATGTCTCTCTGGATGTAACCTATGAAAGATTTCGAGCCAGTGAGATATGAGCAATTTCCTCTTGTGAGGAATAGCATGTGAGAAAAATAACACACAGCCTCAGGCTCTGTAAAGTGTACGCCAACAGGGACCTGAACAGGTGCAAGATTTTGTATAATGGGTTTCCATATTCTGTGCATGTGGTACAGCATGCTGTTTGCTGTTCCACAAACAAAAGCTGGGTCATCACTACAGTGTTTCTGTAGCTTCAAGCTTATTTCAGGGATTTTGGTATCACTGAAAAAGAGCTACTGTTTTGGGGTTTGTTTGTTTTTTCTTGGCCTAAGACTGCAGAGGAAAACACCTTTTGACCCTCTGCTGTTTCTTTACAGTCCAAATCTAGGAGCAGTCATCAGCTGCTCATCTGCTGCAGAGAGCATTCCCCTATCTAGATAGCAACAGCTACAGGGTGAGGATCACCTTCTTTGATTTCTCAAGTGCATTTAATACGATTGAGCCACTGCTGCTGAGAGAGAAACTGCAGGAAATGTCATTATACATGTCCACCATCTCATGGATTACTGACAGACAGTTGGCAGTATGTGAGATTGGGCAGTGCTCTATCTGATTTGGTGATGTGCAGTACAGGAGCTCCACAGGGGGGACTGTCTTGTCTCTGTCCTGTTCACCTTGTACCATGGCCCAATTCTACAAAAATGTTGCAGTGGTTGGACCTGTTATTGATGGGCAAGGAGGGAGAGGACAGAGCACCAGGGAATTATTTTGTGGAGTGGTCTGGAGTGGTCTCCTCCTGAATGTAAAAATCATTGAGGTGGAAAGTGACTTTTGAAAGAAGAGGACAGCTGTTTTGTCTGTCCAGGGCCAGGGTGTTGATATGAAGGAGGCTGAACAAGTTGAACTGGAAGACCAACATAGAGGCTGCTGCAGAAAGTGGAAAAGTAGGATCTACTGCTTATAAAAAAAGCTGAGATCCTTCAGCGTGTGCAGCAAAATTATGATTTTGATCAGTCAGTTGTCGTGTGCATGGTGCTTTGCTGTGGTCTGATGGGGGAGCAGCATTAGAGCAGCCTGATTAGGAAGACTGGCTCCATGAATCTGGCTTCAAACTTCAAACTGAAGTTGTGGAGAGGATAAATTGTTATTCATCAAAATCCTGACCACCCTCTGCATCATTTACTGGACAGTCAGCAGAAAACCTTCTCTAGCAGGCTGATTCAGCTCCAGTTCCACAAGGACAGATACAGGAAATGTTTCATACCACATCAGCCTCCATTATATGTCTGTCTCGCAGACAGATATCTATCTGCAGGATAATATTATGATTATCGTCATTTTGTGCAGTAGATATTATTTGTCATCATATCAACTGCTGTAATAAAGATTGACCTAAATATGGTGTAAGTAAAGTATTTCTCCTCGTATTATCTTCTCATCTACTGCACAAAATTAGCTCTGATGACTCAAGTTGCCTACAAGTAGTCTCACTGCTTGTGCAACCCCCACCACACACGTACTTAATAATACTAATACAATCCACACCAAATCACCAATACAATTTTACAGTTACATTTAAACTTTTAAGTGTCTTCACTGGATCGTCTGACACCCAACCCGAGTTCAAGAGTTCAGGACACCCGCTTTTTCTCACAAATTTCCATTCTTGGCACACAGATCACGCAGTTTCGTCATTTCCTTTTCTGTTTTGTGATTGGAGGAATTTCTGACGTTATCATTGCCTCTTACGGGTGGTCTCTCATCCCTGCTGGTGATCCTTACTGATGTCCCATCATCTCTCCATTATGCTGCATGTTAATCATATGCACAATTGTAGCTTAAATGAGTGTTAGAAATGTAAAGACAAACAGGTGTTTCCGCACTCTGTCTGAAAACCGTAGTGTTTAGCATCCAGTGTCTTTTTAAAATCTCTTATCTCCAGATTTCGTGGTATAGCTCAATGGAAGTTGCTCACTGCGTCTTGTACAGTGAATCATGCACTGAATCATGCCGCTGCAAATTAAAGTGCGCCAGCTCATCCCGTTCAAGCAACAGGATATTTTTTTATTGCAGGAGTAGGCTCTCCGCTGGAATATTATAGAAACTCCAAAGTTCATCAGAGGGAGAGAGAAAGAGAGCGCTGAGGAGAGAGTGGGGGGAAGGAAGCAGACGTTTTTCTTCGCAATCCCAACCTCTGCCCCTACAATCCTTTTCTGATTTTCACCGGGAATACACACTGGAATACGAGGATTTTCTTTCAGATGCACCTCTACATCAATGGCAAGTATGAAACCGTCCACTTTCTCTCGCACTTAAGCCTAACTTATTTTTTTAAACCGTTTAACTTTTTACTTTTTTTTAAGGCGACCGAGAAAAGCATTTTGTAGCACGACTATTCTTAGAAACTATACGTTTGAGGCGGTGCTGTAAACCTAAACGTTTCCTGCTGCGGCTCAACAGGTGGTTCTTTGACGCCGACTAGTAGTATTATATACGAGAGCCATTTTTCAGTTTAATAGACGGGCTTCATTAGGTCTCACGGTTCATCAGTGTTATTATGAGATTAGACAGATAATCATATTGTGCAATTAGTACCGGATAAATCACCCTTTCCTTTTTTCTGTGACAAGAAGTGCGTTGCTCAAATGCAGAAAACGCGCAACAGGTTTATTTATGCCTCCTGTGAATTTCGTCAGCAATGAAGGTCCTAAATATTTGTGTTGTGGGGGCAGTTGTTGTATAAACAGGGGGTGTATACAGAGAGACGTGATTTGCAGTTATAGATAATGAGTCAGACTCAGGCAGAGATAATAATAAAAAAAAAAAAGCTTGCGAAATCATTCAAGTCACTCGAATGTATTCAATTAAATCACGTAACAAGAAGCTCACAATATGTCAGATAAGCTGTAAATGCAGTTATATGCATGCTCGCTTTTCCCCATTTTTCTGTATAGCTAGCAATTGGCCAGTGCGTTTTCTTGGTAATTTCTGTCTTAAAACTGCTTTTTCTCCTCTTGAGATATTACCCTGTCTGTGTTTGCGCTTGAGGAATCATGTATAGACGTACCCTGAAGGCATAACACTTTAATTAAATCCACTTTATCCACCCAGCATCCACACCAAAGCTCCACACTTCATTTATTTGGAATCTAGATTTCTATTTTTTCTTGTAATAATTGTTCCAGTGTCGACTCATTTTAATATCAAATCATCAGTATGAGTCAATTTTCAGTGGACAACATCACTAAAACTTTCCAGCCCCCACTACTGTTATTTAACCAATAAGATAAGTAGCCCACTAAAGGTTTTTTTTTAATGTGTTTCTCCTGAGTGTGTGTCATCTTTGAGACACATACACAGATAGATTCCAGCACCGAAAGAGGAAGACCACATAGAAAGAGTGAAAGAAGATATAATTAGGGTTGGTGTGACAGAGGAGGGATGTTAAGGATAGGATGAGGTGGAGGCTGATGACCCCTAAAGGACCAGCCGAAAGAAAGAAAAGATTAATATGTAGCTTTTGTTTTGTTTTCCCTGTACAGTACAATTCAATTTAAGTGAAATTACATGATGATATTGCCAAAATCACACAGATTAAATCATTTATTAGCATGGGAGTGCAGGGACCGCTGAAAAATGCAAAATCTTTTATTTCACACATTAATCACAGAAAGACAAAGAGAAATGTCACCTGCATCCATAGCAACAGGTTTATTTGTCTACTTTCTTAAAAATCAATATCCCAAACAGTTCAGATAAGTGCTTTTCCAGTACCATATTGATATGCTTTAATAAGTCATGCTGTGCTTTTCACATTCAAACATAGTATCAAGCGTAGTGTTGAATAGGCTTTTATCAATCCAAAGGTTCCATCATACAGCGCTGGCAGCATATTCACAGCTCCTTTCCACCTATGACACAGTTTGTCTACTGTGTTGTTGAAGGGATTCACCGCCCTCCCCTTGCGTAAGTGTGAAAGAAAGCCAGCTGGACAGTGAAAGAGATGGAATAAGGGAGGTTTTAGACTAATAATAATTCAAACCCAAACTGCAAAGGTGGAAAGATTACAGGAAATGTTTATCTGTGTGTTGAAATATTGCATCATGAATGTATCTTCTTCACCTTATCTTTCTTCGGGTGGTTTTCTTAAGCTTTCCTGTGGTCATGTTTCAGTCATCTTCTTTGAATAATGATTTGTGTTTTTATTTTCAAGAGTAAAAGTGTTTAAAAACTCACAGTTAACTTTCAAATGTCTTGTACCTCTCTTCACGACTACACAGACACAGACCGGTTCTTGGAAAGGGGCGTTTATTACTTGGGCTTTCTCTCCTCTTTAGTTACACCGTCGTCAATACGCTGTGAGAACTGGTTATATGAGTGAACAGTGTAAGCACATTAGCAACTTTACAGTACACATATTTAGTTCAAAAGTTAAACATAAACACTTCAAAAAAATGACAAAAACCTCGTTCACCGCTTGTCCTGAAAAGAGGTCTTTAAGTCTTTTTGTTGCTTTGGTTTCAATAAACCTTTAGCTTAGCAGCGCTTCATGAGAGACATCTGCTCACCTGCAGTCCATGAAAAGTCTTGTATACTCTCGCTAAGGTTGTTCTCGTGCAACATTAGCTCTTACACATTTCAAGTGAAGACATTTTTTAACCCTAAATTATATTCATGAAATTATGTAATCCATTATAAATCAATCATCCACATCATGAACTCTATACAGAACATTGTTTAACAGCATTTACATGTCTAATCTTGCCTACTTTTTGTGTTTTCCAGATGCTGTTACTTGGGGTTTACAACAAAATGGACCGTAGACTGTGGATAAACTGACCAGGGCTAGTGAAGGAATACACATTTTCCAGAGTGAAAATCAACTTGTCATTATCCATTGAGTGTAAACACACTGATTAAAACCTGCCGTTCCACACATGTCATGGTGTTTAGTTAAACAAGCACTGGATGAAAGCTTTCCAAAATGTGACAGGATCTAGAGGTGTCCATCTCACCTAGCATGATGGAATCTAGTCTGTCACCTTCAGCAGACCCTCTACGCCACAATGCCAACAGCTATGTAAACTTCAGCAACAACAGCTGGAGTGGACTCCGTGATGGTGACTCATTGAGGAACAATCAAACCCTGACCTTCCATGATCGCATCAACAGCGCCCTGCTGGGAGTTTTTCTGGGATTTCTTTCCCTTCTCACGATCATAATGAACCTGCTCGTACTGTATGCTGTGAAGAAAGAGAAGAGCCTCCACACTGTAGGGAACCTCTATATTGTTAGCCTCTCTGTGGCGGATCTCATTGTAGGGACCACGGTCATGCCTTTGAACTTGGTATATTTGCTGGAGGATGAATGGAAGCTGGGGCGGGCTGTCTGCCAGTTTTGGCTGATTATGGACTACGTGGCAAGCACAGCCTCAATTTTCAGCTTATTTATCCTCTGTTTGGATCGGTACCGCTCAGTGAGACAGCCGCTTAAGTACCTAAAATATCGAACACGGGGAAAAGCCAGTGTGATGATTTCTGGAGCCTGGCTGCTGTCCATGATGTGGGTTATTCCTATTTTAGGATGGAGGTCTTTCACACACGTGGACCTCAAACCTGAAGAGGAAAATAAGTGTGACACAGATTTTCGTTTTGTCACGTGGTTTAAGGTCATTACCGCAGTCTTCAACTTCTACGTACCCTCTGTTTTGATGTTGTGGTTTTACACATATATCTATTTGGCAGTAAGACAACATCTACGGGACAGAGAGAGAATCATTCATCCAACTGATTCATTTGGAGAAAACGACAATGGACAAAATCTTCAAACCCCTGTGAAAAATGACTCCAAGTCACCTAAGAGGGAAAGTGAGGTTTTAATGAAAGGATCCAAAACAGAAAAACTGCTAGACCAGAATACTCTCGAACAGACAGATCCCCTTGAAGACGCTGATAAAAACAGTAAAACTGCTCTATCAAGAGCGCACAGAAAAATTGGTGTAAAGTGCCAGCAGACGTCATTGCTTGCCATGACAACAAAAGGTCTCAGAATGGCACGAAAGACTAAAAGGTGCTCTTTTTCTCCTGAGGAGAAGCAACCAGACTGCGAGGTTCCCCAGAGCCAGCCATCGGCACCACAGGACGTGATTTGCTCAGGTGGAAATAATGAGAACAAACTTCAAGCGTCTTTAAACGAATGCCATGTGACAGTGCCAAACCCAGTGAGCGGAGTCTGCGATACCAACAAGGTATCAGACGTGCAGAGATACACATCTGTGCTCAGCAACAACTACGACCCCAGCCAAGCTCTACCTTGGGCCGAGGAAGCAATAGAAGATGCCAAATTAGACGCGGATAATGAAATTACTCTGAGACAGGCGTGGCAAAAGTTCATTGACCAATCACGCCATCGCATCCACAGTCTGAGGATCCACAAAGAGCACAAAGCAGCCAAGCAGCTGGGCTTCATAATTGCCGCTTTCTTATTGTGTTGGATACCATACTTCATAGCTTTCATGGTCATGGCCTTCTGTAGAGAGTGTGTCCACCATGACCTGCACATGTTCACCATATGGCTGGGTTACATCAACTCTACTCTAAACCCTTTTATATACCCGCTCTGCAATGGAAACTTTAAACGGGTCTTTAAAAATATTCTTAACATTCCTTTGTGACTGTAAATGAGCAGAACACAATCGCAGGCGTCTAAATGTTGAGACAACAGCAGAATTAGCAAAAAGAAAAAGTGTCTCATCAAGCGTTGACCAAAAAGTGTGCTATTCCTTTTATGTTCTGCATTTTATTTTTATAAACACCAATTCTTTGGACTCAAGACTCAAGCTGAGGATAATATGTCAGTTTAATGTTATTTATTTTGTTTATGTTACACTAATTATAATAGTAATTATAATAATAATAATAGACTGTGTCACAGAAGAATTTGAGCTTTGATTTTTGCTATAGCTGGCATCAAGAATTTGAAGGAAAAACTATGTAAAAATTGTATTTTGAAAAAAATGTTTTAAATTGATTTTCTGTGCTAGGAATATACCATATGACACATAATGTGAAATATGATTAATATTGTTTAAAAAAAAAGAACAAGGAGAAGATTTTCTTTGAAAATGACAACCACATTGTGAGTCATTCTCCTTATTATTTAAACAGAGTACGAGACTTTAGATGCATCTTGGTGCTTGGTACTAGTGATCGAGGAAGGGCTGAATTATGATACCGCCTGTCTTTATTTTTTATGTTTTTTTTTAATTAAGAATGGCAACTCTAAACAAGCACATTCAGTCACCTACACTAACTTGAAGAAAACCTCTGATCTTGTTCTACCTGGTCGTGCTTTGTCATCTATTTCCTGCCATTAAGTCTAATAGGTTAATATATTGAATTGAAAGCCTTTATTGTCATTATACATAGTATAACGAAATTGGAAATATATGAGCAAAAACCTGATTATGAAGACAAAACTACTACCAGAACAAACTATTTGTCACAGGGTTCTTTCGAACTGCAGAAAGGTTTTGTTTCTCTCCCTGATGGGAATAAGTTGCTTATCTGTTATAAGGTGTAGCAAGTCGCTACACGTCATTAGCCAAAGAGTGTCGAAAATGATTAAAAAATGCTGCAGCACACTATAAATCTGAGACTTCTTTAATGGATTTGTGTCAGTATTTTGTAACAAACGCATTCAAGTGCATCCAGGCTATACACAGAGCTTCATGGTGCAACTCTTTCTCCCAGTAACTCCCGTGTTAGCTATGCTAGCAACTTCCTTGTAAAAAGAAAATAAGGATAAATGGAATTAAGGACATTTCCTTACACTGTTACGTTTTGCACAGTGTCACTTCAGATTTTAGGGGGTGCAGGGACAAAGAACTGAATTTCATATTTTAATATGTGAATCATAGTGTCTGAAATAATGTTGTAATGAGCGTGGCAACGTTGTGAGTCACTGTGCAGCCAAATCAAACAAATCAGAGGAGGCTGAAATTGAGCTGGAAGAGGTGATGATGGGAAGACGGATGTGTGTGACTGCACAGAGTACACTTCTCATTAAAAACAAGACAAAGGGGAAGAAAATTTCATTTTATATGCTGTTTATCTGTTGCTTGAAAAGGTTCTGCAAAGAGCTTCCCCTGAGGTAACTCTTTGTAATGAATATTATGTCCCACTGAATGTTTTGCTGTTTGTGTGTTGTTGTTTTTTTTGTTGTTGTTTTTTTTAAAGTAGTTTGGATACTTTTATGTCAAAGTGAAGTTGCTGCCTATGCGCTTTTAATGCCTGGTGTCTCATGTTGAGGGCAAAGGTTTTGCATAATGCTTATAATGATCACCAGAGTATGATTAAAACCTGTGGGTGTACAGTGTTCTGGTTTATATTCTGTTTTTTGTTATCGGTGTCTTGTAAGCCTATTTAGGCTGGCATATTATTTCATGCATGATACAGTAATGAAATAAAACCGAAGTCAATCTGAAAGAAAAAAAAAAGAATTGATGACATTTAATGTCCTGTTTATGATGTACACCTAAAACTAAAAATAAAACTTTCTAATGTGCTAGTCCTTCGAGCCTCACGTCATTAACACTATTAGCTTCAAACTGTTTTTCTAATTTTATTTTGTCATTAGTTTGAGGTGCTGACTTTGGCAAGAACATTTATGTGAAATGCTGAACACATGACCTAATTAACCTGGGACAAAACCCAATGCCCATGCTGCAGCAAGATTCCATCAAATGTACCCATTGGTCACTTTATTAAGTACACCTGTTCAACTACAGCTTTTCAAACCAATGATCTGAATGGGGAAGAAAGGTTATTTAAGTGACCTTCAATGCGGCATGGTTGTTGGTGACAGACAAGCTGAGTGTTTCAGAAACTGTTGATCTGCTGAGAGTTTCCCACACAGCCATCTCTAGGGTTTACAGAGAATGGTTCGAAAAAGAGAAAATATCCAGCAAAAGGCAGTTCTCTGGAAGAAAATGCCAGGTTGTTTTCACAGATCGCGGTGAATAGCCAGACTGCAGCAGTAACTTAGATAATCATTTGTTACAACCAAGGTATGCAGAAAAGCATCTCTCATTGTACAACATGTTGAATCTTGAAGCAGATGGGCTACAGCAGTAAAAGATCACAACAGGCGCCAGTGCTTCCAGCTAAGAACAGGAAACTGAGCTACAGTTCACAAAGATTCATCTATAATGGACAAGCGGAGACTGGAAAAACACTGGCTACTCTGATGAGTCTCAGTTTCTCCTGCAATGTTGAGATAGTTTACCTAATTTTGCCTAAACAAGATGATAGATAGAGCCATCCTGCCTTGTATGAGTGATTCAACCTGCTGGTGATGTAATGATGAAGGGATATTTTTTTGGCACAGTTTAGGTCCTGTAGTACCAAGTGAAGATCATTTAAATGAGCATGAGACATTTTCAACAATATGCCAATGTCCCTCATCCCCTCTCTCTTAATAACCCAGCACGGGCATCATTCATGAGTTTCTATAGCGTGTCTCTCAGGTTACTTGTGCTAAAATAAGAACTGTTTTTCTTTTAATCTGTATAAACTGGAATGGACTCCATGGTGCAGATCTGAAAATCTCAATTCAGTTTTACCTTATAGTTTACTGTAATAAACCAGTTTGTGTTGAAGGTCTGAATCAGAAAAACATACACACACTTTCATCAAAAATTGAAACCTGGAGCGGTCTTATCCAAGCAAAAAAAAAAAAAAACTGAACAAAAAAAGAAGAAATTCAATTATTAATAATAACACATATATCTCACCTTACAATGATTAAACCATGAGCTGTTGAAGGGGGAAATATCAGCCTGTAGGAGTAGGAGCAGTTTTATATCAGTCAAGGTTTTTTTTAAAGATTAGTTAAGAGCAACACAACTCGACAGTCTGCATCTGCATGAGCATCATTGTGAGATGTTTCCTTGTTTCATTAAACCAGTTAACACAGCTCACACAATGTCCCTGAACTTACCCCGTTGAAGATTTCCACTGTAAACATGTACTCCATCTAACAAACGGAGTACTTTCAAAGCATTTTATGCTTTCGTTGAACCGCTAGTCTCATCTGCTACTTCAAAGTGTTCTTGTGTTTAAATGATAAGGTACAAGGAAACCTTGATCACTTGTACTTTTGTTCCTGTGTTGTCCTTCAGGAAGGATTCAAGAGCTCAGTGGCTTATACATGTGGTAATAGCTGTTCCATGTAGAACAAGCTATTTAAAAAGGGGGGTGGTATTATTACATGCTGTCCTTCACAGTGCAGGGGCTACCACTGGATACTGTGGTTGTCATCCAGGAAAATACAAATACAAAGAGGTGACACTTTGTGGGCTTCATATTATCTTAGAGGGATTTTCTCAGTTTGTTTTAGCCTCCTGGCCAAAACATGACATCTTTTAATTTATATCGTGCGTTTTTGTACAGCAGCACAGTTTTGCGACGGTCCCTAACCCTGTTTCCGTACGGTCCGCCGTTCACATACAGATAATTTCTGGTGAAAACTGAAGTCATAATTGAGCCCAAAAGTAGGAGCAGAAGTAGCTTTACCGGTTTCACCACTATTATGTTGCGTTTGTAATTTCACAAGCTAAAACCGGCGGTACGTTCATTACAAACGCTTCACCCTCTGTAGCAGTCTCCGAAATGAAAAGAAACGGCGCCTACAGGTTTTTGTCTGTTTTCTCCTGCTTTATCGTCTGCGCGTTCTTGTTTATGTTTTGGTTCTTTGTATTTTACTCAATGGTGCTTGCACCATAAAGACAAGAAACCGTAGCAAGTAAGCTAAAGCTTACCCACACTGCACTGCTTTATTTACACGACTCGCGATCACATGATCTCCTTCACCAGGAAGTAAGGTTTTATGGTAAGTGCACAAGTCCTGTTAGACGTTAACGTATAAACATGTATGTATCTGTCTGAAGCGGACATAAGTTGTCTGTGTTGTGATGCAGGGATGTCTTATTTTATGATTTATTTCCATGAGAATTTTCGTCGCGTTAAAAAGCGCTTGAAGTGCTAAAGCTGCTGGGTTTCATTGTGTGGTCTCTGTTGAGCTGACTTTACTTATCAGCAAGAGAAAACAGTTAAAGACACGAAAAAAAGTAAACGTAGAATTTAATCATTAACATGCCAAGACTGACAGCCATTAAATGCTTAGTGTCGAAGGTTTGGTGCTCATTATTTAACCAGAGTTTAGGCTCTCTTTGCAGCTGAGCTGGTCACAAATATTTTAAAATCCTTTATCTTTTCATGGATTATGCACGTGGATGGGATACAGGAAAAGAAACACGAATCCTCTTTTTTTCTTTTTTAAATGTCCAGTTTATTGTTCATGTAGCTTGCCATCACATATGGGGTTATTTGTGACAGATATACAGTACCACGAGTTAAAGAGAATTTTTATAAGATGGGACTGAGACCATCCACACATCATAGCGTCTTGTATGGTTTGAAGATTGTGGTGCTGACAAAAAGACGGTTGAGCAAAGTGGTTGAGCTGAAAATGTTAAAATCTTGTTGGGATTGACCAAGGTGGACACGGTTAGAAATCAGTGTATCAGAAGTTTAACGGTGTGGAGGTAAAGTTAGAGAGCCAAGGCTGAGATGGTTTGGACCTGCACAATAGTAATAGAGGATGGACAAAGGATGTTGAATATAGAGATGCCAGGGAGGAGGAAAAGATGAAGACCTCAGAGAAGATTCACTGATGAAGTGAACAACTGGGACAACAAATCAGCCCTGGCATATTTGGTCCAGGCGGCTGACTATGATCAATGAATGAATGAATGAATGAATAAATAAATATTTATTCTTTTTTTAACCACGTTGGTACACTTGTTGTTGGGTTAGGAAGTCTTTGTTGTGCTTTAGTGCAGCATGGCACAGTTAAAAGCTACACTTTAGCTATTAGCAGTGGCTTTTGGTCATTTTACATTTTAGATGGTGGGTTATTTTACTTGAATGTCTCCCTTGATAATCATGTCCTTCCATTTATTTCCTTACCATATTATTTACACCTTCCTCGCTCTCTTGTTGGAACTGCTCTCCCTCCTCCTTCATTTCTCCATGGCTAGTGCTGGAAACAGGAGCAGTACTGTGACTGTGAGAGCTTTATAGTAGTGGTTGCTGGTACTACTGTTGGCAGTGCAGTTGCTAATATGTATATAAACATTTTGATGCATATATGCCTAGTTTCTTTTTCTTTTTCTCTCTTGGCTTTTCACTGACACCTTTTTTTGTGCTTTTGTTTGTCCATCTGTGTCTGTAGGAGAGATGGTTGCATTAAAAGATTATATTGGTCTATCCAGGGTTACTAATAAAAATTGTCCACTGGACTAAAATGGTAAATGGCCTGTATTTGTATAGCGCTTTACTTAGTCCCTAAGGACCCCAAAGTGCTTTACACTACTAGTGTCAGTGTTTGTAGTGCCAGTGCACCATGGCAGGTGGCCTGTATGATTATAGCAACAAAGAAAAAAAAATATTGACCTACCAGGAAAATGCCTAATATGCATTACCAGTCCAGCCCTAGTAGTGAAGGAGGATTTACAAAGGGTTGGTGTGACTGAGTCGAATGCTAGGGACAGGGTGAGAAGGAGGCAGATGATCTGCTGTGGTGACCCCTAAAGGGAGCAGCTGAAAGAAGAAAAAGACAACTGACAATAGTGTGATTTTTTTTTTTCCTTCATTTGCATGTGTGGCAGATACTTTCACATATCAAAAGCACATATAGTTACAACTCTGATATCTTGGGCGATGTACTCATCGAGTAATTTTAAACCTGGCTGAGTAATAAGCTTACTCAAATCAGATTCTTCACTGGGTTGTCAATTAAACAGCAGCATTGGAAATTTAGGGCTCAGCAGATAATGAACTGATTATTATGTGATCAGCAGGAGCTCCTGATTGAGGTATCCACTAATCACAGGGCTCTACCAACATGTGAGTGATTTTGGGCAAGACATTGAACCCCAAGTTACTCCTGATGGGCAGGCCAGCTCCTTGCAAGGGAGTTTTCCCATAATTGTTGTGCAAGTGTGAACTGGTAATTGAGGCACTCCAAAGTAATAAAACAGTATACAAGTGCAGCTTTTATTCTGTGCTTTTATTCAGACTGTTTACTTTAACAGTGCGAGAGTTACTTTTACTACTCTTTGTGTATCTAAGTCATAAGTTATTATAGTGCCTGCAAGTGTTTCATAGCCGTCTGCTGTTTTATTTCACAGCTTGTTGAACGTGGCGCCCTGTGAAGTGTAATGGCATCTGACATCAGTGAGGCATCGCCGTCCACTGCAGAACTTAAGCTGCAGTTTGCTCCTTTCAGCAGCGCTCTGGAAGCAGGCTTTTGGCATGAGCTTACTCAGAAGAAACTCAATGACTACAGATTGGATGAGAGTCCCAAATGTATCAAAGGATACTACTACAATGGTGAGTGTTCTGATGGCCTGGTTTCAATAAAAGATCAGTTCAATTCGATTGTATTCATATAGCGCTAAATCATAACAAGTTGCCTCAAGGCACTTTATATTGTAAGATAAAGACCCTACAATAATAGAAAGAAACCCCGACAATCAAACTGCCCCCTATGATGAAGTACATGGCGCCAGTGGGAAGGAAAAACTCCCTTTTAACTGGAAGAAACCTGCAGCAGGACCAGGCTCAGGGAGGGACAGCTATCTGCCATTACTGGTTGAGGGTGATGGGAGGAAGACAGAATAAGCAACACACTCACTCACTGCCAAATGCAGTTTTCCCACTTGATTGACAGATCTGTATTTTCTATTACCAATGTGGCTGATCGACTTTCATGTCTGATAGGTGATCCTCTTGGTTTGCCAACCCGTCTGACTTTGGAGTACAGTGCATTTGATGTGTAAGTATAAGGCATTATGTTGTGTAAAGAAGCATTATACTTCTGCTAAGTTTTTCTGCTGCCATTGAGTCTTGTGATGCACAGTGTCATTGTAAACAAAGCCAAAATAAAAGCATAGCATAGACTGTTGGGGTCACACTGCAGGGCAGGTGGGAGGACAGTGTAGACCCCTAAATTGATACCATCTACTAAAAATCTTGGACGAGTTTGAATCTCGGTGACCTCCACCTGAAGATTAGAGGTCAAGTTTTCTGAAAATCTTGTGAATGCCATAATGCAAGAAGCAAGTCACCCAGGATGTTTAGACTTATTCCATAGGTGCAGCTACAGTGAGGCAGAGGGGAAGCACTGAAAGCTGCCAGTATTTTTAAATGGGCTCTGAACAGTTATAAAAAGCCTGTGTGTCTAAAGAAAAAAATAATAATTTCGTGGCCTTCATCCGATTGTGCAGTTGTCACAGAGATATTTTGTGTATGTACTTCTATATAGGGAAAAATTAACTTTTATATAGCCCACTGGTTTCTGGTGGTCAGTATGTTTACACTGTGAACATACAGTTTAATGAAAAATGTGTTGGTTTATTGCTGTTAGTGATGGTTCAACTCCCGCTCGTTGCTGCCCAGCTTTGGGAACGCTGTACAACACCAACACTCTTGATGCCTTTAAGACTACTGATAAGAAGGCTCTGTTGGAGAAAGAAGCCAAGGAGGTAAGAGACATCCAGTGGCAATTTGTTCTGACATCAAAAACATGTTGAAAGTGGATTATCTATAAAGTAGGCATTAGAATGGTCATATTTCCCAACAGAACATTACCTGATTAAATTATTGATTATTTTTTTCTTTTGTATTATCTCTCTTTGTTGGGTAGATTTGGGATGCTATACAGTCTGGAGCTGCACTGAAGGACCCGTCCATCCTTTGTAGATTTATTCTCCTTACCTTTGCAGTGCGTAAAAATATGATCATATATGTTTGCTTGTTCTTTTTTGCTTTTGTTTCCACATTTTTACAACTTCATGTAACCAGTTTCCTTTCATGTTTCTCTCTTGTTCTGGTTACTCTTTTTAAACAGGATTTGAAGAAGTACAATTTCTACTACTGGTTCTGCTTTCCTGCTCTCTGTTTCAAAGAGGCGATAACGCTTGTCCGACCGCCCTCCATCCTAGATCAGGCTTTCTCTGCAAAGCAGGTTGGATTTTTAAAGATCACCATATAATTTTAGATATTACACTTTGAAGTTATCCTTAAATGACCTTTTCTGAAAAAGTTAAAACTCTACAATTACTATTAGCTATTTTATATGATGAATATAAAGTGCTATCAGTGTCTTCCACTGCTTCATCTATATAAACCAAAAGAATTTTACTGAATAATTCGGTTTTCATGCCTTTCAGGTCACTTGGTTGAGAATTGCTGCACTGACTTCAGCACTTGTGATATGTTTGATTTGCTGGATTTTTCTAACTTCTAATTTCTGTCTTAGATTGCAGCCCTGCAGGATGCTTATGATGGCCTGTGCATCAAAACAGGAGCCACTGCAGTTCCTTATTTCCTAATAAAATACACAGATGAGTCAGTTCAGATGGCCGTGCTGGGGGACTGGGAGACATTTTTCAGTGATACTAAGAAGGTTTCAAGAAGATTTTTATATTTATAAAATATAAACTTATATGTTATTATTCTGTGTGTCTGCTACTTTTTTTGCACTTAGATTAATATCATAATAGTATGATTTAAAGTACACCAAAAGTTTCCAAACCTATTTTTGTTCATTCTGTAATAGTTTAAATTGTTTGAAAAGATTCAAACAGACTCGTTTTTTTAAATAAGGTTTAAAATTTATTTTGTTGTGGCTTCAAACTGGATTTCTACTGTAGTTTTATTGGCTCATCACATTTTACTAAAGTTGTCTACTGTTACACACTCACATAATAACACATATACGCATTCACACCTTGCTAATGTAAACATACCTTGTTTGTTTTCTCTAGGTTACTGTGGGTATCTATGATCCGTGTACTCTGTCCCAACATCCGGGCTGGCCTCTGAGGAATCTACTGATGCTTGTAGCTAACCAATGGTAAACTCTGTGTGTGTGCGCATGTGTGACTGTGTTTTGAGGAAGTTGTCTCAATGATGTGTGCTGTGGGTCATTAAGTAATTTGGAAAAACCTGCTGAATTTCACTATGAGTTGCACATAAATGAAAGGCTCCTCTTCCTGACTGATTTCCCAACCCTGCTCCAGTGTGAGGAAAGTAAACCTTTGTAATTTAAAAAAAATATCAATTTCAAAAAGAGAAATTTATCAGTTTAAAAATGTTTGCATCGGGAAAAAGCAATTGAAACTCTACTAAAGTTATTCTGCCCCGCTCGGACTGAAAAAGAAATATCAAGCTGCTGCTTCGTCTCAGTGGTGTTTAGTAGGGATGTGATTAATTTGATCAATTACGTGTGCTCCTAGATGGCAGCACTTGCTTACAGAAACATGACTGTTGCTTTTAAGCTAGTCCCATTTATCTATAAGGATATCAATTTTCCAGATAAACAAGGTTTATTTTTAAGCTCTTGCTAAGCTTTAATCTTAAAATGTAAATCAGGTTGTCCAAACAGTTTATATTGATCTAATCTGCCTTGCTTGAAGAGGATGAATAATGATGTCACTGCTTGCTGATTTATTATTTTTTTCCACCTAAAAGATTTTCAAAATTATCTCCAAATTCCATCAGGAAACATTGCCGCTTTTGTTTGAACTACTTTGTGTGGATTTATTGCATTTATGTGAATCATATTTCTTTTTCTCAGTTGTATTTATTTATTTTTTTACATTTTATTTATTCATTTATTTTTTTATTTTGGCATGGTGTAGTTGCTTGGTCTGGGTAAAAGACCATAGCTGGTTTGTTAACTCATGCCATACCTATCTGTGACACACAGCAGCTACTGTTTGTTCTAACCATAGGCGGTGTTGTTTTATACACATGAGGTGTCTTTGCAGAATATTGACAGATATTTTTAACTAGATTTGATCTATTAAAGGTGCTGTTATTAAACACTTTTAACGGAATATGTATATTTCTTATTCTTTTTGGTTTGAAAAGCGTTAGCAGGCTCTCTTGGGATATTCCAAAGTTGATGGAGGGTTTCTATTGCAGGATATGTCACGTAAAAGGACTGTATTGTTACATTGTTACAAGGCCACATTAAGAAAATTCTTATTAATCATTTGGTATAAAGTCAAAATATCAAGATCAAAGATGAAATTCTATTTCAAGAAAAAACTTGAAATACTCTTTTGAGGAAAAAAAGTTGAAATGTGAAGATTACAGCCAAGTGCCATAGCTCCTATACCCTAACGTTTAGATGAGTTAGTGAAACAAATTGATCAGCCGTCTTATCATGTCTTGTGATACAAAGGACATCCTCTTTATTGCACGAGGGTGTAAACATCCGACCAATTCTTCCAAGTCCGTGTGTTTTGTTTCTCTTGTCTTTCTACAGTTGTGGTGTGATATCACGCTGCTCTACCTGTAACAAATAGTTATTTGAGTTAGTTTTTGCCTTTCTATCAGCTAAAAGCTGTTTGGCCAATCTCCTCTGGTTAAAGAGCCCCTGCTCGCTGGATATTTTCTCTTTTTTGACCATTTTCTGTAAACCCTAGTGATAGTTGTATGGAGAAATCCCAGTCGATCATCAGTTTCTGAAATACTCAGACCAGCCTGTCTGCTACCAACAACTATGCCTTATTTTCCCCGTTTTGATGCTCAGTATAAACTTTACCAAGTCATCTTAACCACGTCTACATGCATAAACGAACTGAGTTTCTGCAATGTGGTTGGCTGATTAAATGTTTGTGTTAAAATGCAGTTGAAGAGGTGTAGCTGATGAAGTGGGCGGTGAGTGTACAAATTTATTCATTTATGAAGGACACGTTTTTTTATGTTTTCGAAAATAGTTATCTGTAAACAACACACTTGGACGTCCTCCTACATCAAGGTGCCGTTTATTTTGTGGTTAAATTAGGCTCCTTCATGAGTATATGTCACATATCATCAGGAGTGCATTTTTAAAGCAAGATATTGTGTGTTTTCATCCAATCAGCCTCTTTAAGTGTTGTAGGCTGTGATTTCTGCTTGTTTTGAACACCTTGTGCTTATGCTCAGTGTCTCCAAAGCAGGTGGTTGTGCTTTATCATCTTTAAATATTCGATTATGATTTTTATTTGCTTTATACAGAAGTGGTTGATTCAACAATCAGACAATTAAAAAAATAAAATGATTCATATCCCACGGGCAATGATATATTTTAACAAGCTTAAGTAAAAAAAAAAAAAGAAAGGAAAAAAGGTTGTTTTGTTTATTTATTTTTTTTTTAATTTTGTATAAATGATGCAGGTGAAAACTGCAAATCATCTGAAAGCTTTTCGGTACTTTTTATTTTCAGATGGTAAATAAAGGAGTGCTTTGCAAGCTGAGAAATGAAACTAAATAGTTTTTGAGTAAAAATGTAAATATTCAGATGTAGGAGTAGATATCAAAATGAAATAACATAACCCCATACCTGATAACTTTGAGCAAGAGGAAACAATCCATCTCACACAACTGATCATGTTTTGTTATGTTCTGAGACTGTCAGTGAAATTATCTCTGTATGTTTCTAATTGTGGCTTTTATATCAGTTAAGAAGTGTTGCACACTCTTATTGAGGAGTGTTTTGTCACAGAGCTTAGTTTTCCCTCTTTTTTTCTGGCATTTACATTTTTTTTTCTTCTATTGTACAAAAAAGGAACTCCCACAGAGGCTTGTTTAGCAATAGTCTTCTGTGATATCAACTCGCCGTCAACAATTAATCAAGAGTTTAGCTTGCATGCTCTGCAGGTTTTATCTTAAACAAACCTCATCAATCCTGTGCTTGACTACATTTTTTCTCTCTGTTAAACATAAACTGTTGATACTGGCATAGATGGCTGTCATGTCTTGCCTATTCAGTTCTTTTATCAGAGCTTGACTGTGTAACGTGACTCAGTTTTTCAGGACCATATTAGAGGAAGTGTGTTAGTACGGCTGTATAAGGTGTCAGAGTTTTATTTTGGAGCAACAGGCATGTTAACGTGTATTTCACATTGATGGATGTGAGATATCTACATGTAAAAAAAAATATATATATATATGAATGTGCTATTTTCAACATTTCACGTAGCATCTTCTGTGTGTGCGTGTGCACTGCAGGGGGTCTAAGCTGGACACAGTGGAGGTGCTGTGTTTTAGGGACAGAACTCTGCAGGGAAGCCGCTCCATTCAACAGAGCGTCATCTTCCATGTCAAACTACCTGAGCTTCCCAACAACTCTGGTAATCTCTATTTCTTTCTTTGTTTCTCTTTTTATGTATGGGTGCATTTGTGCAGTTTGCATTGTGCTGCTGTGCATCTGTATATCGGTGCATTTGTATTTGTATTCACGTGAATGTGTGCATGCATTCAGATACATACACTTGTGGATATTAATACTAAATTGAACACGCATTCTTAGTTCACTTTCCACCGAGACTCACTGCTTCTTTTTCAGGACACACTAATCTCACAAAGCGTTTCCATTATTCCTTTATCTGCTGAATAAGGAAAGAAAGTAATTTAAATGGTAATAGCAGTGTGGGAAAGCGGGTAGCTCTTTGATCTGCAAAGGTTTTTGTTGAGTTCAGACAAGGAATCTTTGTTTTCCTCAGTCTACCTCTGTGGTTCATCATGTCTTTTAATTAATTTGCTGAGGATATATTTATGCAGCAAAAAATGATAAATCATCTGCTCTGATGATTTAACATTGTTTTGAAAAGGATTAACCAATCAACCTTGGCCCAACTTTACACCGGGTTCAGCTAATCCATCTTCTAAATTCTGAAAATAGAGAGGGAGTAGACTGTATGTTTGTGAATTAACATCCACACATCTCAATTAAATAAAGGTTTTGGTGTATTAGAAGTTTCATTAAAGTTGTTCTAGCCTGAAAGTGTTTCTGTATGTATGTATGTCTGTATGATTTTTGCTTATTTTACATTGCAAGTGTGTTTTTTGTTGTTGTTTGTTTGGGTTGTTTGTTTGTTTGTTTTTTTTGATAGCTTGTCCCAAGAGTGTCGGCTGGGAGAAAAATCCAAAAGGAGCCATGGGACCCAGGATGGTCAACCTCAGTGAATGCATGGACCCCAAACGGTGAAATAAATAATACAAGTATTTGAATATCAGCAGGTTGTCTCGACCACATCTACATGCCTAAATGCATTGAGTTGATGTCCAGTGATTGCTGATTAGATATTTGCGATAACAAACAGTTGGTGAAGTGGCTAGTGAGTGTATGTCTTCACTTGTCTTACTTAATTTTTTATAGGCTTGCAGAGTCTTCAGTAGACCTGAACCTGAAACTCATGAGATGGAGGCTGGTTCCTTCCCTGGACTTGGACAAAGTGATCAACACAAAGTGTCTCCTTCTAGGTGCTGGGACACTTGGGTGCAATGTGGCCCGGACACTCATGGTAAGGATAGAAAATCAAATCAGTGGGTAGACAGGGTGATGAAAGTATGCTAGAATTTGGATAAGTGCTCCTTGGAAGGTGTTATGGCTCTTAATTCATTAGGGTCTATGACTTGCTTAACCAGAAACTGTTACAGAAGATTTTTTAAACACTGATGTTAGTAAAGATGAGAAATGTTATGTTTTGATGATGGGTAGTATTTTTTTTTTCATGCTATGTTAAGGTGTAGCTGCAAGTCAGGTTACGAAACCCGTATAAAGGTTACTGCAACTTACAGGACAGTCCATACAAATACTGCTAATACAACAATAATAAGCAGTAGCCCCGGTGCCATTATCAAGACAGTTATCCTAAAAAGTGTAGATTTAACATTATTATCATATTACTGTGTGTCTCAGATTACATTTATACAAAAGAGGAATGGTAAATGGCCTGCATTTGTATAGCGCTTTTCTAGTCCTTAAGGACCCCAGAGCGCTTTACACTACATTCAGTCATTCACCCATTCACACTCACATTCACACACTGGCGATGGCATGCTACATTGTAGCCACAGCTGCCCTGGGGCGCACTGACAGAGGGGAGGCTGCCGGACACAGGCGCCACCGGGCCCTCTGACCACCACCAGTAGGCAAACATGGGGTTAGTATCTTGCCCAAGGATATTTGGCATGCACCCAGGAGGCAGCCTGGGATCGAACCACCGACCTTCTGATTAGTGGCTGACCTGCTCTGCCACCTGAGCTACAGCCACGCAAAAGAGGAAAAAAGGACTATTATTCTTCTAACTAATGTGCTAGCATTACTGTTTCCACTGTTAACAGTATACACACACATACATGATGCTTGTTTGTTCAGAGTGTTTTTGGAACCACTGACTTTCACAGGAACATACTTAAAGTCAGGATTTCAACAAAGGTCCCTTTAACAGAAGCTCATAAGCTTTGCAACAATTGCCAGCTTCACTGTTTCACTGTTACACACCTCAATTTTTTACATTCTTTTTAAATGTCTTTATTTGATAGTTGAGCAGTTAAGATAGACAGGAAATTGGGGAGAGAGAGGAGGGGAAAGCAGGGGTTGTAGTTGAACCTCCGCCACTGCACTCCAACCATGTGGCATGTGTTCACCAGGCATATGGTTTTGCAAAGATTAGAAGATGTTCGATGTTAATTATTTTTCATTCTGGGGATGTAGGCAGCACCTCTCTATAAATAAACCTCCTCTTAAACTGATCAGCTGACACACTTTTGGTGTCTGAACATGATGTGTGCCATAAAGTTTACAGTATACTGTAAATGAGTTATCTTGAATTGCTTTTTCTAACCACTTGAAATTCTGAAACAACTTTAGTGTTTTAATTAATTTGCACTCACAGAACAGAAGCATAGACATGTCACATTATTTGTGATGATATAATCTTGCCCAATTATCAACTGGACAAAATAGATTTTCTTTCATTTTTAAAAATCCTTTCCATCCATATCAGTGACTTAAAAAACTTTTTAAAAAAATGCTTACTCAGCTTTTAATATTTTTTTCAGTGTGAAAATCAACAGCTCTGATCTGTATTTTAGCCTGCAGGTACAATCATCATCCTTGGTGCTTCACCAGTTATTTGATTGTCTTTCAGACTGAGCCTGGTGTAATGTAGAATAGAACTAAAATTATACAGTTGTTTAACCTGCACACTAATGCACCCATTATTTCAGAGTTAGATTGTAATTGCACTAAGTATTCATTTTAAATGCACACAAGGCACACCATCTCCCACTCACTGTCACTGACACTGTTTACAAAGCGCCATTTAGGTCAGTGTTCATGTCAGTAAATGGTCGATTATGGTTTCTCCATTTTTCTCCAGGGATGGGGAGTGCGACACATTACATTTGTAGACAACGCAAAGATCTCATACTCCAATCCAGTGCGGCAGCCGCTTTATGAGTTTGAGGACTGTCTTGGAGGTGGAAAGTCCAAAGCCATGGCAGCTGTTGACCGACTTACCAAAATCTTTCCCGGTGTGGTACGTCGAATAACAATGCTTAACTGTGTAATATGACGTCTATATTTCTGCTCATATTTTAGAGTTAAAGCATGCCCTGCTTCTTGGAAGCCAATGATTACAGTCTGTCATAATCCCTGTTATTCATTCCTTCAGAAATCCTGTGATTCTGTTCTGCATATTTCAGCGTTATATTGGAATCGCACCAAGCACTCATTTGAAATGCACACAAGGCACAGTGCCTACTAGTTACTGTCACTAATGATGCTCACAAAGTGCTGCTGAGGCCAGTGTTCATGTGATAAATGGAGGTTTAATTATCTTAAAATAACATTGAAAAAGATGAATTTGTAATCACTGTGCAACTGCACTGAATGCAATTGCCATTTTACTATTTTTAGGTTTTTAATTGTATTCCTGTTTGAGTTCTTGTAACTTAGATGTGAAGTACACACCATGGAGAATAATAAGAGTTGGTTTTTATGCATATTAATGCTGGTGGTTTCAATGCTTTGCAAATTAATGAGTGGGTTCTCTGTGGGTGGGTTTTTGTTTCCTTTTTTTTTTCTTTATTTTCGGGGGGGCATCTATTTTAGCAAATGAAAAGAAAAAGCAGCCAAACAAACACTCACAGAAGGGCTGTGGATTGGTTTGAAAGGGGCAGCCTATTAAGCTACTAGAAAGTGCAAAGACTGGCTGCATATTTATAACGTGAGTCACATGTGCAGTATGCATTTCAAAATGAGGTGATTCACTTGTCTGTCCTGGAATATTATGCAATGTTGGGATCAGAAGATCATGAAGCTTAAAAAAATGATTGGGCAGTTTTCCCTTTTATATGTTGGTGGCAGATTTAATCATCTCGGTATCTGACAGCTTCATTGACTCAGAACCCATTTATAATGAATCTGTGTGTTTCTTTTGTGTGTGTGTGTGTGTGTGTTTGTTTCCATGACCAATCATACTGTTTTCACATTAGTTATAAACATTTAAGCCAAAAATGATTTCTCCTTCTGAAAACGTGACACTTCAAAGCTGGAGTGAATTGACTGAATCAATAGCAATCTAATGGACAGCAAATACAAAGCTACTGCCAGGAGATTTTGGCATAGCTTAGAAAAAGCATCCAGACAGGTTGCTTTGCACAGATAATAAAATTAGCCTCACAGCACATCTAATGCTCACAAACCAAACACGTTATCTTCACTTTTAAATCTGGAGCGAAATCCACTTCTGGAGCCTCTAAATCATTTTTAAAGCATTTTAAGAAGACTGACTAAGAAAAGCAGCGTGTAAAATGCTTTCACACCTTCTGCTTCTTGTCAGCTTGTAAGTTTTAACTAAACTGACCATGTGTAGGAGTGTCAAAACTTGTGTGTCCCTAGCGTGCCTGTGCCTTTATCAGTCACATCTCACACAGCGACTCCCTCAGTCTTTAAACGTCTGATGTAATTTGCTTTAAACTGTAAGATTTAAGCCTCATTGTAAAAGTATTGATTTTTCAGAGCTTGCAATCATCTCTGTAATAACGTGTCGGTGAAACGAGATACACTAGGATGGGAAAATGGTGTCACACACTAAAAGAAATGTGATGTCCTTTAAGTTGAACACACACACACATCTGTCATGTCATCAACTTGACATCCAGGTCTCTCGCCACCCTGGCCCACCCTTATTTTCAGTTTCTCTCTGAATGTTCTGGGAATGAAATAGAAAGTGAAAAAACTGACACGTGTAGTCATGACCTGTCGTGACACTTTGTGTTTCTACCATCAAACTAGCTGCATCCACACCTGCTCCTATTTTTAACAGTGTGAGCGTGTGCCTGCTTGGCTTTCCTCCCTGCTTGTTTTTCTGCAAACTGATGGGTGTCAGGTGCAACTGTGAAAGATGGAAAGACAAATATGAAGAGGGTGAGCTGAAAGTGCAGAAGTACTTTAATTGAACTGGGGGGATATGGTTCAAACAAGGTCACAATGTTGAAAATGTCAGGCAGATTTCTTATTTTGTATGTGGGCGAACACCTGACACAAGTCACCTGACATTTCCAGGAGCTTCTTTTTCTCGCTTAAAATTTGTTCTCATCAAAACTGGATCATCAACAGCAGCTTTCTTGGATTGTTTTATTTTTCCAGAAAGTTTTTTTTTCTCACACTCAAAAAGATGTGTCTTTCTTGGCTGTAGGTTAACGATGTTTATAGAGGAAATTGGAATATGATTACCACCTCTGCAGCTTAGCAACACTTACGTCAGTGAAATATAAATTCAAGACTTGGTTGACAAGCTCCCACACTTACAATGTGAAGAGTGAAGGCAGAAGACCCACTGATTGAGTAAAAGTGGCATTTTTACTTTTTCTTGTTCAAATCTCGCACTTCTGCTTTGCCCTTTCTGTCCTTCTCTTAACTATGAAATGACTCTTGACATTTCCGTTTGCCTTGTTGTCGAGTATACACTCCCTGGAGATAAACATGGCACGAGAAGTTTGGCAGTGGACAACAAAAGACTGAACATTGCCTTTTTTTTAAGGATATTTTGTTGACTTTAAGATGATCTTTTATGTTTTATTTTCATACACTACTGCTGAGTTATACAGGACCATTTTTTTTCTGATCTCCCCGGTCTGTCAGTTACCAGACTGCAGAGAAATTTGCTTTTCACTCTGACTGAGGAAATCCATATTTTCATGTCTCAGAAGACTTCTGTAACCTGACTTCTTTTTATGTCCAAGGTGCTTTTGGAACGGCACTATTCTTTTATGTCCTTACATATTTTATACTATAGAGATTTGAGCCAGATGTACTGGAAAAACAATACCTCCTGAGAGTATTAAAAGTTGGTTGTCCCATAAATAATGTATACATATGAATCAAATACATTTTAATAATGTCAAAGAGAGCTGATTGTGCAAACAAAAGACTTGTACATATTGTACATATTGTGCTAGTTACCACACATGTCTGCTCAATTTGTAAGCAGTTCCTCTATTTCTTTCTATTGCAGAACGCAGAAGGTTACAATATGAGCATCCCCATGCCTGGCCACCCAGTGAATTTCTCTCAGGCCACTCTGTCCCAGGCCCAGAGAGATGTCGAGCAGCTGGAAAAGCTAATTGAAGAGCACGATGTGGTCTTTTTACTAATGGATACAAGAGAGAGCCGCTGGCTGCCTACGGTTATCGCTGCCAGCAAGAGGAAGGTAGGAAGGAACGGTACAATATGTAGAATGAACGGTCACAAAGCAGTGCGGTAGGGTGTGTGTGTGCGGGGGTGGGGTTCGATTATAGCTCCACTTACAGTATTTTACATAAAAACAATGAATGAAATGATGACATGCACTGTGAAAGTGGACACCTGCAACGAAGTGTGCACTCATGATTATTATTAAACTCTGCAGTTTAGTGGAGCTACTTTCAGATCATTATTTGGTTCTGCACATTCGCCCTGTCACCGCTCTCATGAACCCGCTTAGAGGAGACAGCTGTTTTCAGCAAAAAAAACTCTAAATCAATCCACTGAGCAGCATCGTGTAGCAACTAGACAAACTAGCCTGTGAATAAAAGTCAAACATAAAACACCAAAAAGACCAAAATAGATGTAAATATTCAACCTTTTTACCTAAATGACTAGAAAAGTAATTAGAAAGTTTTTAATAGTTCATTGTTTTATACTGCAGATTAAAAGTGCATGTTATGCTATACCTTTTTAATTATTTTATTCTTTGCTATTAGGGACTTTTTGTAATCTACACAATGAATTGTAACAGAATATTATTACTTTGTCTAGTCTGTACTGGTGCATTGTAGTCCAGTCTCAGATGTACATAAACAGAACAGGCTTTATGAGCTTTGTTGAGAGTATTTTGATAGTGGCACAGGAAATCAATACCATGGATTTAAACAGATCTGTTTGCTCAAAGGTTACTTTGGACCTCAAGCCACAGTGCAGCACTCTGGCAGGAGACATTAATGTCTTTTTAACTTTGTTTTTGAATCTGAAATTGGGAAGCCCTTTCACTTCTCCTTCAGGAAACTAAGATTGCTTGATAACTCAAGTCCAACTTTTCTCTTTACCATTTTATATTAATTTTATTTTATAATTTGCCATGCAAAATTGGATTTATTGAACATTGTGTCAGGAACTTGTAATGCTTCCAGTGGGAACAGTAATGCAACGCTTATGTTGCTGTGTGCTGTTAAGTGGGCTGTTGATGAGGTTTTTTTCTGATGGCTGGCTCAACTGAGAGGTTATTTGGCCATTTGTGCCATGGAGTTATTTGGCCAAGTGCTGCTCCAAAAATGTAGATGCTTTCCGTAGAGGCCAGTAATGTTTTATGTGATTGATTTTTTTTTTAAATAATCCAACATGATGTTCCCTTATTGTCTTCATAAGAGAAGCCACATTTAACTGGTTGAAAATGTACTCAGGGCAAATGGCAAAAATATCAGTAATCAAGCCAAAGCAATTTTGATTCTTTTTATGATTTTATGACCATGTTTTACCATAATTGTTATTTTCACAGCTAGTGGTGAATGCTGCTCTAGGATTCGACACATTTGTCGTGATGCGCCATGGCTTGAAGAAACCTCCCAACATTCAGACCGTTTCCACCGAGCCGGACTCCTCCCCTTCCTGCTCCTCTGCCTCCTCGTCATCCTCCACACCGGCCGGTGCTGCGCCCGCTGTCCCGGGATCGTCTCTGTTTTCAAACATCCCAGGGCACAAGCTTGGCTGCTACTTCTGCAATGATGTTGTGGCACCAGGAGATGTAAGGAAACCACACAGATAACAAGTATACACTCAACTAAGTAGCTCACCTAATGCACTCAAAACCAGGTAGACCCTGCTGCAAAGTCAGCTGTGTTGTTTACAGGGTTTAAATTAGTGATGGTCGCATGAGCGAAATCTCTTTTCAGATGTTATTTTCAAGCAAACAAGGTTTTGAGATGGTCCCAAGCAAACAGAACTGAAGTGAAAATGATTGCTATAAAAAATTACGGTCCCATATGAGATATGAACTCGAATCTCCTGAGTGAAAGTCTCACGTGATTCCTGTTTTTATGCTTAACTATTAGGAGCATCACATCAGTGTTGTGTTTAAGGTTGCCTGCACACTTCTTAGTCATCAAAAAATCTGTTGGTTTTAAATGCAGCATTTGGTTTAGTTATTGTTTGGTTTTTATATTTTTAAGAAAGATGGTTGTAATTGTTTTTCTGTAAGAGTTACAATATGCAAATCCCCCCCCCCCCAAGAAAGTTGCAGCTTTCTAGCCTCAACACCCACATTCCCACATCCTGCGTGTCTCTGGATGTTCTTTGTTTTGGGGATTTTGGATTTTCTCCTTCTCTTGACCTTTTCGGAGTAATGCACGAAGATTCTTCATAGGCTATTAAAGGCTGTGGCATTTGTCGGAAACTTGCTGCAATGGGCTCTGACTTCTACTGTAAATGCCATATGTGTCGGTCTCTCTGTGAAACATTAAAGTAATACTAAGATTTGAACTTGAGGCAGAGCCTGCTATCAGTATATTCTAAATGTTGATCTAAGGTTGAGTTCAGTGAATGAATAAATATAGAGTTTTGCATATTGTTATAAATGTTTAAGTGAGACAGGCCTGAAGCAAAATGATACAGATTGTCTAAACATATGGGACATATTCAGTGTGAGAATGTACTGCTGCAAAAATAAAACATGACCAGAAAGTAAAACTGAAATACCTTTGACTCTAAAGGGTTACATGTCAGATTTTGTAGCCATTCTCCTGGTAAGCATGTGTGGTCCACAGCGTAATATCCCCAAAATGAATATTTGCAGGTTTGGCACAAACACTAATGATCCGTTCATCCATCCATTAGCAATACCCTCTTACCCTTTTACATGTGAGCTGGAGCCTGTTCCAGCTGACACTGGCCAAGAGGTTTGCAGCCACTGACACTAATGGTCCATTTATGAAAATACTATGGCATTACTAAAACCCTGCTCAACTGGAAGTATCCGCTAGTCATCAGTGTGTCATAAACAGTTTGTGATCAACAACTTGTCCAGTGCCAATGTTTCTCACCTCTCGTTTCTCTACTTATTCTGGAGAAAGTCCTCTCCGGTTTACTGGATTGACCTTTGGCTTTCTGGAGTTCCAGGACATGATTCTCTATATTGATCTTCTTACTATTTTTGCTGTGTTTTGTTTTGCTAAAATAGTCAACCCGAGATCGGACTCTGGATCAGCAGTGCACAGTCAGCAGACCAGGCCTTGCCATGATTGCCGGAGCGTTGGCTGTTGAGATGATGGTCTCCATTCTACAGCACAGTGAAGGGTAAGGATGACAAAATGTATGTTTGCTACTAATAAGAAATTGAAGTTGTATTAAGGCTGTAACTACTGGCCCTTGTCCCAGCGACTAAATGCATCAAAATCTACACAAGTATATCACTCATGGGTTTATTTAGAAGTAGATTACTGTTTTGATCACTGGAATCAGTGAACATGAGCGCGATCAGATTGATGAACAGTAGGTAAAAGCGAGCCATGCCCCAACTGTACAACCTATTTTATGCTTAATAGGACTGTTATTTACCCTTCACTGTTAGAAGTACAGTCATCTTCTCATCGACTGCTAAACAGTCATGTCTCCTTTGCAACATGTGTCCTTCATTATTGTTTAATTTGTTTATGTATATATTTACTTATTTTTGACTGTGGTTATGTGTAATGAATAGTAACTGTAGGCTAAGAAGGAAGTGGAGCCTGATGTCACAGAGTTTCAAATACTCAAATATTTACTGGGAGAGACCAGGGTGGACAGGATAAGGACTGAGTATATTACAGAGAGAGAGCTACAGTTGGATGGTTTGGAGATAAAGTAAGAGAGGCAAGGTTGAGAGTAACATGTGCAGACAGAGAGGGGAGTGGATATACTGGGTAAAAAGATGTTGATGATTGGGCTGCCTGGCAAGAGGAAAAGAAGAAGAGAACACTTATGGTTATAGTGAGAAAGAACATCTAAAATGCTTCATTTGACAGAAGAGTTTGAAAAGGTTAGGGTGAGATGGAGCCAGCTAATCTGCTGTGGCAACCGCTGAAGAGAGCAACTGAAAGAAAAAGTGGGCTAGAAAGATGCTAGTCTAACAGTAGCTTTACATTAATTCTTGATTACAGATGTACACAAAATTATTAGCCCCCTGATGACATTTTAAGTTGTTGTCCAAATTTGCCCATGTGCTTTTTTTTATTTAACAGAATCAGGGATCTTCAAGATAGCATTTCTAAACATATTCGTTTTCTTTAGAAATCATAAAATACTTAAATTTTCACACAATAACATAATTGTTTTGACAAAAACATACCAGGCTCAGTATTGTTACCCCCCTGAAAAACGACCCTTTTGTAGAGCAATAGCACAAACCAGTCCTGTGCAATGATGTCCTTTAACTTTGTAAAGCTCAACGGATGTAAAATCGAGTTAAAACTAAAGGATATTTTCCCATTTATTCACTTGAGAAGGCTTCAGGACAGAAACAAAAGAAAATCAGTTTAGATCATCGTTGATGCTCTCAAAGCAGGACATGGATATACAAAGTTATCACAAGGTTTATAATTGTCGAAAGCTGGAATGAGAAGTATCATCAAGAATTTCAAAGAGAGCGACACAGTACAGAGCAAGCCTGGCAAAGGTAGGAAGTGAAAGAGTTCACTCATTCATAGAAGAAGATCACTAAAACCCTGCAGAGAAATGCACTGCAAGGCTGTAGACTGAGGAAAAACTCAATTTCTGCGTGGACACACCTTCAAGCCAGACTCAAGTACACTTAACACAACCTGAAGATTGTGCATCATTTAATCACATAAAGCTAGACAACTAGAAACTGAAAACCAGAGCTATTTGGCTACAGAGACACTGCTTATGTTTGGAGAAAGAAGGAGAGGTGTAAGAACATCAACCCACAGTGAAACATGGTGGTGGGAGTATTATGTTTTGAGGATCCTTGAGTGTGACTGGAACTGGGAATCTCGTCAAGAAGAAAAACGATTTTAAAAGAAAACCTCAAGCAGTGAGCGTCAAAACTGGATAGCTGTCTTCCAATAAGACAACAACCATACATCCCATCTGGTGAAGAACAATGTCAATGGTACTGACTGGCCTGCACAAAGCCCTGACTTGGATTCCCCTGAAAATCTGTGGATTGACTCAAGACTGACAGACAGGTAGATAGGCATATAGATACGTAGACACTTTATTGATCCCACACGGGAAATTATTGTGTTATGGCAGCAGGAAAGAATGAAAAGAATAAAAATGGTACAGTCTACAATAACTAAACAACATAGTTATAGTAAAAGTGACGTGGGCACATAGGCACTTATCCGTTTTTTTTAAGGAAGAGTAAGAACATTAATACACATTAATGTTAATAATACATTAATAAAGAAGATATAACACAGGTAATATCTATAATGCAATTTTCCTCAGAGGTGTGGAGTTGAGCAGGTGAGATGGGATGTCCATGATGGAGAGCATGTTTGTTCAGTGACCTTCTGTCCCTCATTGACTCAGAGACCTACAAGTTTTGGCCAATGATGCTTCTGGCCTTGTGAATCAGTTGGCATCTCTGGCACTGACAATGACCCCCAGGAGGGAACAGCAAAATAAATAGGGGAATTGCCACAAACTGGTAGAACTCCAAATCTTGCCGAACATGTTAAAGTATCTGGACTTCATCAGAAAGAGGAGTCTGCTCGTCACCTTCTGCTACGCAGCAACACTTTTGATCTTCCAGTTCAGTCTGTTCTATTCAGGTGGACTTAGATGTATCCGTAGCTGCCCATGTTGTTAATGGGCCGTGTCACAGATTTTCTTTCCTCTGAAGGTCAACCACCATCTCTTTGTCTTGACCTTCAGAAGCAGGTTATTTCTGCCAGACCACTCCACAAAGCTTCTCACCAGCTCCCTACAAGAAACAACTGCAGGCTGTTGTCCAGCAAAAACAACATATAACTCATTATTAGCATTGGTGGGGAGGGGTAGTTTTTGTAAAATAATTTTGTATTTGTGTGCAAAGTAAATGCCAGCATCCAAAATAAAACTAGTATGTTTGTAAAAACTGTGTTAAAAATCCTTTGCTGTCATCTGTATGTCTGTTTAAAGATAAAAAAAAGCAGCTCATTTAAGCTCAGCAGGACATGGCTATGGCTAATTAACAAACTGTTAGCTGGGGGATCTTAGACCACTTTGATCGAGCCTATCCCAGCAGCCATAGGGTAAGAGGCAAGGTACAGCCCAGTCTAAGACTAATGGAAAAACAGAAAACTCTTTGCTCTCACATCCACACTGGGAGCCAATCTAGCATCGCCATTTAACATAACATGAGAGAACATACCAACTCCATAGAAAAGCGTTAGCCAACCAAGAAGTTTGAACCCAGAACCTTCTTGCTGTGAGGCATCAGCGCTAATGCGCTGCACTGTCAAAGCCCCAAACCTGCATTTACTTGCTTTCATCTATAAGGGTAACTACACTTACACTTTCTGGTAAAACACTGTCACCTGGTGGTGACATTTTTAGTTAAATTGTACAAATTCTGATTACACTTAGATACATTTTACACTTGAAAAAATTATATGTGTTAGAAGGGAAAAAACAGTGTGAATACTGAGGTATGCATCAAGGTTTGACTGCTTTTAAAGCCATTAGATCGATATTTTAACACGAGTCACTTTTGGAGCAGCCTCACGTAGTCTTTAGACGATCTGCAGTTTTTAGCTAAATGTCAAACTGGCTTTATTTTTTGACACTGAAGGTTGACCCTTGCTGTGACATTTTAGACCTGTACGCAACGTTCATCTTTTATGTATTAAAATGTATGGTCTAGCCATACATTCATAGGTTGAAGTGTTGGGCAAAGTGTTTATTTTGTTTATTTATAAGGAACCCCATTAGCTTCCACAACAGTGGTTGCTAGTCTTCCTGGGGCCCAAACCATCAAATACCACCAAATAAAATGTTACACAATGAGTTGGATGCAAAATGTCCACATAATTTGGCTCTTACATCCACAATAAGGTTTTACAATTCTGAAAATGTAAACATGTAAATATTAAAAATTATTAAAAACAAACAAACAACAAAAAAAACAACAAAAAAAAACACTCAAACAAAATACACAATTTCCATTACAAGTGACATTACCCTCTTACAATTTTTACAATAAATTGAAAACTGCTTAAATAGGCTTTTAGGTGATTTTTAAAATTATGAATAGAAGCCAATTCTCTAATTGCATAAGGCAACTTATTCTACTGAAAAGATGCTCTAAATATAACAGAGTTTTTCAAAAAGTTACTTTTAACTCGAGGAGTTACTAAATTGTGGTTAGTTGAGAATCGTGTAGCATGATTATGTATTTCATCTGGATACTGCAACTGAGCATAAAAAAAGTGTGGTGTGTTTACCAGTATTGCTTTCTTTAAAAATACAAGTAAGCCATAGTATAATTTAGCTTGTACAGAAAGCCAAGAAAGTTTATCGTGCATTTTATCAATACTTGTATAATATGAACACCTTAACACTAATCTGGCTGCCCTATTTTGGACTAACTGAAGTCTGTTCAGATCTGTCTTATTAGCTGCTGACCAAATGATTGAGCAGTACTCTAGATGAGATAATACTAGTGCATTAATGACATCTTTCATAATTGAAGAAGTAATATAAAAAGAGCATTTCCTAGCTATAGCTATGCCCTGTCCCATTTTCTTAATAACAGAGTTGATGTGCTGAGACCATGAAAGGTGGTGGTTTATGGTAACACCAAGTAATTTAATCTGGGTGACCTATTCTAATACCGATCCAGCTATGGAAAGATTTAGTTGTGGGCTGTTGACTAAGCGTACTCTACTTCCTATTAACATGGATTTGGATTTAGACACGTTTAAAATCATGTTGTTTTTACTTATCCAGTCAAACATGTTCAGCAAATCTAGTTGTAATACGCTGGTCAATTCAGAGTAGCTGCTGGCTGAATAAAACATGGTGGAATCATCAGCATACATTACAAGATAAGATTTATCCAGGACGTACGGCAAATCATTTGTAAAGACTGAATAGTGTGAGAGGTTGACAGCAGGTATTCTTGTCTCTTACCGGTGTCAGTGGATATTCCCCGATGAACACTTGAGTTTATTCTCAGCACAGTCTGCTTGACTCTTGCGTCACACCTCTGGTTTTTGTGTTTCTGGTATACAATATATGCTTCTCAGCATGGTTTTAGAAAAAAATCATACTCAGAATCATAGTAGAAAAAAAGTTTTTATGTCATACTGCCCTCTTCTTTTACACACACAGTCCACATTCCAATCTGGGTTTAATAAAACATCCTTGCAAACACTAGAGGGCTAGCACTCTCCTCCCTTAGTGAACGGCCCTGATTACCAGTATCTGTCTGAAGTACTCTCATCAGTGCTTCACTCCAGGCTTAAAGCTAAGGGAGATGTTACCTTTTTGATGGTGCAGCACAGCAGCTGAGGTCTCACTGCGCTGCAGGTAGCATTGGTAATTTGGTTGTAGCACAAACCTCACCCCCCCGCCGAGCTTTTTCTCATTTTCATGCTTCAAAAGCTCTAACACCGAGGTTCAATCAGCCCTTAAGTTCTCTTTGCAGTCTGTGCTCTTCGAATGTGTATTTTTTTCTTAACGCCAATGGGGATGTGTCCATGCCTATTAAGTGTGTAGTCATGTGCACGGGTGTGTCTTTGTGAAAATGGAATTGTGTGTGCCCTTTTTGGTGAAAATCATACTAAAGTGGCTGCTTGCTGGGCCTGATAAGACGGCCATTTTCTCTCAGAATGTTTTTGAGATGTTATAAGCTGTTACAAAGCCGTTCTTTCGGTCCTGGATAAAAAGCTTAGAAAGTAAAGGAGACGGTGAATTTCCATGTGCTTTTTCCAGAACTTCTGTGTTTATGTAGCTCCTTGCTTTACACCAAGATCTCTCTGTGTCTTGCTTCAGCTACTCTCTGTGTCCTTGTTTTTATCTTAGTAGCTGTGTTTGTGCCTTTCTGTATAACCCCAATTCTTCCAGCTCTTTATCCCAAAAAAGCCCCTTACACCAGCTCTCATTTGAAATCTTACTCCATAGCAACCACTGGCTTTAGAAAATTGGCACTTCAGGATTAATGTTGCTGCAGTTTGACAGAGATTTCTGACTTTGCAAAACCACTGTCAGCTCAGCGCGAGATGTGATATTTCACTTATTGTTATCCACACAGAGTAGAACCTTTTAACCCGAATTTAAATTAACTGGGGAGCAGGAGCTCTCAGATCACATGAAAAATGTAAAACCTTTTAATATTTAAGGAAGTAGGATCTATTAGTTCTCAGTATAGAAAACCAAAATCAGTGTTTCTTAGCAGCACATTTAGATTTGCTGTGTATTATAAAAAATCATCAGAATGCAGTGTATTATAATTTTCTGTGGAAGGCTGTTTAAGCAGGTTTGCTGGTTTTAATTCCTCATCTTATTAATTTATTTATTCTTTTATTACTTATTTCTTAAAAACTGCCAAAATTGCACAAGCGTGTGTGTAGGTATATAAACTTCTGTCCCTTTTCTTCTCCTTCAGAGGCTATGCAGTGGCCAGCAGCAGCGATGACAGAATGAATGAACCTCCCACCTCACTCGGTCTCGTGCCACATCAGGTCAGACATAGATGCACTCATATAAAAATCTGAAATTAATAACATGCAAAATGTTGCTAAAAATCCAAAGTATGCATGCAAGAGTTAAAAAATAATAATAAAAAGAATTAACAGACAGTAAACTGCAATTGCTGAAGTTGAATTCAGGGTCAGCATATTTACAGGCTATTAAAGTTTTCCAGACACCTACATACAAAGCTCTCAGTGACTCAGGGGAACAAGTGGCAGATCCTGAAGGCGGAGGCTGAAGTATTGCTTTAACATTCTGAAAAAGCTGCATTTCACTGAGAGTCCAGTTTGGGACTGCGAAGAGAACAACGGTAACCAAGTGCAGAAGAGAGATAATTGCAAAGGAGTATCTCAGCATTCACCCCATGAAGGAATGATTATGTTTTGATTCAGCAAGTGAAAAGGGGCACAGTTTGCTGTGTTGTTATGCATACTCTGTGAAAAGAAGGACAAGCAGAAATGATGGAAATGTTGCGTAATTCAGCAGCCCCGCTGTTATAGTATTTCACTAAGTGCCCTGCACACAACCTTTCCTTGCTGCTATTAGTGGTGATTTTTTTTTCAGGTTTTAATATTCTGCTGGGTTTTTGTCCACATCAGTACAAACATACATATGTAGAGGCAACATTCTTACATCTGATGTTTTTTATTCTGTAACAATACACAAAGGTTTCCCGTTTTGGTGACTTTAATAGTCATTAAATATGTTCAAACTGAAAGATCAAACATGACTCAAGGTTCCTAATGAGGAGACTTCATCATGCCTGGAAACCATCATAATTAAGAGATCTTAGTCTTTCCGAGCGCCAGAAGCCCATTTTCTGGGACAGGAAGAGATTTTCTGATATGCAAACTTTAGCTGCAGATTTGCACGTCTTTGTGCTTTATGAATTAGTGCCTTTCAGTCCTTTTGTAGAAATGAGTCAAGAGTAATGTGCTACGGATCGTCATAACAGGCAGTAACTAGACTTGAATTTGGTGCTGCCAAATAGAACAAAATTAATTCTTTTTCATAGCTCAAGAAACACGGCACTTGAGGTCAGGCAAGGCTCAGCTGGAAGCTGTGGCAAAGTCATAGCTCATAGTGATAATCAATGAGCTGGTTGCAGCAGCTATTATGGAGAAGAAAGGAAAAAGAAAGGGGCCGTGTGCTTATCTCAATGGTGCACCTTTGTGTAGCTATTTTTCTTTGGTTTGTCATTAGTAAAACTCAATTTGCAAGTTTTTTTTGTGTGGGTTTTTTTTGTTTAATGGTTTTTGGATTGTGTTGAGCGTGATTGGACTAATGACCTAATGACACATTCAAATTGGATTTTGTTTACTAATATATTCATTTTTTTTCATGTAAATATTAAATGTAAATATTTTTATTGATTTTGCAAATTACCTAGGACAAACTGTGCTCTTGGCTAAATGGTGGTTTTTCGTCTCCTCTATTTACGTATCACCATCAATATTCATCATCATGAAAACTGCCTTTTGCTTGACACATCTGCTGGCAGCCAAACAACCCGAAAAAAATTGGCATTCAAATGTGGTATTTTATGTGTGTGCTCATGTACAGAGAGAAGGTGCAAAAATGATTGGAGTGAAAAATGCAAAATAAATAATATGCTTGAGACGCACACATTTATGTATAAATGACTGAGGTGCTCAGTCCCCCGGCACTCTGTGCCTGTACAGCACTCTGCAGTTTGTTTGGGGTTTTTTTTGTGGTGCCACAGTGACAGCTTCTGGTGATTTGCAAAAATTGCACACTTGTATCTCCATTGTAACTGAAGTGCAGCTATACCATTGCCTTCCCCTCGTTTTCACCCGCACTGTCAATGTTGTGCCCTTGAATAGAGCTGTGTTTGAGAGATGTTCTCAACATGTTTTTGATACTTCTGTGTGTTAAGCCCAAGCTAAATCAAATAATCAACATTAAGGGTTACTATAAGTAACAACTACTACAATAGCACTTTACTCTGATATATATAGAATTAAACTGGATTTAGCTATATTGTCCAGTTTCACAAACTCTTAAATTTACTTCAAAGGGCATGCAAGACCTTTTATCTTCAGTCCCTCAATTAAAGTCCCCAAAAAACAAGAATATAAGGGGTGGACAGCCGGGCCTAAGGTAGAAAATAATCCAAAATAGCAAAATTGCAACGTAGATAATGGATAAAATGATCAAATTAAGCATGGCCTTAATGTGGGAGGAATGTTGAGCAACTTGAACTGGGATCCAAAGTGGCACATATATTATCATCCCTTCAAGTTAAAAGCACTGATTGTCAGTGGAAATGATGCACCTTGATTGCTTTGATGTAACTCAAAAGCAGCAGCAGGATGCTTTAATACTCCATGAAGTAATTAGTGGTCTTACAGTCTTGAATGGCATGTCTGACGAGCCGTGCTTAAACAGCAGTTAATCTTCATGTGTTATCCAAACGTGTGTTGAACTGTGCCTGACGTCGACTGAGCACATTACTTGACACACATATGTGGTCAGTTTATGCTCTCTACAGAAAGCTATAGAGTCTGTTCACGACTGCCTCACTCGCCCACGCTCATCCACTGGTCTGACTCACTGCCCCCCCCCCCCCCTCCCCCCACAGTTTACCTTACTCTGTGGACATGGTGCGTCACCTGTCACTGCAGGTTAACACACAGCCTAAGAAATGAATTTGGTGCACATAAGGACGAACACTGATGCTCTTGATCTTCAAACACCAAAAGCCTTGAATTTCCACCTTTTCTCCGTCACTGGGCATCAGCAGTAATTGGCCACAAATGTTTGATATGCTCGTCAGTCTCACCACCAGATAATTATAGCCAGGAAATTGTTACATGCTCCTCATGTTTTGTGCGTCATCAAAAAAACAACAAAAAAAAATCCATTATTGGCTGAAGCTTTTATTACAAAACAGGAAGCTGGGGGTGGATGAGGAAGGCAATTACAAGAATGTGATGTGATAAGTGATACTGCAACATGCATGTATATGATTAATTAAGAGTGAAGGCATTTAGCACTTAAATATGATGAAATGAACTAAATTGAAACATGCCTTTATAACACCAGAGGGCGCTCTCTGCTTTCAGTTTAAACAGCATACAGAAATTGCTGGCAAATTTTCATTACATATTCTTGTTTTGCATTTTCATGATTGTCAGTGGAAGCATTACTTTCTGCTTTCAAGGAATAAAAACATCACCTTTGCCATTTCCTAGCAAGTCTCCTGGTGAACACACCGACTTCCAAAAGCTGCTTGTTTTTCTTGTTGTTTATCTTTTGTTAATGTCAGCTTGTCCCCTCTGTTGTCAAACCTTGATCACATAATTAGAATGTCTGCTTTTCTGAATATTTTCTTAAGGGTCTTATTCTCCTCCACAGATTCGAGGCTTTCTTTCAAGGTTCGATAATGTCCTGCCTGCCAGCCTGGCCTTTGACAAATGCACTGCCTGCTCCCCCATTGTAAGTGGCACCAAATGTATCTGAATAGTTCTAATTATGTGTTTCTGAATCCAGTTTTGCAGCAAGACTGTGTTTTAATGTTGAACTGCACGTTGCCAGAAAAAAAGTAGATACAATGTAGATGTGCCTTGATGCATCCCTCAATCATCCAGGTAAGGAAATGCCAAAAAATGGATTCTGTTGTGAGACTAGCACCACTAAATGAACAATGGGCTGTGAGGTCTATATATATCCCCTGCTTAAAGTATCGAAGTATCAGATTAGATTCTGTTACTATGTGACAACATTGTTTCCAAACACAAATTGCAACCTTAACAGAAAGAGGGGGATTCCCATCTCTCCTATTTCCACATTGTGAAGTCAGTGTTGAAATGCAGTTCCTTGAGGAATACTGAATCCACACAGAGAGAGACACAGAAAAGCTGGTAAAAGCATATGGTAACAATCAGGCAGCAGTTGTTCATTGATGTCAGTAACTGTCGTTGAGTGCAATTAGCTCCCACTGCTGCTCTCTCTTTTTTTGTCTGTGTGTATGTGTGTGCATGTGCATAGATGGGTTGTTGAAGGGTTCACATATCCTAACTAAGGCCAAGTGGGGTAAGAGAAATTGCCCTTTGTGTTTTGTTTTGTTTTTTCTCCTAATAGGTTGATATCCAACTGGCCAGTGTGGCTAAGTGTGTAGCAATGTGACTCATTGTTTTTACACTGGTGTAAGACTGGGAACCAGGGGAGTCGCGATAGAAAAGTACAAATTAAAGAAGGAGAAAGTTTTTTGTCATTTCGTGGCTTTTGTTTGTTTGTTTGTTTGTTTGGTGTTTTTTTGTTTGTTTTTTTTAAATGGGAAGAATATTGAGGGTTTATAAGCAGAGGAAGTAGAGCGTTAAAAGCAAGGGTGTTGTGATGAGTGGAGGGCTGGTTCAGTCTTTCATTCTTCCCTGATCTCAATGCACTCTTTGTGTCTATAAAGAGGTCATAAAGCCCCAGATCTATCACTTTCATGTGAAGACGGGGAGAGAAACCAAGAGGCAGCAGGGGGAGGGAGTTGGCTAGCTTGTGCACTAAAAGTTTTTTTTCCACCTACGCTCTGACAAAAAAAAAAGAAAAAAAGTCTGCAGTTCCAGCCCATCTTAAGGTGTCATGTTTCTGCCTGTGTGACTGATGAGATTATTCGGTCTGCACAGAGGTTTCGTATGGTTTGACAGGGATTGGGTAAAGCCTGTGTAGTTGGGAACAATGAACAACATGAGTTTGGAAAGACGATCCTTTGCTGAGGCAGGGATAAAGGTTATGTAGTGAAGCTGGTGAATATGTTTAATCCCACTCACACATCTTTTCCATCTGTTTTGCATTCGCTTATCATCCTTTCAGTCTCTTCTTTTATTCTTTTTTCAGTCTACTCCTGTTTTACATCTCCTTCTTTCCTCTCGTACATCTTACCTTCTCTGCCTTACTTCTCTTCCTCCCCCACATCTCTCCTCCCTTTGTGTGTTCCTCTTGTCCATCTATTGGTGTATTAAATAGTGTGTGGATGTGTGGGTTTTTGTGTGTGTGAGAGAGAGACAGCGAGTGCAGGTCTTTCTGTGTGTATTTCTGCCGCAGTCAGCTGTGTGCTGCCAGGTCACTATGGAAACAAAACAATTCAGCCCCTGTCTGGGCTGGAGCAGTTCCTGTAGAGTTGGGGCTTTTCGCTCTGTGTGTGTGTGTGTGTGTGTGTGTGTGTGTGTGTGTGTGTGTGTGTGTGTGTGTGTGTGTGTGTATTTCCTAACTCTCTGGGGCTACAAGCCAATAAAACTATACGCCAAAGAGTAAATCACAGCTGACGTGGCTTTGTCTAAAACTGTGCCAGATACCTCTTACTACAGCTACTTGTACACACCACCAAATATGCTTCCACTATTAATAGCAAACATATACTTTTTCTGTTTGGGTTGTAAAGTTCTGACGACATTTGTAACTGGTCACTAACATAACTCACAGTGTTCCCCTGTGAAGGTGGTCTCTCTTTTAAACTTGTACTTGCTTGTGTTGTTTTATATTCAGAGTAAATCGTCCTTAAACCACAGATTGTAAAGATGAAAAGCAAAGAATATAAGGAGTGGACAGCCAGAGAGTGTCTGCAGGTATTTTTTGTGCTATGTCGGGGTGAATTTCCATTTCATTGCTTTTGCTGATGTGTGATATTAACCTTTTAAGCCCCAAGCCTAACTGATCTCCTGCCTTTTGCCCCCGTATCAGGGGGCGTTGGGGCTTAAGAGGTTAAGTTTTTAAAGCACCAACCAAAGAAATTAATAGAAAATAATCAGATATAAAACATAGGATGCAATCATAAGTTACCACAAGTGCACCCTGCGGAAAAAGAAAAAAATACTCCTTTAGATTGCCTGATCTCCTCTTCAAGGTAGTCTCCTTAGACGGAGCTGCACAGCTGCCAGAAGGGCTTCTATTTTGGGAACGCTCAGTGGAAATCTTGTTTAAACCGCTCGCACTCGTGTGTCTGCATTTTGCGTGGAAGTAGTCCAAAATAGTAACCCTTCAACTTGAACTTCATAATGGGTAGGAGGATGAAGATGCAGGGCATCACTTCTGGTGAGTAGGTAAGATGGTAAGAAGGATGATTATGCTGATGTGTCCAGGAAAAAAAACTCAAAAAACTTCTAGCTACACATTCTTTGCTAGCTGTACCTTCTCTGAAATGTCCTTTTTCACCAATACTACACCCACAAACCTATAATAATGAGTCAGTATGGAGTTTTTAAAGCATGTGTCTGCATAGGCGTGATGGCCGTTCTTGTTAACAGAGGAAGTGAGTCAACAGGAACTGTTTACTCACAGTATTCAGAATATATTAGGTGTCACATTATGGAAACACAAAGTCCTGGTAAATTATGTGCTTAAGTTAAAAATGAAACCAGCTTAAACCACCATTAAAGCAGCTGTACTTTGAAAAGCATCCGATCCCTCATATTCTTCAGTGTTTACAAGCAAATTTGAGTCCTTGGTTGTAAAGGAGTCCTCTGTGTCACCAAGACCACCCACTGTTTGATATCTTTAGAAACTGCTAGAGGCACACGTGTAGTGTGTGATGCTTCCAGTTAATGCCTTCTGTATGGATCCAGCTTCAAAAAGGAGGCCTGCCAACTGTCAATAAAGCTGGGAGATGCATTTATGTGGCCCCGAGTGGAAGGAAGCTTTGCTACAAGTGCACGTGTGAATCCATATGTCAGCGTTTATGTCCATATATGCAGCAACCCATCTCATCCAGATGTTTGTTTGTTGGTGAATTTGTAGTTTTGCTTAATTGATGCTATCCAGCAGCAGCACATGATCACTATTAAAGCCATCAACACTGCGAAACACTTCAAAATTTTCTCTCTTTTTTTTGGAGTCTTTTCATTTCTTTGTTTGTCCAATTATAGTATTTACAACAATGTAATTACATTTTTATGGGAAATGCTGTAAACGCAGAGAGCCTTTGTGGACATGTTTTTCCAAAAGGTGTGTGTTTGATGTCCTTAGCACTGTGTTTGTGCAGTGACTTTATTAACTTTATCACAAGATCGTCATGGTCATTAGGTTGCTTCCTGTGTCACGAAAAGCTACATTTCAACAAAGTGGGTTATGGCCGTTGGCGTCTCACATAACACACCCCATGGATCGAAGTGGAGAGTCAAAGAAATAAAAGAGAAAGAAGGAAAGAAAAGAGAGGCTGAAAAGATGAATGAGGGGACACATCAGTGTGTATTGTGTGCGGTGTGTCTGGCTCCAAGACTAGACGCCAGTCTGCGAACTCACACACACAGACAGTGATGCACACATTGTGTTGCTGTCTGAAGCTGAGGTAACTCTACACCTGCAGGGGAGGGTCTGTAGGCATCTATGAAAGGCTTTGCTAAGACGAGCAGGGTAGTCCAGAGGGCAGAGGATCTGTGGATGTGTGGTTTTTGGAAAGAAGGTGTGGGTATTTGAAGTCTGTACTGTAGGGGATTAAGGTAAACACCGCAGAGTGATTGTAGAGGTGCCGAATTGTGGTGTTATAGAAGTTAAGCCTGAGGGCCAGAGTTTTAAAAGTCCCTTTTTTTTAAAAGTGTTTCTTCCGTGCAAAAATTATGATCTGCTTTTATGTAATAATGTTTTTGCGGATACATTTTCTCATGTTGTGATTCTTTAGCATGGCTTACTTGTCCAGTGCAAGGCACATTTAATAAGGACACCAAAAGCGTAATGTGTGGGGAAGGAAAACATTTCATAACCGCCTTTGGCAACATGTAACATATTACTAAAAAACACAGTAAAGGTCAAACAGTGCATTTAGGTTGTAGAACCTTTTTTTCACCTGTGTGAGTCTGACCTTTGCTGTTTTAAGTCTTGCACCTGAGCAAACTAAAAGAGGGCTTCATCTGTTTAGTCAGCACACACGGTGACATCTACATTTTCAGAAAGAGAAGATTTAGAGATTTTATCTTGTAAGTGTTTAAGTCATTTTGTATTTTTCCCAGTTACTTAGCCAGTTCACGATCAGTTTATGCTGATCAGCTGTTTCTGTATACTTTCAGTGAAAGCAGAAGTGTAGTATCATAGCACACATAATTCTCCGCATGTAAACTGAACCTAAACAATGGTGTAATAACCCAGAGTTCCATTTTGGATTAAATAACCTTTAACTGTTGTTATGTTTTCTTTTGTTTTTTAATCTAGGTCTTAGACCACTATGAGAGGGAAGGTTTCAGCTTCCTGTCCAAGGTTTTTAATTCTTCCCATTCATTCCTGGAGGACCTGACGGGGCTGACTCTGCTGCACCAAGAGACACAGGCTGCAGAGGTAGATTGTGTCCACACATACACCCACCCACACAAATAGGTGGAGACATGATCACAAAATGTGCTAAGTGTGGCAAACCTGGTCCTTGAGCCATAATGACAAGAAACTGATGTTTGTATAGCTGGAATGAGAGCTGTTTGTGTATTCTTTGAAAGTAGTTAAGCACACTTGTCACCAATTTTGTGTTTTGTTTTTGTTTGTTTGTTCTGTTTGTCTTTTTAAAATAATGTTAGCCACCACTGTCAGGTGAAGTGTCCAGTTATAGAAGTATGTTGGGGTCTGGTTTGAAAGTGGGAGTAAAGAGCTCTGCGTGGTAGTGCATTAATAGTGAGTAAGTGCTGCAAAGAGCTATGATGATGCAGGTTGTAGCCTCAAAAATATATGGTGTTTTTTGATGTTTGCACTCTGGTTTGTACTTCACCTTAGCCCATGCTGCAGAAATTTATTATTATTATTTTTTTATAAAACTGTCTCAGCAATGACGTTAAAACGAGTGATGAAAAGCTTTGTACTGCAGTCATTATCAGTCCTCTCCTCCGTGCTTCTTAAAACTTCTTTGATTTTATTGAAATTTGCTGTAGCAGTTCCCTTTCCTATCCATGTGCACAGACCACAGACTGTTAGTTAGCTCCAGGACCACATGCAAGCAAAAATCTGTTGATTGGTTGATTTTCAGTCATTCTTTTCTCTGCATAACTGGAAAGTTACAAAACAGACATGATTGCAGGATCATAAATCTATTATTTTTGGGGGATTTTTTGCTACCACTGCTGCTCACCAACAGGAGGTTGTTAGTGGAAAGTTGTACACAGCACTGAAAAGGCTAAAATGGCATGACGTTTTTACATCTTTACCTCAGACTGATAGTTAAACCATGTGGTCCAGTTTTGTTTTGTTTTTTGTTTTTTCTGAGTGAAATATTTTACCCATCTCTTTTATCTGTGCTGACCTCCCTACACCAACAAAAGTGATTAATGTGTTTTTAAAAAAGTTAAGGCGATTGATAAATGAGCTTCTCTGTAAATGCAGAGTCACAAAAAATCAGTCCACCAGTTAGAAATATCCCCCTGTTTTTCTCATTTCATTATGCTGGATCAGTGTCGCTGCTCCACATTAATTTTAAAAGACAGAAGTCTCGGCATGAACTTGTTTGCCTGCCTGTACACGTCCAGACACATCTGTGTTATAAGCGTCTTTTATATGTGGAGATTCAACATGAAAACAACACTGAGACAAATTCAGTTTAATGTTAATGTCATAATAATAAGATTAACTTGATATGGAAAATAACCTAAAAATGGGCGGACTTTCACTTGTCAATTCCTGACATCACCATTAGCACAACCCTAGCCCAAAATATACTAATTGGTCAGATTGTTGGATTAGATTGTTGCAATGGTGTTGGACATTAATAGTAAAGAGGCCATTCATTAAATCAGCCGCTAGCCTTCACCTGTGGAAACTAGTTACTGCTGGACTGAGGTAACAGCATTAGTTAGATTTGTGAAGATGTTTCAGCTCCCATTGAAGAGACTTCTTTAGTTTTAAAAACAAACTGGTGGGGTCTGAGGTACTTAACCCTTAATGGGGGTTGTCCCCTTGAATGTATTCCTGAGGCTCATTGACTTTGGGTCATGTGATGACTGACATGAGCCATGGGGTGAAAGAAGTCATGGGTCATTACCATCACTGGTGGTTAAAGGTGAAACCCCTGTGAGATCTTGCCTCAACCTATCATGTGACTTACTGAGGTCACCAGAGACGAGGTGCGAGTGGGGTTGCCTGGGAAGAGAAATCAAGACTGCACTGGAAGTGGCTGACAGCTCATGTTGTAAGCCGTCACTTTTCTTCAGTGACGGTTACTCACAGTGGACAAAGATGGCCTCCTTTACTCCACTCTTAAACCATCTGTAGTTTGTCCCTTGGGTGCACACGTACAGCTAAGTCTGTTGTTGAGGTGGTTCTTATATGTTGTACTGTGCATTTGTGAAATGGCTGTTCAGTTTTACCTATGCAGAGGTCCGACCACTCCTCACTGCAGAGTATACACAGCATACATTTTTTTTCATCTTGTGTTTGAGAATTTGTGTCTTAGACAAAAATTGGACCAGGTCTAAGGGGACAGCTGCCACTTGGGGTCAAATACCTGTGGCTCTTTATCGTTTGCTTTTAGAACTAAAGAAGCCTCTTGGATGAGAGGTGAAACGTCTTCACAAACTTAAAGAAGTCCAGTTGGCTCTTTTTTTCAGGCTCTCTAGACTGCAGCTGAAATGGTTTGGGCAGCTCGTTTCATATCGGCTTCATGGCTGACCAAACAGATTTCTGAGCTTCTTGCTTTGCCTTCTCCAACCATGACTGAAACCTAAACAGTGGGGCAGAGATTAATGGCTACATAGCTCTTAGATTGGTCCTGGAAGTTTTACAACCCTGGGAAATTCATACCAATATGTTTTTTCACACAGTTTCAGAATGGTTTTATCCTCTTGTGGAAATTTTAATTTCATCATTGGGATTTCTCTAAAAGCAAAACCAAACAGGACCTAAATCATTAAGCAAAGATGCCGTTTTAATCCTGAAGCAGAGATATTTTCGTCCCATAACCTTCCTCTAATTATTGTGTTGCCATAGAAGCACACAGTCAATGTTGACGGAACAACGAGCGGCATAAAGTTCCAGCAAACACCCAGAATACTTTGTGGTGGAATATGGGTGGTTTTCTTCAAGACTTTCCCCCTCTGACATGAGACAGAGGGAATCGAGGGAAAGACAGAAAACGAGTGCGTGTGGGTGGTGGGGGTTGGGATTGGTCCTGTTGAACTGTGGGAAAATCCCATGTACTTTCTCCCTAATAACACATCGATGAGGAGGAGGGGGTGAAAGAAAAGCATGAGAGCCAGATTCAAATGCTGAGAAACATAAGAGATAAGAGACAGTGGAGATCGTAGAAAAGACAAGGATGAAGAAAGAATGGACGTCAAAAGAGGACTGGAGACGCAAAGAAAACAATTTAAGGTGAAATGAGAGAAGCAACAAGTGAAGAAGAAAATGCCTTCCTCCTCTTTTCTCTCTCTCCCCAACTTCTACCCTCTTTCTCACCTCTTCTTCTATCAGTCTCCACCTCATCCCTATCACTTCTCTCCATCTCTTGCATTTGTTCCCACCCCCTTCTGTCCACCCCCTCTCCCCGATGAAGCGTGTTGAAGAGTCTGGCATCGGTCCCTTTCTCTTCAATCAGAACACGGAGAGATTGTTTTGATTGCTCAGCCCACTAGCGCCAGAAGTCTTTGCGTCTGTTTCCTGTACACAGATTACTTTTTCTGAAAATTACTGCGCTTTAAGGACGTCCCTTAAAGCTTTTCTTTTTTTTTTCCTGTCATTTCCAGGAAAGACAGTAGTGTTTTTTTTCTTGACTTTGAAAGCATATTATTACTTATTTCATGCGGGAACCCACTAGAAACAGGCTTGTGGATCATTTTGGGGCTCGACCCCATATTTTGAGAAGTTCTGGTTTGAAATAATGATGATTCTCACTGCAAAATTAGGGGGTTTAAAGGGTTCTTATGTGATTCTTTTTAATGTGTACATATTGGAATTGGGTACAGTTATGAGTCCTCATGGGGAGATTATCACTTTCAGTGACTTTTCAGTGACTCGCTGCTTTTAAAAGGTTTCCCTGAATTGTAAAGAATAGCTATTTTCATGACTAACTATCTCATCTGGTGTGGGTTTTTTTTTTTAGAAACTGTTGACAGATTTTACAAGTATGACTTTTAAACTGCAGGGTCTGATGAGAAATACAATATTACTGGTCATATATGAAAAAACATAGTATTACAATGAAACAAAATGAGTAGAGCTGTTATTTATAAGTTATACTTTTCAATGTTCTCGCCTTTCCCTAAAGCATGACACTGAATTCATTACAGCCGTTCAGTGTGTGTAACCATTCTAAACTATAATCTACGTCACTAGATATCACTACTATGTACTTAAGGCCTATTTTGGGTGAGTTTGTAACCTGAGAACTACTTTTTATGCGGTCACTGCAGGGTTTTGTGGGAGTTCAAGTTCGGTAAAAGTTTAGACTGCCTGAAAGCTGTGCCTGTGCCTGTGCGTGTATGTGTGTGGTGTTAACGTGCACAAGTCACTTTGAATGGCTTCTTTGTGAGATCAGCCCTGCTGAGATTTCAGCCTGTGATGGGACCATGGCAGAGTGGAAAATGTACTATAAGTCTGGCAAATCAGTTACTTATATTTGAAACATTTGTATGCAGCATGCCTCTTAAGGCCGTTCATGTTCGTGGCTAGGAAAATGAAACTTGACCTGATTTTAATATTTGAGCTGATCTGTAGTTGTGCTATACTCCTTTGTTTTTTACTCTGCAGATTGCCATGGTTAGTTTTCCTTGTGTTGTGCAACTGTTACCTCCACTGTCACTCCCGTGTGTATGAGTTATTTTCATATGGTCTAATTGAGTCATACAGCAACATTTTGGCTCATTTTCTGAGATAGACTCTCCAGCAATCACACCACCTTTATGTTGTCATGTGTTTCAGGCCTCTTTTATCCCTCTTGGTCCCTATTTATCTCATAACCACATGAATGATTATGTTTAAGTTAAGAATGAGTGTGGGCCACTATCTCTATTTTTACTATTTATAGCATTGTAGAAGCAAAAGAGATTAGGGAAAAATGTTACCCAGCCAGGAAAAGACCATGGCAACCATTCAGACAAGCCTTGGCTATAAAATCATTGTACTTACTTCCTCCAAGGCCATAAAACTGCCTCATGCCTTAACTGATACACATTTTCTCCTAACTTTAGATGAGTATTTGTAGTTAAACGTTATCGTTGCCAACAAAAATACCCATTTACCACAAGATTTTAACTGTTTCCAGTGTGTGATTTATCCAAACCAGATCAAATGAGACTGAATCGGGTCACATGTTCAACCTGTGTCGCCATGTTGGTTCAAAAGTTGAATGGGATGCATTACCTGAACTGAATCAAGCTCCGATTTCAATTCACAATAATTTTGTCATTTAAACATGTTTAACCGGAACATTGCTTTGAGTTTTGGCTGCCCTTTCCTTCCTCACTGTAGCCTCATTGTTGAGGGCAGGGTCAGACACACAAACACTCAGAGAAGCTGACAGGAAATGAGTGTCTGTACAGGATGCTCTACCTTTCCTACGATGCCCACTGATTGTCTTTGCCTTGGAAGGATGAGTCACTGCGCTCATTCATACAGCCACTTACAGGGATCAAGGACAAAATAGGTTAATTTTATGACTTTAATGTTAATAGAAGCGCTATACCATTATAAGTCATAATAACAAGCTGGCTTTGCTTTTTTACTCATTTGCAGCTCTAATGCGTCAGGTTAGTAATGTGATTGAAGGAGATTTTGTAAAGGAAGTGATGCATTACACTCGTATACAGTCATCTCACTTTATCAAGGTTAGATATTATTTTGTGGCTGTGCAGCTTCCTTATATTAACATCAGGGAAGCACGTGGTCATTGATCTTCAGTTGTGTACGTTGTATGTCCCTGTCATCATTGTCAGTAAACATGGGAACGAGCATGTTTCCCGTATGTGTTAATCTGTCAGCCTGTAAATGGCTCAAACAGAGGATGTGTGACCCTTTTAGCACAAAGGGTCTTTCTGCAGAATCCATGCTCCACTCCCTTCCACCTACTACAACTGGCACTGGCAGCAAGTCACGAGTTAGACACGTCTGTGCTGAACTTGAAGAAGAATGTGTCACTTGTCACACTCTTTTCTGTTTTGATTCTTTGGGACGTAGTCTCATGTTGAATACCGCGACAGCTGCTTGATTTTTAACAAAGGGGCCTTTAGAACATGCTTAGTACAAGAATCTCATATCACACAAGTAACACTTGATGTGATTTGCTCCACAAGGATTTGAGTGAAAAACTAGGCAACATTTAATATGGGTTTGGTTATGTGAACACACTCTAGAGGGTGTAACCTGTGTTTGTGTAACATCATCATCTTATTGTTGCATTTTGAAATGAAATCATTGTGAAATTACTTCAATCCATTTTTAATAATATAGGACCATCTTGTATTCCTCCTTTGGGTACAGGGGCCCCTGAATTGGGAGGCATTTGTTTTTAAGTTGATACTCCAAATATCCAAGGTTACATATCGTGAGTCAGTGTCTTGCTCAAGATCGGTTTGTGAGGCACACTTTGGATAATTGCTCTGACAGTTGCTATCTAAATTATTTCGGTTTTGCTGCGTGACCTAAGATTGAACCGTACCTGTCGTCTAAGTAAAGAAGTGATCCGAGTCTTGCTGAAAATTCTTTTGGTCTAATTTTAGTACACAGAAGCTGTGTTCGATAAGATATAGGTACCTGGATCTGTCCAGTGTGCCTGTGGCTTTTTGATAGCAATCTCAGTGCCATCAGATGCCAGTAATCATCACCCTGAGTCATACTCATCCCCTTAAGGAGGAGATGTTACTCAACCACCCACACACATCCATCCATGCTCTGCTCTGCGCTTATCCACGTAAAACAGTGCGCTGACGATAAAGTTGATTTAGTTATGTTGGCCCGTCACCCAGCAGCTTGGAAAGCATACAAGTGCGGATACGCGCACACACACTCAGAGTAACACAAATTATCCAGTCACATGCTTTTTTTCTTCTTGCTCTCTCTCTCTTTGTCCCCACATAAACAGACTCTCCCGGTGGAGACACACACGCGCGCGCGCAGACACACACACACATGCACACACACACACACACTTACTCTATGAGCGTCAGAGGGCCCCATGTATGTCAGAGCTTTATCCAAACACAGCTACAGTTGCTACATGCTGCAATTATTACCAGATGGACTCAGGGAAAACATATTAAGTCTGCTTTTTCATTATTGCACTGCACACCCTCCTGTGAGACGGAGAGTTCGAGTGGAAAAAAAAATAAGGAGGGAGAATGAGAGAGACATTTTAAAAAAGTATAAATTGTCTTTAAATTGACTGCAATCTACCGTCCCTGAGTAGTTGCTTATTTTCATTTCGATTTACCATTAAGTTCCTTTGAAACAAATAAAAATCACCTATTTTTTTAAATTCTTGATATCTAAGTACAATCCTTTTGTTTTTTAACTTGATGAAATCCATGAAACTCCATTCAGTAAGACTTGGAAAGTATGGAAATTGTGTGTTAACAAGCTGCTGCTGTTTATAAACACCATCTTCCTATCCAGTTGTTAAGTGATGATGTATGAACCCTGCTTCCGGGTCCAAACTACTTTGCGTTTACTAAGGCTGTTGTTTTTTTTTAACACTATCTATTTTCTATTTAATTTTCTATTTAATCTGAACAAGCTCCTTAATAAAAAAAAGTCAGTGAACACTGTTTGCGTTTCTCAGTTTTTATTACCACTATTCATCGGCAGCACGTTTCAAAGCACCGTTTTTAAAAAAACCTTACAATGTAACTACAGCCCATCCCATGCAGCAGTATATAAATGACTAACCTCGTATTGTTGATGAATGATCTCAGTTGTGCTTCTGACTGAAGTTTGGTCCGTTTACAGCAACCTGCCATGCGATTGCTAACTTTTATTGAGTGGAAACGTTATTGTGCTAATGTGTTTGTATAGCTAGCCACCATGTAGCACATCAGTACATACCAGCTAGCCAAACTTCAGTAACCCCACAAACATCACTGCTGTTTAGTTTTCTGTCTTCATTTATGTCAGAAGTGATAGCAGAACTGTACGTTTTAATTTTTCAGAAATCCCTCAGTCGGAACATGCTATATTATGTTTAGATGGAAATTAGCAAGCTAACTCCCTGCTAACTTCTAACTCTGTTAAACTTTAACATCCAGGCATCCATGGAAAAAAAGGATTTATTAACTTCATTGTTACACCTGGTAAAGCAGCCAGACTTATCATTTTATTAAAGATGAAACAATTCCAGTTTTTAACTCAGTGATTCCGCAGTGTTTGTTTGACTTGAAGCGGAGTTTGGACCCGGAAACCGCTAATGACATCCGACTGAAAAACTAAATTTTTCCTGTTTCCATAGTCACACACACGCAGAAGAAACTTTTACCGTCTAACCTTTAAAAATGAAACATCACTAAACACATTCCCACAATCACCCTTAGGTCTTCTTACTTTGGGTTTAGTCAAAGTCAAAGAGCAGTCAGTGGTCCCCTGGCAAAAACTAGTGTCTAGTGGTAGAAGACTATTTCTCATTTGATTAGCAAGCGGTTGCTGGCTGTCACTATGTGACATCGGTTGCAAAGAAGGTTCTGGACCAAAAACCTCTCCCACGGTCACCTGTGATTTGCCTGAACGATGCTGATTTGTGTGCAAACACTTGCCAACTAATCACTGAGCAGCAGTGAAACTGGAAATGGAAAATATTCAACTTCTAGCTAAGAGTTTGTCCCTTACCAACCGGTGTGTTTCAAAATTCCCTTGCAACCTGTATCACTGGCATTACTCACTGGTCTCTGGATCTGTGGCTGGGGCTTCAGCAATTGATTGGACCCGAAGCAAGCACTTCCTGACCTTTTGAGTAATACACATTTTGTCCTAGTTACTGGTGGTTGCTAGGAGGTCACCGTCAAGTCTCTAGGCCTGCGTGACTGGGCCCTTTTGGAGTTTAGCAGCAAAAGCCAAGTATTAGAGTGCTCTCTTGCGTTTCTATCCAACTGACTTTACTCTTGTTTAAACTTTAGATTTCGATTATACACTTCCTCTTCACCTTGCTTTTTATTGATTTTTCTTTTCTTTTCTTTTTTTTGGCCATGCAGTCTTTATTTATTTTACTTATTCCAACATCTGCCATTATAAGCTAATTCAGGAAAACTACCAGGAAAATGAAATGTTCCTTTTGTTTTGGCTGCACGATTGAAACTTCATTTTCCCGGTAGTTTTCATGCCCAGTGGCAGACAGAAGTGCATGGTGAAAGCGACACTTTTTCATGAAACCAGTCTGGATACAACTACATTATGCAACCAACTCTTATTTTATAATCAGTTGAAACAAAAACGCGTCCCTGATGCATGTTTTAATATCATCTATTACTAGCATAAAACATCACCATTTGAATTATGTATAATATCTCCCCCTTGATCTCAGCCCAACATCTTCTTTCGAGTAAAAACATGTCAAACCACAAAAGAAGTTAAAATATCACCTATTAAGATGCAGAGAGATGAAGCATTTTATATTTAATTCAGTAGAACATTAACTGGCTGCTTTCATGCAGCAGTTTCCAGGAAAGGAGAGGAAAGATAGCAGTTGTGGTTGAAACACAGAAGAAGTACTCAGAAAGTTATTTGATACCATGTTCCATAATTTGTTTACAGTTTGAAAGTCAGGAAGAGATTCTTCACAGATCTTATAAAAAGAAACTTCAGTTTAAACATGAGGAAATATGTGATCATTCTAAATTTATTACTGGAAACTTTAGTCTTCATTTCTTTCTTGTTATAATTTGATAGCTTCTAAGTTCACTCTGCCTAAAATACTTTCAAGCTTATTGTTACAGATCATTTGAATTAATTGATCTGAAGTTTACTCCTTGAATAATCTCAATTGGTTAATTCCAGAAAACCTTCAAGGAAAATTTACAAAAACATTGCTACATTACAGACTTTTTGTGTGATTTTGTATTTCTGTGTGTTAATGTAAAAAGTAAAGCGTGCATACCATCATGTGGCACATGCATATTTATGTCCCATACATATGCCAGCTATTCCTGCTTGACATCTTCTGCACTGCTAATTATAAAAGTGTGCTCTTCTTTCTCTGATGCATGCCAGCAGGGAGAGACAGGTCATATCTTCTATCCTTCCTTTCTTTACATAGTTTCTCACACATGCAGAAACGTTGTTCCTATACATAGTCTAAATCATCCCAGTCCTTTACAGGCTAAATTCAGAAGCTTTGTGTCATTGGTGGTTTGACTTTTAACCTCCCTTGCTAATCCTACATATGCTAACCTTAACATATAAGTGGGGTGAGTAATTCTTTTGTGTTTGTTTTTATAACTAACTAAATTGGCTCTTGGTTGTCTGACGCTGGCAGTGAGTGCTGGCAACCACAAAAGGGAAAATAGTGTAGTGCAAACAAGTGAAGTTTGACAAATATGGATAACAACGTGATTCAACCACAGCCTGCTTTACTCAATAGAGTTACCGGATTGAATAATACTTGTTCTGTGCCAGAGCAGGTCATTCAGGACTTGGGTCAGGTGTGGCAGCTACAGTAGGCCATCAGTCATTTAACTGCCCCTGTCCCACCTTTCTGATCGTCTAGCTGAGGTAACATGACACTTAGAACTAGCAGAGCTGCTCAGTGTTTCCATCATTACAAGGTGCCATGTTCAGCAAAATATAAATACCCAGGAAAAATGCAGTTCACATTAGAAGAAAGAAGAAATATCCAGTCAGTGATCCATTTGCCTTATTAGTACATGCTCATATTGCAATATTGTTTGTTGCCTGTTCTTGTTTGGCTGTGAAATTAAAACAATATGAGGTGCTGTAAGTGTATAAATGCAAACAATGGTCTCTTTTAGCCCATTGCAAGGTGATTGCTAGGCAACGTGATAACATTGTCATCTATCACGTATAATTCAGCTTTTGTGGTTATAATGAAATCATAAAATTAAAACAATAGGATCCTTTCATAAGGTGTTGTAGGTGCATAGAGGCAAAAAATGCTGTTCAGCCTAGCCTGTTGCTAGGTGGTTGCCAAGCAATTTGATGGCATTGTAATGGTTGCTCAAATCCTCATCATGTAGGAGGAGTTGGCAGACAAAGAGACAAACACAGACATTTTGTTTTATAAGAGGAAGAAAAGACTGGTCAATTTTAATAGATTACCTGAGTTATTGTTGATTTAGCACTATGTAGGTTTATTATTGTTGTTACTGATGTTAGCATTTTTACGAGCTTTTTCACTCAATGTGGAGATAAAGATGAAGAGGTGAGAAGAACAGCAGGTGATATGTTGTAAAGCTTTTTGGCACAGAAATAAGTCCACTTTACTCCCTTGGTGGGCTGTATTAATACCCTTATGCACAGGATTGGAGCCAGCAAAGGGATGTACTGTAGGATGGGGGTGGAGAAGAAGCATGGCACCAAGAACAGCTGTCCTGTGTCTTGAGCCCAAAGAAGCTCATACAGAATTACTAATCATCAATCACAGGGAGGTATTTTCATAAGTCATAAATAGGATCCATAAAGCCAGATTTTCCTTCACTACATGGGAAAACTTACAGAGGCCCTGTTCCTATACATGGCTTCTCCTCTCTGGCGCCAGTCAGTCCAAAGTGATGTCTTCTTCGAGCCAGGAAGCGAGCGACAGACCAGATGGACAGATGACTGGGTGGCAGCAGACAGAGTAGTAGTCTAGTCGTCCCTGTTTAGCTCCTACTCTCCTTCCTGTTCGGTAGCTTAACAACTATTTCTGTATCTGTGTCAGCTTTGCACTTTTGGAGTGGACTGTCACTTGTGCAAGCACCCCAACACCACTTGCTTACATGTGGATCGGTTTGCTACACAGCTAAGCGATTCAATGTCATTTTTGTTTTAACATGGACATTATGTTATTGGAGATTAACATTTTATTATCCGATTTCTAGTATTATTTAGTCCCAATACAAATAACTTATTTGCTAGTACTCTAAAAACTCTTGAATGATTTATTGATATGACAACACCTATATTATGTTTTTGTCATGGTGTCAAAACCCACCGTCACTGGTTTTTGTCTTCTTTTTTGTATTTTTGTTAAACTACGGAGAAAACGCTAAGTAATGCACAATTTTTGAAAAGCAAAAATATACACATTTTATTGTTACTCCCCAACTAGTCACAGCAGATCGCTGCCTCTCCCTGAGCCTGGTTCTGCCAGAGGTTTCTTCCTGTTAAAAGGGGGTTCTTCCTTCCCACTGTCACCAGGTTCTTGCTCATAGGATGTCGTCTGATCATTGGGGCTTTCTTTCTGCAATTGAAGGTTTTTTACCATACAATAAAAAAATATGTTGAGACAACATCTGTTGTTGTGATTTGGCGCTATCAAATTAAATTAAAGTGAATCAAGTTGGCGAGCTATGTAACATTTAGAAAAATAGATGTTCCGCTATCTATTAATGGATGATGAGGTAGTGTTGTTTTAGGTATAAGTGTGTGATGGAGTCCTGGAAGCCCAGTTTGATAAATGCATCATTTTGAATATAAAACCATTTATATTACCATCTGTCCATTTTCTGCTACTTAACCAATTCAGGTCATGAGGGACGGAAGGCAGGGTATGCTGTGGACAGGTTACTAAGTGTCTAATATAAAGTCCCATGAAGAATGCCTTCATCTTTGCTGGATGAAGTCTGGTTATAGCAAAAATTGAAAAAGTTCCAACTTTTATGTTATGTTTTGTTTATTTTTTCCCCTCACTGTTCAAACTAGAGACTGTGGCACTACAGTTGCAGTGATATAAGTAAGGGGTCTGCTCTTTTTCATGCATTGTTACTGAAACTGCCTTAAGGTAAAAAACAAAACAAAACAATGATATTATATTTAAAGACATAACAAGATATTACACTTTTCATTTGAAGGTTGGATTATAAACAATAAAAACTGGTTTTAGACAACATCACTACATATTGGGTCCAATCTCATTTTTCAGGGTGAGTAATTAAATTCAAATACTTTGTTTTGTTCCTGACTAAGGACAAAAGGTTTGGAGATACCAGCGCTGAATTTAATGGATGTTTACCTTTCCAGTGAAGGTCAAATGTGTCATCTGTATCCAACTAAATGCAGCTCAGCTGGAACCAAAGGAAGTGAATGTTATCAGAATGTAAGCACACATTGTGCCCAGTACATATTCTATTGTTTGATATGCTGAAACCTGGCATACACAGATGTATTAGCACGTGACGAAATCACCATTCAGGAGTGTTTCTAACATCAAACCCCCTAAGAGTTGTTTTTTTCTGTTACGCACAACTACTACAACATACAGAAATTTCTTTGAAAAAAAAAATGTCAAGAATAAATAAACAATCAGTTTTACATTCACATGAACACAGATAGCTGCTGTGTGTACATATAACCTGGAGCAAAGTGTTTTCCATGGATTCTGTCAGTTCAGGGCTTTTTGTCCTCATTTTCTGGTTTTGGCAAACACAGTAAAAATCTCCAGCTGCATCAAAGACAGAGATAAGAGTCTGTGTGTGCGTGTGTGTGTGCGTGTGTAAGAGAGAGAGGGGATCTTGTAGCCTGATTCTGGCCTGCCTTGCTGGTCACAGGTAATCTGCCCAGGAGCTCCGGTTTGAAAAGGAATTGCACACACGCACACATTGGACATCTGGCCACAGTGCCGGTTCTTATCTTTTCTCCCGATGCCGTCCTGTCGAGCACATGGAGAGCAGTGATAAGATCGAGCCCGGGGTTCTGATAATTACACATACATACACGCGTGCACGGGTGCACGCACGATAAGTACTGCATGATTTGCATACAGCATGTATCTGTACATATAGTATATTTGTGTTTGTCTGCTATCTGTGAGTGTGGTACTACGACTAACGCTCACAGATAGACTTTGGCTAATGTTTGACTGACTTTGTTTCTTTTCTTCATATATGAAGTTTTAAGTTGTTGGCAGTGACTGATTCACAAAGTGCAAAGCCTTGTAATGAAAGACTGACTGTCTGCTGTGCTTAGCATCAGATCAAAAGATTGCTTCAACTGTGGTTACTTTGTCTTCTTTTCTTCTATTAAATGAGCTTGTGTATGTGTGTGTGTCTGTATTTGCGTGCAGGGATTGCTGCTCTACAGTAGAACGACTGGTTTGAATAGTATTTGCTCTCAATTTGACAATTTGCAGATTTTAAAACAGAGAAAAAAAGAGTTCTCGTTTCATAATTTGCATTCTGTTGAGGGTTTTTGTTAGGCAGAAGTGCGCAAGAGGATCTGTGAATGTGCGTGCACGCTTACCCAAGCCTGTGTGTGTATTAGTGCACGTGCCCATGGGGCCCTGCTAGTGTTTGATTGCTGCTCTGACCACAAGTTGGGCTTTGACTCATAGTTCTAATTAAACGTAGGGCAGGTCTGAACTGGCAGGGCACACATACACGTACACACACCGCCTCTGAAGTTGATCTGTTATTGCCATTTGGTTAGTTGCACCCTCAAAAATGGTTCATTACACTGGGAGCACACACACATGCTAATGCCTCGCCAAAGGCAACTGCAGCTGATCTAAACCGAGGCTTCAAACTTTTAAAGGTTTTAATTGTACTGCAGCTGTGGCACACAAATAATAGTTGTCACTGTCATAACATCTGTAACTGAACAGCGAAAACCAGTTTTTAAAAATCATACGTAATCTGTAAAAGGACTTTTTTCAAGCGTACTATTATATATTTTACTATGTAGCTAAATTTGTTATTTTTTTACCCTTTTTTTTTTTAACCCTGATATGACTCTAAAATGTGTTGATAACCTCTGCTGTACAGGAAATGTGTCACTGGGAAATGGTCAACAGGGAACGGGGAAAAACGTAGGGAAGTGGAAGATGGAGTACGATAGCCAGTGGCTGACAGTGAGAGAAAAGACAGAAAAGTAGAGTAAGGCAGATGGAGCAAGAGACTTTTAAAGGAAAGAGGATATCTCAGTTGTCGAACTAAATGTTGTTTTCAAAAACGATTTTGATCTAGGGAAACATTTCAGAGAAAGGTAGAAAGTCACTGCCCCTGGAAAAAGAAGACATTTGGGAAATTTAAGCCCCTAAATATTTAAGAAAAAAGTTAAGAACATGGAAGAACAGTCCTCCTGCAAAGAAGGGCGAATAGTCTGTTGGTGTCTCAGGAGAAACAACAGAACCCAGCTGTTGCTCTGCAGGCCACCACACCCAGCGGAGAGAGGCTCCATTTGTTGTTGTTGCTGGCCTTCACGACGCTGACAGAAAAAGTGGGGAAAGGGGGAGGTGGAGGTGGCGGCAGCAGACTCCGGCTGACTTAAAGTAAAGAAAAGAGAGAGTGAAAAGTAGCAAAGGAAATGAAAAGAGGATGCTGCATCGCTTCTGGTTTGTCAGTTCTCCGTGAAAGGGTTTGGTCCAAAGTTTGTTATCTGGGTCGAGTATTGAGAATGCCACTGCTTTGTTTGATTACCCCAAGACTCGGGAGATTATGAAAACACAGCCAAGGGGACGTGACCTCAGCTGGGACCTGAACATTAACGCCGTTCCCACGAGAGCTCCTCTAAGCCATCTCTTTTCCCTTTTTTAACTTGCGTCAGACGACTTTCACTCCCATCCATGTTATCCTTCACTTTCCGCCTGACGTTGATTTTCTTCAACCTCCTCTCGAGCTTCATCCATGTTGTCCTGTTGTTCCCATTTTTCCTTGTCACTTATTTTCCCTCTGTCTCCAAATGTAATTGCTACACTTTTAACGACTGGGCTGCTTTTTGTAGCTATTGTAAAACACACTGCTGTCATTTAATAAAATTATGACCTGGGTTTAACCTTTTTTCCCCCCCAGCCTTTTCAGCTACATTTTCCCTCAGCTACTGGTGAGCCATACAAGTAGCATTCCTTTATTGATTGAAGTGCCTCAAACATCAACACTTGAGCCTTTCAGGTCTGACAACTAGAGACTATAAATAAGTAAGATTGCTGGGGTTTGAATTGGGAAGAAGCATACGTGGAATTAAAAAAGCATTGGATTTCATAAGTCCAACAGTGTTACTGAAGTGCAATGGCAGCTTGATTGAGTTCTGTTACATTTCTATTGGTATGAAGCTACAAACTGATGCCTGCGAGGGTCACTGCATCAATGTAAGATGATGAAAGTTGAGCTGGCTTCCTGTAGCACTGCAGTGATGTCTGTGGTTGCTGGAGTCACACCACTGCTATTCAGTGAGGTGTCCTATAGCGTCATACCCAGTAGTATTTCTAGTAAGTACCTCAGTAAACCACGACAGCAGAACGACAGAGACAAAAGCATAGACTGCATATAAAAGATGGAACTGGTAACCATGACATAAACCAGTGGTTTGTGAAATCGTGTGTTGAAAACCTCAAGTGAGGCATTTTGGCTCCTGCGAACTTGGTGTTATGAAACCGGACATGACAAACACATGGATCTGAGGGAGAAACTGAGATACACTGCACAGTTTTAGAATAGAGTGATAGGCCCACACTAAAGAATATCCGGTTTTATCCTTTGTTTTTAATTCTGACGGGGACCATAATTTACAAAATGAGCATCTTGTTACACTCAAAAAGACATGAAACTGGGAATTGAGAACATAAACTCATCAGTAAAGTGTTTACTGAGGCTACAGATCAAGGAAGCAAAATGATCTTTATTTTTGGAGTGAGAGAAGTCTCACTCTGCTGGAAAGAATAGATTTGCTTTACTTTTTCATATCCTAAGGCTGTCATTTCATATACAGATTATCCTCGCATCATTTATATTTTTAGTGATGAGTGTTTATTTTTTTGTAAAAAAAAACAAACACTCTTAAAAAATGTCATTATTTAGTAAAAAGTTATTACCTTTTAGTGTCAAAGAGAGGGTGTGTGGGTCTTTTTCTTTTTTCTTTTTCTTTGAACGTAATCTGCACATAGGATATGTGTCACCGATAGGGCAGGTTAAGTTAGTAGGTTCCCCTCCTTTTCCTGTCTCCACCCATCCCCTTTTCCTTTTCCTGTCTCAAGTCCCAGTGAACAGATTGTGTACCCATGCACACCCAATTACACGCCATGTTCACCGAGCTCCCCCACGAGAGCTGCAGCCCTGGAACAAAGAGGACATCAGAAAGAACAGGGGATTGCTGGAGGAAATGGAAGCACACATAGTGATCATTTCAAAACGAGGGGGTTGGGACTACCTACATTTCGGTCCAGCTGTACTGTAGTACACAAACCCTTCAGATGTGGAATGTCTTTAGTTTTCGTTAACTTAAGGAATACAGTGCGGTGCCATGTGGCTGCAGAATTACATAGTTATTAAGGCCCTGAGGTTTTTCCTCAGGTTACAGTGTTTTCTGGGTGGGAAGAGGACTATAAAGTGCACGTTAGAACATACTTGTTTGGTGTTTTTATAGCAGAGAAAATGGACACAAATGCTCCTTGTGTGAACCAATCACATAATAGTAAAAATCTGTACAGAAGTGAAGTCTGCTCCCATTTATGCAAGTTCCCAGAATTTCAGTATTGGTACACGGAATTAAATTTGCTGTAATTATAGTGTTTTTGTGTGACCCAGTATGACTGTCAATAGTTTTAAAAATCTGTGGAAATAGCTGCTAGTTGTGAGATGTTTACACTCAGTATATTTAAACAGTCTTGTGGTCTGTTTCTCGTTTAGCCAAACCAAATCTACATCCTGGTTTGACACATTTACTGCTTTGAATCTGTATCTCTTAGTCCCGACATCTTATATCCACCGAGGCATCTGGAACTACTTTATCAAATGAGTGTTTTTACTTCCAAGCAATTCCAGTGACAGTTCTGCTTATTGTGTCAGCGCACACTACATGCTGCCTCCATCCATTTTTTAAAATCTCATTAGCAGTCTAAGCAGAGAATCCCAGACCACCTTCTACTGCATCCCCAAGCCAGGCTAGAAACATAATCTCTCCAGCGTGTCTTGGGTCTGCCCCGGGGTCACTTCCTGGTTGGACGTGCCCAAAGCACCTCACCTAGGAAGCATCCTAGCCAGATGCTCAAACCACATCAATTGGCTCCTTTTGATGTGGAGGAGCAGCAGCTTTACCGTGAGCTCCTGCCAAATACATGATTTCCACACCCTGTTTCAGAGGCTGAACCCTTAAAGCCTTTGGAGGAAGCTAATTTCCATTATTTGTCTCGGCTATCTTATGCCTTTAGTCGCTACCTAAAGTTTGTGGCCATAGCTGAAGGTAGAAACAAAGATTAACCAGTAAATGGACAGATATGTTCTGCTATTATTCCATTTCTTTCTAAACTTTTTATTTCCTGCATTTGTCTTGACATTTTCACCCTACTTTAAACTGTCTCTCAACCAGTAAAACCCCCAGACTGCAAAATTGACTTGCAGAATTGACAGACTGCCCACATGGTGAAGAAATACCACAGAGGAATTCAGGAATGTTGTTGGGAATACACTAACAGTTGGTGTTGCATAGTACCCTATGATGTAATTTTCTTGCCTGAAAATGGGAACGCACATGCACTTATATTTTGCCTGTGTATTTGTGTGTGTGTGTGTGTGTGAGACTGTTTCAAGTGTGTTACAAAAGAGGAGACTCAGTCAAAAAGAGTTTAACACTTTTAATCCCAACTGACCTTTTTACTGGAATATGGCACATTAAGTTTACAAACCCAGATTTATTTCAAGCAGTGTTTTCCTAGAAATTGCGCATGAGTCATAATGTATCACAAATAGCAGCAACTGAATAATTACTCGCTGCCAACAGACTTGTTGCCAACCTATTCTGCAACTCACAAATACTCCATTGATCCCTTTGTTTTCTATCATCCAGTCTTTCAGTTCTTAATCTGTGATTTTTTTAAAAATCATTTAACGTTCAAAGATGTTTTATTCCATAGTAGATGCATATCATGTAGCATGATGCTTCATTTGGATCACTTATGATCACTAAGTGATTGCTTAGTGATCGTTTATGTATCAGGAGTATTGGAGCAGCTGAGAGGCAACACGCTGTGCCAAAATTGGTCCACCCCAAGGATCGGGTCCCCCGGCACAAACGGAGTAGTATAGTGTACACTGTTAAGTGCTGTGAGGATTGCCATGATTTGGTTGGTGGTTGCTGGTCAGTGGTCATGACAGTATGCATATTAACAGTCAAGAAACTGACCTCACAGTCTATTGTTTGTCAGTGGTGCTAGTTTCAGTCGTTATGCAAATGAACTGTTTATAAGGTTGGGGAAACCTGGAGTCAGCTGAGACTGAAGAAGCCACTTAGATGAGTGACGAAATGTTTCTCCCACTGAAAACGCTCCGTCCTACGGTTTCTTTACTTGGATTTTTGAGCATGCATCAAGATATATGATGTAGCCTCTCTACTTTTAAGATTAGGCTAAAAACTTTCCTTTTAGATAAAACTTATATTATTTACGCTCACCTCTTTTCACACTTTTCATGTATTTATTAAGAGTTATTATTAATCTCCATCTCTCTTCCACAGTGTGTCTTTTGTCCTGTCTTTCTCTGTCCTCACCCCCAGCCAGTCACAGCAAATAGCTGCTCTTCCCTGAGGGACTCTGTATTAAAGACTCTGTATTACTTTGCTAACAGAAGTCCATGTGTTTTCCTGTTTTTTGTGGTCATTTGATGCATAAAAATCGATTTTCTGCTTGAGTTAATTAAAAACCATAAAAAAAAAACAGCGGTTAAAAAAAATAATCATTTTCAGTCCTGGTGATTTTCCTTTGGGGGAAGGCCAAAACCTCTTTGGGAGGTGCCATTATGTACCTTATGCAGATTGGTAGCGGTCAGGAGACTGTAAACACTTCATGATGGATTTCGAGGTCTGATTTTGATCATTGTCCTTTTTGCAGAACCCAGAATCTTTTCACTTTCACTTTTTTCCTGAGTTTGCTGGATTTTTTTTCTTTTTTCTTTCTTTCTTTTTTTTGCATGTAGCACTGCAAATCTTTGGTGACTATGACAAAAAAAGAGCCAAGTTTACTTTCATATGTCTGTGGAACTTGTTTCCAGAAACCTGCAGCTTATCCTGATGTTTGTGCATCAGCACTGCACAGTAGAATGACATAGTAGTACTCCTGTGTTGGATTAAACCTTCCTGCAGCATCTCTGCACACCTTGGGGTGTGTTGATCTGCTCCGACTTTCCGAGTGGGAAATCCGAGTTGAGGGGACGTTCCACAAATAATTTCCCAGTAGGAACCCGGAATTTCCGACTTATTCAGGAGCACACCATAAACCCAGACTTAGGACTCATCCTATGTCTGGATTTATGGTACAAAAAAACCTGGAGTTGAGTATTTCTAGTTCAACAATTCACCCTTAAAAAATTTGAATGTGTTTTTTTTTCTATGCTTTAAGCTTTTAGGATTTGCTGAGACGTTACACAGAAATGGAGGTGTTGTAAAATGTTATATCAGTACCACTTCCACCATGTTTTTATGTCTGCTTCAGTTATTTTTACTTTTTTTCATCTGATGAGTGAATGTCCCACTAGCATAGTTTACATACAGCCTAAATGCCCTCCAATGAGAGGCCACACTGTGTATGCACAGATATATGAACAGAGGTTTGTAAATACTTTTATTGTCTGTGAAGGTTCTCAGTCATCCAGGTCATTGTAGTCAAAGGAGCTTGCAAAGAAAAGCGTCTGGACTTCTTTAAGTTGCTTGAAGACGTTTCACCTCTCATCCGAGAAGCTTCTTCAGTTCTAAGGTCAAATGGTGGGGAAATCTGGGACTCCCCACCATTTGACCTTAGAACTGAAGAAGCTTCTCGGATGAGAGGTGAAACGTCTTCAAGCAACTTAAAGAAGTCCAGACGCTTTTCTTTGCAAGCTCCTTTAAATACTTTTATTAACTATCCAAGATCACCTACACGAACCAAACATTTTCTTCCAACTGGATATCCCTCGTCTTCTTCCTCAACCATCAGCGCACAGTCAGTGTTGTATCCAGCAGCCACAAACCACATCAGTCTGTGTGGTCCTCTAATTACATATCAGATGGAGCCAGTCTCCATGATGAAAGCTCGACTTTGCACTTTGTGCTTTGGTGTCAGTCCTAATATGTAAAACAGATGTGTGTTTAATAGCAAAGCCCATCAGTGGTTGTGTAGCACTAGCTAGTTGAATGACTTGAGAGGCTGGATTCCCACTGGGGCCACCCGCACTTAGGAACTATTCCTGTAAGTTGGCTCAGTATTTTGAATCGGCTCTCCTAAGGAGCAGCAACCCTTGTCAGTGAAATGACAGTGATCTGAAAAGTTTCTCCCTGATAAACTGTGATTTCAGGCAGTAAACACTGTAGCTCGGGCACTAGTTTTCGAGATAAACGTTGCCCTTCATGCTGAGGCTTGTGCTCCATTTGCGGAGTAGCAGCAACAATCAGCAGCAGCAGAGAGTTGGCTGTGATTCTACCAGCCTCAGCTTCCAGCTAAAGCCTTCACTATCTGATCAGATCCCGGCCTTGTCTCAACAACTAGCCTGGATTATAGTTGTCATATCAGCCGGAGCCCAACTGATTACAAACACATTCGCACAATGATTACATGCAGCTTACTGTTGGATGTTATGAAACATCCTGCAATCCTTTTGTTTTCAAACCTGCGGTGGCTCAAGGTCTTGAAGCGATAAGGCGGCTTCAAAGGTAAAGATGTTTCATCGATTGTGTTGTTGCCAATTCCTTTGAGGGTGTGTGTGTGAAGTAGAGGTCAAACAGCCAAGACAAATATAATTAAAGCTAGAGCTGCAAGCAGTCATTAGTTTTATTGTTGATATTTTTCGGATTAATGTAGTCCTTCAAATAAAAAAAGAAAAAAAGAAAAATTGAATCCTGCTTCTTGCTTTCTTACATCTGTTAGATGAGTCAAGTTTTACCTTCTCACGCAGCTTTTTATGGTGATAAAAGTTGAACATGCACCAAGTCTAGCAAGACATAGGCTGGTGGCTGCCCCTCCCTGAGCCTGGTTCTGCTCGAGGTTTCTTCCTATTAAAAGGTAGTTTTTCTGTCCCACTTTCACAAAGTGTTCGAACAAAGGAGGTCCTTTGATTGTCGGAGTTTTCTCTGTACTGTTGTAGGGTCTTTACTAAGGATGGGATTTAATAAAAATAGTGCGATTCTGATTCCATTATCATTGTCATGTATCGATTTGATTCCTTATCAATTCTCCTATTGATTCTCATTGGGTTCCATATAGCACACTGGGTATTTTCTCTCTCTGTAAACTCAAGAGATGGTCACATGAGAAAATCCCACTAGATCAGCCATTTCTGAAATACTCAGACAACCTTGCCATGTTCAAAGTCACTCAAATCACCTTTCTTCCCCCAGTTTTAAGCTCAGTTTGAAATTTGGCTGGTCTCCTTGATCACATCTGAATGCCTAAATGCATTGAGTTGCTGCCGGGTGATTGGCTGAGTAGATATTTGTGTTAACAAGCAGTTGAACAGGTGTGATTGTACATGTGAATGATGCAAGAAGGAGTTTGAGTTTCAATAAGTTTCCTAATTGGCCAGAGCTGAGAAGTGATTTATTTTGATCTTGGCTTTACAGAAATCTGCTTATGTGTTGCAGCAACAGAGGTGGCTTCCAATGGTTGAGAAACATCCCAAGTATTCAGCTGAGCTCGAAAGAGTGTAGTAAAGTTGTAGGCTTCAGTTTGCTGGAGCTATTCGTGTTACATAAGGTTCACTCCCCCCCCCCCCCCCCCCACACACACACACACACACACACAAAATCTCCCTCACTCTTCTACCTCTACCCCCCCTTTCCATTTTGCGGGAAAGATTTCACACAGGCCCACATACTCGCCATCAGTGTGGCATGGCAGCCATCCAGAGAGGGGCTCCAGTGTCACTCCCTTTCAAAGAGCTCTTTGCTTGCTGTCCTTTTGATGGCTGCTACCCAGCAGCAGTGGAGCAGAAATGCAGAAAATCCAGCTTTCATAAGAATTTGTCCTTGATTTTCCACACTTAGTTTATGAAGGGGGGAAAAAGCTTTGTGAAAACTTCGCATTGCTCTGGTGCTACACGCTTGTCTTTTTTTAAAGACCATATATACAGTAGTGGCAGAGCTGCTGTGGAACAGGTTGGACAGCTTTTTCTGCTGGCACACATGATTTTTAGCCACAGGAGCACCTGCGGTCCTTACTGTGTGTAGCACTACCTACGCTACTCCCTGTCAAAGCAGGTATGTCAGGAAAAGCTAAAGTAAAAGCATCACTGAAATATTCTTGTTTAAATAGAGTCAGATGAGGAGGAAAGAAAAATAATGGAGGAATCTGGCTCAAAGAGATAGTATAGCATCGCCAAAACAGAACTCAGTGGCCCATATTTATAACTGCTCATGATTTAAATGTGAACTTTCTCCTTCAGGTATCAATAAATTCTTTATTAAAGTAAAGCTGGTGTCCTCTGGCAGTTAAGGTGTTTAAAATGGGGGGATTTACATACAAGTAAATCTAACTACAGTTATTAATCTTTCCGTCTGTAGTAAGGTGAAAAATACAGGACTAACCCTGGGCTGCTAATAGCTGGAGACAAGCTGTGCTAAGCCTGGCTTAACTTGTAGGGAGGAGAGGGAAAACTGTTTCTTTGCAAAGTGTGAAAACACTTTTAGACCTGGTCTTTGGTTGGTGACGCTCTCGTGGTTTGATCAGTCTGCTCTGTTCTGATTCTGTCTATCAGGATTTGATGTCCCTCTCGGGGAGGGGTGGAGGGGGTTACTTGAACATGCAGTTCAGACTTCTCCTGAAAGTTACTCAAAATACTGTTGCAGTGACTTTTAGAAAAAGTGACCCCCGAGTGCTGATTCAGACATGAAGCTGCCGCTTTTAGCCGTGTCAAAATCTCCGAAATGGTGACGTTGCCAGGTTTGGTACCAAACAGAGACGTGCTGTTGCACAAGCTGATTGCACAAAGGCTACTAGGTGGAAGGCTAAACCGTTGGTGGTCAAGCAATAGTTAGAGCAAAAAACATCAGCTACAACACACAAGCTGCATGTTTTTGCGTCTCTGTTTGACACACATTAAACACAGTTTTAAAGCGGAGCTTTTTTTCCCCAAGAGCCAGTCTGTTTCTCCAGTTGCAGATGCTAAGCTATCTGTGTTTACAGTGGAGGAACACAGTACTGGTGGACTTGGCACCACACAAAAAACAACAATAATAGTGCATTTCCCTAAATGTTAACTATTCCAACAACCATAATTTAAACAAGAATGCACGAAAATATATTTCATTGCATTCACGCAGTAATAAACCTGCTGATGTTCACACCAGGATGATGTTGTCTTGGATGCAACTCCAACACCTTTATTTGTTTGCATCCATTTCTGTGAGAGATGTTTCCCTCGGTGGATCATCTGGACATTTGTCAGAATCTAAAATAGGTCATTCTCTGTTTTAATGAGGCCAGTGTGCAGGAGGGTTATGCTTGCAGTAAATTGGTGTATGACATTGATTGTTTCACATAAACCAGCCAAATCTAAATGTATAGTGTAAGTAGCTAAGTTGTTATGCATACTATTGATGACATATTTTAAGTAGAAGTGGCAAAGCCATTGCCCCTCAGTGCTGAGCATTCCCCCGCTTCTCGTTTTCGTCCCCTTAGATTTACTGTTGGCTTCTGTAGAATGTCTGTATGTATAGTCTCTCTTCTCTTTGACATAGAAAATCCTACATTAAAGGACAGGTGCAATAATTATTACACTGTTGGTGTAATAATTGCTGTTAATTTTTATTCATGTACATTTGACCATGAATTTAAACATAGTTGATCATGCAACAGTGAAAATAAAATAAAAGCATAAAATGAAACAATAAAAAACATATTTATTGAATTTATATATGATAAAATAATAATAATAATAATAATAACCATCCATCCATCTATCCATTCGCTTCCGCTTATCCTTTTCAGGGTCGCGGGGGGCGCTGGAGCCTATCCCAGCTGTCATAGGGCGAGAGGCGGGGTACACCCTGGACAGGTCGCCAGTCTGTCGCAGGGCCAACACACAGGGACAGACAACCATTTGCACTCTCATTCATTCGCACCTAGTGACAATTTGGATTTTCCAATTAACCTATAATAATAACCAACCAAATAAAAAAAAATTTGTTGCAATTTCATTGCAACTGCTCTTGGAAGATGTGTGACCTTGTTCTAAATGACCTTCATAGAGTTCAAGGCGATAATCAAAGAGACTCGGCTTCACTTAAAAACCATTTGAACGTGTTGGATTTCTCCTTCTTCCCTGAATTTCACGTTTCAGCGCTGAAAGCCGCGAAGCAGTGCTTTCAGAGGACGCTGTGTGTATGTGTCAGAATTGCGTGTATTTGTGGTTGTGTGTGTAACATTCCAGAAAGTGTCAGAGGTATGCGAATTACGTCTGACAGAGGAAGAATGTGAAGACTTCTGCTGCCATGTGAAGGCCGCTGTTGTTTACTGGCAGACTCATGCAGAAGAAGTTGCTCAGCTGTGTGTGTGTGTGTGTGTGTGTGTGTTTGTGTCTTTTATTGCGTCACTTCCGGAAAATGTGGGAGTTGCATCACATTTCTGACATAATTGTGTTTCATGTAAGTTGCACTATAATTTTGGGGTATGTAATTCTTGGTACTCCATTTATCTGAGTCAGAAATATTTTAAACAGATTATTGGGGAAATAAATCTGCTTAGTGTACATGAAAAAGCAGGACTGTTGTGGAGGGCCACGTCAAGGTCTTAAAAAGAGATAAAATTGATATCACGCAGAATTGAGTTTAGCTTAGCTTGGGAAAATTAATTGTCCATCCTGTGTTAATGTCTTGCTGAATGAATGCGTTCATAGACATAAGTAGGCTACTCACTGTTGTCAGGTACACAGATGACTGAAGTGATGAGAAGCATAAACATTCACATTGTTGGCAATTTTTCCAGCTTTTCTTAGTTTTAAATTCCTCATATTTGTTTTGGACCATAGCTTGTTGTTCTTGTGAGAAACTCTAAATGTGTCCATGATTACGATTGGTCAACAATCAGTGGTGGTTGTGCAGCTTTGCAATATGGTCAAATGGCAATGCACGCTAGCAAGTGCACTTCAGCAAGAGACATTTTAAAATATCTTTGCTCAGCTCATTTGTAGATACAAGAACCTGAATAGTAAGCAAAGTTTTTAAGCTTTTAAATGTTTGAAGTTGCATCATTGATCAGTGTCTTCTAAGAGCTGCTCTACCTGTCCCTACAGGAATCTACTTACTGTTCTGGAAACACAAACATAACTGATGTGTTAATTTTGTCTCTTTTTGCTGATTTTTTCTTTTCCTGTTTTTTGTCTCTTTCTCATCAGATTTGGGACATGAGCGACGATGAGAGCATCTGAAAAACTGGCGGAGCAAGCCCTCAGAAGGACTAAACACATCCATCCATACTTTCTTTTTTCTAAAGTAAATCCTGTATTTACAAAGACCAAGTTGTTTACGTAATCAGCACCAAGCACATGAGCAAATAAATAAATGCTTTAAAAAGGCTGCTAAAAAGCTTTAAAATTCCTAATAGTCCTCATTTGGATTCAAGATGGCCCAGATCTTCAGAGCTGGGAAGTAATCTAATAATAAGCAATTAAGAAAAAGGCAACAAGACAATAACTGAAAGCCTGAACAAGTTTTGATTTTGTTTTGCTTTTAATATGTAAAACTGTTGAACTTACTAAAGAATGTACCTGTTCCTGTCACCTGCTGTTGTCTAAACACACTTTAAGTCCCTGAACAAAAACACAACAAAACCTGCAAAAAATATTGGAACTAAAGAGTCTAAAAACACCAAGAAACTTCTCTGAAGTGCCACAGTTTCAATCCCCTCCCAAGGTCTCTGCATCAACACATTTAATGATTTCACTGGAGAGATCTTTGGCAAGGCAGTTACGACATCTGTTCACTTATTCAGTTTGAGAAAGAGCTTCGGATAAGTTTTGAAAATAAAATACAGTTCTGCAGATTCATCCATTTTTGGGGTCTTTTGATTAGAGGCTGTGACACGTACAGTAGAAGTGATGCTTAAACCAGCTTTGTTGCTATGAAGCTTTCACTCAGAGAGGACTTGCATACAGATGTTACTGTGATATAATTAGAACTGTGGAAGCTGTTGCTCTTGGTTTGTTGGTGTTGATGCATGTACATGTTTGTGTAACTATGTTTTTTCTGTGTTTATTTCGTCCTCTGCATTGGAAGTCTCATCTGCAGTGATGTATTCAGTGTATTCACATGTACATTTTAACAAATGCTTGGATATTTATGAGAGCTATTGAGACTGACTCGAGTTTCAATCATGAGAAAGGATCTGGTTTGTTTTCTGATTAATCTCGGAGCTGTTTTTCTCTTCTGTATTAAAAAAACTGGAATAAAATCCATTATTTCTCTATTAACATCTGTGAGGTTTATGTCGCTATGCAACAATGTCCTTTTTACTTTAGCTCAGTCTTTCCAAAAAGCTGTTTGCCGCTTTTCGAGCAACTCTCGTAACCATTTCACAAGCACAAACACACCAAACAGTTACAAGACAAAAAGCCACACAGTCAGACTGTGGTTTAAAAGCACTTTATTGTTCATCAAGGCTATTTTAACGTACAAAAAAGGTGGCCTGCCAAAACCTTTTAAGTAGGAGACACAGAGCCACAAATCTTGATAGAAATTTTATTACAGTTCAGAGTATTACTACCATTAAGTACATGCTACTTCCACTTCAAAAAAGACCTGGAAAATGTGGTGCAGTCCGAGTAAAGACCGATTCCTCTTTGATTTATTTGCTCGATTTTCATGTTAACTTGATTAAGAATGCAAAACGACTTCAACAGATGGGAACTGTGGTGACATATTTAGGAGTGACATCCCCAGAACTCATTTACTTCTCAGATCATCTACGCCTCGCTGACTGGCACCAAAGCAGATGATCTGCAGCACAAATGTACAGTTTCATCAGTTCCAACAGCAAATTCAACAAATGCTGACTGATAGTTTTACTTCACTCATTTCCCATCCATAGATGAAAAAAGTCATGAAAAAAAATGCTATTGCTTACGTGCTGTTTGAAATTGTACCTGCCTGCTAGCCCGTGACTAATGGGGACTTTGCTTATATTTTTTTAAATGAACTCTTTTGGAAATGGCAAGCAAGACAGAATGGGCTAGAGGCAAAATCTTCCAACAACACAAAACATGCAAATTGCTCAAAAGGCCCGCAAAACAAACTTTGTTTTGGCTTACTGGTAAGTCTTGTTCAAATGTCTCTGAAGTCACATGATCGAACACCATGGGGACCAATGGAAGTAGCGATTGTCACCGACACACCTGTGGCTTAATGTGGTTTCACACGTTTTCTGTGCTCCTGCACTTGAACCTTTACTCTAACAAACAGACAAACTCTATAAACAAAAAAGATCAACTTTTTCACAAAAAAAAAAGAAAATGCAATGATTACAATATAAGGACAGGGAAAAAACAATTAAATAGCTACATATCATTAACAAATTCATTGTTCCTCAAAAAATACCTACGATTTTTTTTCTCTGTACATTCGTTACGCACAGCGTAATGATGGTCTTATAGTTTACCTATTATAAAAAAGTATTTTTTTATTAAGTGATTTTCCTACAGTGCGTAGGGAGTGTGTGCCAAAGCATAAAGAGAGCCTACCTACAGGGTGGTAGTGAAATGATAATGAGAAAGAATAACAGAAAAACAAAATCCTCTGGACACCGAGCCCATTTTCCTCGTGTTCCGATGTTACTGACTGCATACAGGCTGACTGAATCTGAGAGGTGGGGGGAGAGGCAACGCTGAGTGGCAGGTGAACATGTCCTGGCTCACAGGTCGCGCTTACAAAAGCTCAGCTTCTGAAAGCTCAGCCTCCCGCCCCAACACTCTGCCTGCGAAAAACCACCAACCCAATCCACTCGAAACTGGTCACAGAAAGCACAAGTACATGACAGAACTCCAGTTAAATGTGAATCTCGGGTAACATTGTAGAACTTCCATCATCTAGTTCTAGGTTCTGATAGCTGAGACTGGAATGTGTAGACGCTTTAGAACACGGTACAGAACTCTAATGTACGTACTTGCCATTCTTGACACAAATTACACAAAGCCAACGAATCAAAACCTCACCACCTATCTGCCTTAGCTCAGAGACTTTAAGTCAATCTGTAGTTTTAATGCAGGGTGAGTAATGTTTTCACTGACTGCTAGTAAGACCCCAAGTTCTCTAAATCAGACCACTAAATGTCCTCAAAAATTAAAATTCAGTTGTTCCTTTATTCTCTTTATCTTTTATTCTTCACTATGACCATTTTATTTCTTAAAAAAGGCAAATGGGGCACCTTTTAATTTGGGCAAAGACACAAGAGATGTTGTTGGGAGGGGATGGGGACAAGTAGCCCTCACTACTTATTAGCTCCGCCTGTTGATATAAAGATAGCGAATGCATTGAGGCCTGTACAAAGTTGCCAACAGCAGGAATGTATGCCACCTTGGCGCAGGTTGCTTTGCAGAGTAAAATTCATTTCCTTAGACTGCAGCACTCTAGTTTAAGTTCAGAAAAGAAAGAGAGAAATATGTATTTATATATATATTTATAAAAAAGGTCTAGAAACCAAGTCGGAACACAAAAAGTCAGCTGATGGAGGTTGAGCGAGGTGAAACGTCACACCATAAATTCAGATAACTAATTATCAGCCAAGTGTTTTGTTCTCTAGCGTCTCTCTGCTAGGTCTGCCAATGCTATTTCCGTAATGTCGTCTTTTTAGTGCCGTAACTTCAAGACACTTTTATGCGTCAACAAGATGTTTGAGAGCCATCGTGAACCAACTCTTCTTGTAAGCAAACCCTGCTTCCCAAAAGCATCCAATGCCTGCGAAGGTGACTTTAAGATGGCAGCTGAACAGGCTAGATGCTCAGATGCTTTTGGAGAAAACAAGACCCCGCTGACTTTTTGCTGTTTGTGTGGTGTCTCAGCTCAGTCAAGCTGACGTTTGTAGCATCCTGTACCACTGATGGATCAACATCTTAAGAAAACCTTAATGAGCTTTGGATCCCAAACCCAACTAAACCCCAAGACGATCGTCACTCTGCTGCGGGGGTGAGCTGATCGCCTGCTGGGTTGAGATGATTTTAGGAAACGTAGCTCTCATCATTAAACAGAGCCTGTCCGGAGGCTGTCCCACTATAGATGTTTGTTACCATACTGCTAGTAATGGAAAACAACAAAACAAAAAAATACAAAATTGTAATAATAACAATAACAATATGGAGTACAACTGACCCAGCAGTGAGTGTATAGTGTCTATGTCTGTTACTGACAACGAAAGAAGTAACAACTAACGTCTGAATGAAAAGGCTAATAAAAGTTATGTTTGAAATGCTAAAAACACTAATAGATACCAGCTATTAAAAAACAAACAAAAAAACAAAACAACATGCATTAATTTACCCTTAAAACCTTGTAGAAATCTACCAAACCACAGTGTGTAGGAGAGGGAGGGAAGGACAGCAGGGTGTATGCCAAATATAATTACTACACCCACGATCAAAGAGACCAAACCCCGCCCCCCCAAAAAAACAACAAAAACAAAGGTGTGTTTGAAGAGATCTGAAAAATCTTCTCTCCCCCGGTCGAGAAACCAGACTTTTTTTCTTTCAACCACAAAGTGACATGCAGCGTCATCTATCCCCTCATCACTGTCAGCAGTTAAGCCCGTGAAACACATCAAAGCACGTCGTTCGGCAAAGCCCAGCCTTCAACACACTCGGTCAGTGTTTTCAACCCTAATCTCCTCTCATTACGGTTGTGATGGCCACGAACATCACAGGAGCTGACGTTTTTTTCATTTTTAACCTGACTGTGCTCTTAAACTGAAAGCCAACAGTTTTTATTGTTCGATACAAATCAGCGCTGCTTAAATAAGAATCTGGATGTGTGTAGAGCCGATAGCAGAGGACTGGGCAGCATGACATGTTAAAATATAATACCTCCCAGGAGCAAACCAAGGGGTCTTTTGCTTTTTAGGTATCTGTATAAACCACATACAAACATTCATATTTACACATTTTATGGCCACATTAGACCAAATCTGCAAGCTACAATTCTAGTGTTTAATTCAACCTACGTCATATTGTTCTCACAATATGATGTAGCGGTTTGGTGACTAATGGTGGATGGTACATTTTTAAGTCCCTCCAATAACTTCTCTCTTTATTTATATTAATACTTGCAGCTCTCAATATAACCACTCTTTAGTGAAGTGCTGGTGGCTGTTTGAATCACCCAGTATCTGAAGTTTTTCACCTATGTGTGTGTTTTCAGCTAACAGCTTCACTATTGAAGTTTCAGTGATGGCGCACGTTCAAACGCTAGTCAAAAGCTTGCTGTGAGTCATGAGTCTACTGCCCAACGCCATAAAGGCGTGTTTACATTTTCCTAAATGCGTTCAATAAATAATGGATAATGACCTTGTTCACGCTTTTCTACCAGCGCTGGGGTGGAAATGTGCACGGGTAAATTTCAGAGAGGAGTTCATGGGATGCAAAAATGGCTGTTCCAACAAAAGTTGGAATAATATGCCATCGTGTCAAAGTCAGCCTCATCCGTCCCAGTGTGTTCAGTGCCAGATCGCAAAATGACATGCCACCCTTTACTCTCTACGGCAGTAGTGCAAATCAGACCGAGTCGATCACTAAAGTATACACATACAGTAACAAAACCACGAGAACACATACACAGAAGAGAGGGAGGAAAAGTGAGGGGGGGGGAGAGGGGGAAGGCAGGTGAGAGGATGAAAGAAGATAAAAACAGAGGGAGGTGATTGCAAGATGGCTTTTTGTTGTTTTGTTTCCGAGGTGGGCATGGATAAACATCAGCGTCTGAGGTTTCTTTGGTAGAACAGTCAGGTGGTTTATGTTCATTTTCTCCAAAGTGTTTCTCGCTCATCTTTCCTTTGAAACGTCGGGCATCACATAACGCAGAAGCAAGTACACAAAACTACCGTTAAAGAAAAATAACAACAAAGAAAAGAAAAAAAATTAATAATTAAAACACCTCCTTTTCCGTTCTCTCCGTATTTACATATAACTACAGACACTTGCTCAGCTCCAAGCTTGACATGCAGGATGATGTATGACTGGAAGGAGCAAGCTCATGCTCCACCTAAGCTCCAGGCTAAACCCTCATCACTCATTACTGATTGTCTGGCATTAGCATACCAGAGGACAGATGGGAAAAATGACTGTGTTGTTATTGCTCGATTGATCCTCTATGAGTGCACAGTGAGAGAGCGGGCTTGAGGGTTTTAGATATTTTTAGCAGACCAGCAGACAAGCATTCCCTCTGGGATGCTGGTGACAGACCAAAGTGATGGGGACATGGATGTTAGAGCCAGGATAAGGATTGGGAAAACTGGGGTCTATCCACCCCCTTCAGGAGACAACAGAAGGGGAGTGGTTGTGATTGACCATGCGACTGTCAGGGGAGGAGTTTGGGCTGCTGCCAGATGACGAGGGACTCCCTTTGTTTTTGATCTGCAGCCAGGTTTCGCCGAGCGCCTTGGCAAAGTGGTCATCCACTGAGCCCGTGATGGACACCGAGTTGGTGGCGGTGGGCTCGGGCTCCTTGTAGTTTTTCCCAAGGCTGCGACGGAAATGTTCCTCAATCACAGGGTCACACACTGTGTTGGCTTATGCAAGAAGAAGAGAAAAAAAGGGTTTTAGTTACAATTTTAGTTAAAAACAAAAAAAACCCAACCTAAAATACAAAGAAATGGTCAGCAGGCAATTTGTTTTAATGTGCATGCGAGTTTACTTTTTTATTGCAGGTTTTCTTTTTAAATCAACATTTTAAACTTCACTGTTAACCTCAATGAGATCATAGAGCTTTCACTGGGATCATAAAAACCCACAGAAAACATGAAGGAAAAAGAAAACAAATGTTTTATTGGCCAAGGCCTCGAGTGACTCTGTGGGTACAGAGATAACAGATAAGATTGTAATTAAGTATGTTTAAACACTGTCATAACAACGGTTTCGCTATAAAAACAGAAGAACCCTAGCATTACGAGCATTACTACAATACATTTACATCTGAACGTGGAGAGTATGAGCTGTTTTCTCTCTCGGTTGCTCATTGCTGTTGCAAATACATTTGCAAACGTGTACTCACTGTTGCTTCTCCTGTAGTTATTGGTGAAGTTGGAGCAGCCGTTGTGGGAGACTGTACAGTGAGACAGGTTGCAGTTGCGGTTGTTTGCTGGGGCGCATGTGATCACTGAGGGACGATTCTGAAACACAAAGAGTCTGTGTTAAATGTCGAATTCAGTCTTATGATTGCCGATCAGCAATTTGCTAAAGCGTGTTAAAAGAAGCAGAGTAAATACCAAATGAACAGAACAGCAACTTTTCAGAAAAGATGGAGAAAATGAAAAGACGTTTTAAGGTTGAGGGAGCAGGAATGATCCAGTGACCACCAGGATTTTAAAACATGGTTTGCAAACAAGCCAAATAGGAAATGTGTACTTTCCACCAACCAAGGAGGCAGGTTAATGAAAGCATATTAGTCACATCATGTGGGGGACCTACCAGAGTTGAGGTTTCACTCGACAATTTAAGAAAAATGTGGTGTGCATTAGAGCCAAAGACAGGACGGGTATGTTACCTGCTGGCGTTCCACAGTGCTGACTGTGTGCAGCACTGTAGCCATAGCTGCTGTGTTGCTGCGTGCTGACTCCACCATGCTGTTTTTGGTAAGTGCCAGTGGCTGGTCCATGGTAGCTAAGCTGGCCAGGTGGAGGTGATGGGGGTGGCTGTACATGTGGTTGCTCGGCACTCCCAGAGCACCCGGCACCACCACACGTTCGATGGGGCTCCTGCTGCGGTCCTTGGAGCCAGGAGAGCTGCGATAATCTCCATTAGGTTTCCTGAGGAACAGCCAAGTAGCCAAAAAACAAACGCATGTTATTCATCCTGCACACTGGATAGTGTTATTTAATTCATGTGTATTCTGAGTCTGCTAGCACTAAATTGACTCTGAAGCCAGTATCATAATTAAAATGATAAGAGAAGACGTTTGGAGCTTAAACGTAACGATCCAAGGTTATCAAAAACACAATATTTGGATGAGATGAAAAGTAAACATGATGTGCAAAGAGTGTTGACAAACAATGTAAGGAATGGGCAAAGAAAAAAAAAGCCAAGAAGTAAAGAGACAGTAAGATCACAAGGAGTTCAGCTAAGACAGGGAGAATGTGACGTGGGGAAAAAATAAAGATTATAAAAGGACAATTGTAAATGGTGCTCTGTGTCAGCAGGAACGGCAAAAGCTATTAATACTGGTCTAACAAATACACACTCTCATGGACACACAGCCTTAGCTCTCAGATTGCTGATGGGGTTTGATAAGACCATATGGTGCCAACACAGGCTCACACACTGTCCTCAGATGGAGGAAGGAACACTCTCCTAACTTTATCCAACATGGACAGACTCCAAACTTATCTCGACACAGGAGGGACAAATGGGCACAAAGTTCAAAGCTCTTGAGAGGTTTCCCCAGCAAAGCAAATCAACTTCATCTCTTCGGCAAGCTGCACTTACTGCAGTCATAATTTAAAAAAAGAAAAGAAAACTACTAACGGAGCATAGATGCAGGCTGATGTCACTCAACATTCAATTAAATTCACTAAACATCCTTTGTTTGAGTTTTATTCCCTGTCCACACTTACAACAATGAAGTGATTAATGGAGGTAAAAGGAGGTTAGCCATGCACCTTCCTTATGAAAGGGAATTATTTAGCAGCACTGTTATCGCCAAGCAGTGAGCTCATATTTTAATCACTGCAAAACAGATAAGGATAAGGGATTAAAGTAACAACAGTTTAACAAAACAGGCTTTCTTCCAGCTCTGACGATAATGACTGTGATATGTCTGATATGTAGACAAGTGTCTGCGACTAAAGACCATTGAGTTGTAGTTTAACAAGTTAGTAATTGTTTTGGTCCCTGCATCAGATTTGCTCTGTGTTTTTTGTTTGTTTGTGTGTGTGGGTGTGTGTCCGTGTGTGCGGTTCACTCCCCTCTTACAAACTGAGGCCCAGCTACAGGGAGCAAGATTTACTGTACTCGCCTCTGTCTCTCCTTTTCTCCCCAACTCCATAATCCATTCACAGATAGAGACATCGACTTGCTCATTCCTACACAGAGTACGCTACACATAGACCATGCAGGCTTGATTAAATTCGCAAGAAATAATACTGAACTCAAGCGAACATCGATTATTATATATAACTTCCTCATTCTCCACCGAATACTATGCAGGGGCATTTCCTAACCCGCACAAGTTAAAAGGCTTCAGGAGCCCTTTAAGTTGCAAAACAAGCTCAAGAAAGCAGTTGTAGATCCATGTGACTAAGCAACCTGACTGTTGGGTCAAGCATCTGGAGTCCATGGCACAGTCCTCCACAAATAAACAATCTACACAGAATACATAAAGGGGGAGAGGAAGAGCCGAGGAGAGGTGGGGAAGGGTGAGTTGCATGTGAATGGTCGGGACCTCGATTTTAAGAAAGAGTGAGGTCAGTAGTTTCCTTCGTTTGTGCCGAGAGCTTACATTCGCGGAGACCCGCTCTCTTTTTTTTCCTCCCCTTTTTCTCACAATCAGCAGCAAACTTCCTGAGGGTTAAAGAAGGAAAGGACTTGGCAGCGCTTGCATAAACCCTGGCCGACAGCTCACCAACAAGCTTTTTTTGTTCTTTTCACAGTGGCATCAATTCTCCGTTTCATCTTCATTTTTTTTAAACAGTACAAAGAAAAACATACATTCTGGAGCTGATCCCTTTAAAATCAGGTCATAATTAAAACTAAAGCCTATTCAATTGAATAAATTGTTTGAATTATTACTACATGAAACATCAACTTTTAATCAGACAATATAAAGAAAGGTCCCCCTGCATAATTTCTCTATTATTTTCAAATATAAACAATCTCTTGATTAGCTAAGAGGCAAGCAGATAACAAAGCTCTCTCGTCCCTTCCCAGCAGCTGGGTCTTGAGTTGGGTTGTGGTGGTTGTTCCAAACTTTAATCACTGCCAAAGAGCAGGCATGCCCACATCCTCATTCAAGAGGGCCCATTGCAGGAGCCAGTGAATGGGATCAACAAATCTGACCAATGAATGGAATAGCTGTCGAATCCACCGCCGCCCCCGCCTTCCCCTCGCCTTCCCCTCGCCTGATTGCCCACCAAACCCTGGACCACATTTCATGCCAGAGATCAGGCTTTCAAAACCCACCCTGTGCCTTTGTCTCTCTTACTCACCTCTTAATTATCATTAAGGTCACAGCTGGGGAAGGAGGGAGAGGACGGACAGGGTAGATGGCAAGGGCTACACATGAAACATGGCCACTGAGTGGTAAAAAGGGCTAGAGCTAAAGAGAGCAGGCTGCCAGGACAAGAGGAATAGATGGGAGCTAAAAGTGGGAGAGAGAGAGGGGGGGGGCAGCCTTTGATTACTAAATAACACAGAGACTTGGCCCCTACAGTGGGCACTGGGAGACAAACAGCATTTTAAAAAAAACGAAGGGGGTGAGGTTGGAAACAGAGAGTAAAGGAAGCCCAAATCCAATAACGTATAAATAAACATGAAGGAAAGCAGTTTACAAACAACAAGTGAGCTCTTACCACCAGCAGTGTGATGACAGGATTCCTCTTAATTGGCAGAAAATGTTTGCTAAAGTGACGTTTCCTAGATAAACTGGTCAAACTACAAAAACCAAACTAAAGCTTTTTAAACGTAGAGCTCAGTCAGAATATGTGAGAATATTCAGTCATATCTTTTTCTAATGTCTCTGATCCCTTTTTTTCCCCAGTTGATTCACTTTGTAAATAGGAATGATGTAAAGGACATCAAAATGATCTGTTTGAGAAATGAAATACAGAGAAAATATCTATCTGACTGTATTTTACTGCAGGCTGGGTTATATGCAGCCTGGTATTAGTGGTAGTCACTGTGGTGGGCACCTACTGAAAGATCCCTTAATTTAAAACCCAGAGAGTCCAACCCTCAATACATAAATGATATATTCATATATCTTTAACAATGTTACACTACTCAGATCTATCATTAAGCATAGCCTTTTAAGTAACCACTCACATGACATCCGGCCCTCAAGTCAACCTCAAGTTAAAGATCATACTGCGATCATGTGTTTGAATGATCTGGGAGGTGGGGGGGGGGGGGGGGGGGGGGGGGGGGGGGACCACGACAAGTAATTAGTTCATGCTGGCTAGAAAAGCAAGTTTGTTTGAGCTAACATGCCCTAATAGCCACGACAGTAAACTACATAAAACAAATAGAAACATATGAACCGAGAACTGTAAAAATATGGGTTCTTTTTCAAAGTGTGCCAGGGTTAATCCTGTATGAGACTGCCAGTTTGGTGAATTTGCTATATTTGACTATGAGGCAGCGAGACAGAAGCTATAAAAGCTCGAGGCTTTTTCTCACAATTGTGTTCCAAGGTCTTTAGAGAAAACCTCCCTACAAATCTTTGGTTGGGCAGAGGTTCATATCCAACTCTTTAATAAATGCATTTTTTAAAAAAAAGCAAGACGAGAGAGGGGGGGAGAGATACACACAGGAAACATCTGGGAAGAATCAGGGTGTAGAGGGAAGACAACAAAAAGAAAAAAAAAGAAGTGGAAGAGGATGAAGGCCTAACCACAGGTTATAACCAGAACCAAGCTCTACAAGTTCTACACAAAACCACAAAAAAGAGATATACATACACATACACACTCACAGACTGTGAGCCACAGAGCTTATTCAGACTATGTATATATAGTATACAAACATCTCAACACCGTTTACTCTGCTGTTTGAAGTCTTTAGTAGCTGGTGTGAGTGGAAGTTAGCAAAAATATCTGCATCCTTTAGGATCAAAGCCCAGAGGAAATGCCCTTTAATCAAATATCTGTTGAAACAAATGATATATAACACTTCAATTCTAAACCAAAGACTAGCTTGTTCACTGCTCTCTACACGCTGGTGCTGGAGCCTTCAGATTGTCAATCATGCAGAAATACTGATAGAAACAGCACATTTTTGACAGTTAACTGACTGCAGAGACAGAGAACTGAAGAAAATCCTTTGTTATCAAAGCTGGGACAGATCGGATATGGGAACAACCACAACAAGAAGGCAAAGAAAACAACATGTGAACACACACAGACACATAGACACACACAGCTAAAAACAAAAACCCACATCTCCCCTCCTTTCCTCACATACTCGCTACATAAATAGTTTCATGTAAAACAAGAGGTTAACAATGACTTCACCAGCCACACTCACACAGTCACACACACGCGCACACACACACACAGCCTCTTTCCACTCTTATTTTCTCCCCATATAGCCTCTAGAGAAACTTCCATGAGAACAACTTACTGATGAAGTTCCCAGTAGAAAGCAGCTGTGGTTTCTGTAAGCTACAGTATTCTGTGCAGCAATGTGATTTACTTGGATTTTGCATTTAGTGCCTATAGATACAGTAGTACATTTTGAGTAAACTGTAATACTGTATACTGTTTCAGCATAATGTAGCATGAATGCAACTGCAGATCTTCAGGCTTTCATTTCAGATTTTCATCGGTGGTTAAAATTCTGCAGAGTGAAGAGAAATGGAAATTCAGAACTATTATCAAGTGCATGAAAAGCAAATATCTGTTCCAACCAGTGACTAACCAGACATAGTTTGCATTAGTCAAGGTCCTCATGTTTTATTGGCGCATTGACAGAACCAACAGATTTTCATGGTATTTCAAAAAAACAACTAAAAGCAAACTAGTACCTAATGAGTCTAATGTATTTTGACTGCTGAAAATAAACTTTCCTGTAGTTAAATTCGCCAAACTACAGTCAATGCAAAAACTATGTCAGTGGCTTTTAGTCTCAAGGAGCAATGAAACTGTTGAGGACTCTCATACTGGCGAGTCTACAACTACAGAGTGGCAGGCAGGCACACAAGCAGGAGCAAGCTTCCAGCCCGCAGGCTCCAGTGGACAGGATAAGGCTTCTTTGTTCAAGACTCCTCCTACTACTCAGAGAAAATGAAAAAGTAGCCCCTGTTGCCTGACCTCACCCCACACAGAAACACACACACAAGCACTCAGATGATCACAGGTAGGAGAGCACGCATGCATGTGTAAACAACCCACAGACAACGGCACATGTGCATGCCTGCACAAATCGATGGATACATGTAGACTAGGGCGACATATAAGCACTGGCAGTTATTTCTATTAAGACTTCAATATTCAGGATTTTGAATGCCAAAAACCCTTCTGTGTTGCAAGAGTCTGTTTTCATTGGGACTTACAGCAACAACAAAAAAAAGGAAGATATTATTAAAACAATAAGCCTGCTGAGAAAAACATACTTACGGCCACATTCTTAAACACACAGGCAACCGACAAAAGCAAAATGCATTCACTTATCATGCATGTTCATAAAAAACAAACATAAAAGCTTCAGCTGGTTCGGAGAGTTTACTTTTTCTCACCACTGCCTGTGCACCTCCCCCTAACTTTAGCTCATAGTGATTGGCCAACAGAGGAAACTTGAGCGTCCCCTCTTCATAGCCCCGCCCTAATCGGAGGTGTCAGGTGTCTGTGTGTGTTGAGACTCACAGAAAATATGAACTTAAAGACAAAAGAAAGCCAAATACACGGAGCTCGACAAGTCAGCACAGAGGAAAGCTGCAATACGAGCAAAAAGAGAGAAAAACCCACACTTTTCAGAAAAAAGAAGAATGAACACAAAAGCTTCTGCATGGGCAGGGACACTCAACAGTGAGCTGAGCAATCAGTGCACACACACACACAAAAAGAGAAAGCAGACAGACAGAAGCAGCCAGGAAAATCCAACAGATAGAGAAGACGTGGGAACTGCTTCTGTGTGTGGTTTGGGTGGAGTTTCATTTTTCTATTGAAAAAAAAATCATTAAGGGCAAAAAAGACAGTGCTGTATGAATGTGAAGGTGAATTGGTGAATAAGGGATTCAGTGTAAAAGTACTTTACTTATTAAGAGTAGAAAAAGCACTGTATTACAGTATCAATCTCCTTACATGGGACAGCTGAAAGGAAAACAGAATGTATGTTAAAAATCTGGCTGCCCTATGTCGTTTTTCATGTGGGGAGGGTGTTTAAGGAGCATTTCTAGCTCAATTTTCTCTGTAGCAACATCCCATCATTTTCCACTTCACTCCAAGTTCTTTGGAAAAGGAGAGGAGCTACACCTAGGAGGAAAGTGTTTCTGGCTGATGCTGGATACAAGTTTCAACAAGTCGTACAGCAGTTACCAGGGGAAGAATGCCCTCAGAGAAACCTCAAATTAGATGACTAAAAAAAGACACATTTGGGATGACCCGAGGGGAACTTGATTTCCAGGATAAAAAAAAATATCTTCGTGAACTAGAAAGGCCCTGGATCCATCTTCAAGCTGCAGCAAGTCAAGTAGCAATTGACTTTTGTTAGGTAGAGATTAACCTGCAGCAGCAGGAGTCAAATGACTTCAAGGTCATAATTAAAATGGAGATTAAATACGGGGATTATGGCTTGCGCCTTGGAAATAATCATGGTAAAACGAGCAGCCTGAAAAGCCCTAAACAGCACAGACATTTGCATCAGTTTTATTTTTACAGAACCTTATTCTAGTCAAACAACATGGTTGCACGTAGGAGTTGTGGCGAGGATCTGTGACACCAACTGAAAGCTGATATAACAATAAGTTCTACTGTGCTTCACAACACCGACTTACGAAACTTGTGATACACAAGTAGGAGCACTTGCGTATCGATGCATGCAAAAGTTAACCACACAGTGCATATATAATGTCCCACGTGGAGTGAAAAACAACAGAGACAACAGAATAATACCACAAGTAGTGGTTGGATTTACTGCAGACTATAACCCTAATGCCCACACAACTGCCACAGAATAACAGGAAAAATGATGATTCTGCACAAATGTCAAATCTCACAAGCTAATCCTTTGTTATGTGTCACAAGATTAAAGAACAAAGACCCTTACCCACGGCCTCAGTAGAACAGCTTAATTCAAAAGTCAGATGCAACCTAGTCTAACCCTGCCAATGTCACACAGGCAAATGGATATATGCAACTTAAGCAGTTACTGTTGTTTTGTTTATGCTTCACAAGTCAAACAATAAATACATAAAAATAATCATGACAATAAAACGACATTATCTGTATGCTGCTATAGGTTCTGTAAACAATTATTGCTTCACAAATATCAGTAAATACACAAACTAGTGTGTATTTTTTTTCCATTTACCTGCACTGTGGAGTGTGGAAAAACAATGCCAGTAATTTGAGATACTTCTGCAGAAAGTTTTTTGAGATTTTAACTTGTTTAACTTGATTTTAACTATTTGGCCAGAGTTGCTCGATTATATCATAACTATTTAATGTAATCCTAAAATCAACATTATTTACTCACTGACTTTTCAGACATACAAACTCATTTGTTGAAGGTTATATTCGCTCTTCCTTGTTGGACTCCCTGAAGCAAAGTGTTTCCAAACAGCTGAACTGGTTTTACCTCTCTTGTTGCCCTAGGGCTCTTTTCTTCATCTTGGCTCGAGGTGAATTAAACCTGCCACAGCATGGCGAGAAATGACTTTGAGCTTTTTAGGGAGGGGTAAAAGGGCCACAGTTGTAAAGGAAAGCGATGCTCTGGAGTCATAACAAAAGAAAAAGCAAGTGCATCAGAGCGAAGCTAAACATGGCACAAATCTTTTATTTTTCCGGTAACTTGTATTCACAACTACCGGGTGCTAAAACTAACTGATGATGAAAATCAGGTGGTGGGCAACCATAGAATCTATCTACACGTGAACATTTTGTAGGGTTGCCTTTAAAATCTGTCGGTTTCCAAGTCATCTATTCTCAGACACTTGTGGGATATTCCTGTTTGGGCCAGTGGCACCATGTACTACATGTAAGTGTGTGACTATATAAGTTTAGCTATATAATAACAATGCTTGTAACCATTCTCTCTTCTTCCAGTTTCCAGTATATCCAGCCATTCATCTACTGCATCCCATTGTGTCAGTTGAAAACTTCAAGAAGGATAAAAACAATCCACATATTACTTGTACTGTATTTTTGCATGAGGTAGAAATGGGTTTGAATATCTCACTCTTTGGATATTTCCTAAATTTGTAGAATAATAATTAAGTTTTCTGCTGTTAAATTTAAATTCATATGAGAAGCAAAAATATAATTTTGCTGCCCCTCTTCCTTTTCTCAAACTGATCATTTTATATACAAGTACAGCCAATAGTCATAGCACAGCCCTTGTCTAGTTATTTGGCAGACAGCGCTGTGGTTATAAAAATATGTTCAACTTCTGCTCAGCTCCCCACCCCCAACCCCTACCCCCAGCATCTGGACATACTGACATGCTGCACGCAAAACTGTACAGCTCTACCCAGCACCCCTTGACTCCATCTGCAATAAATAGCAATGGCTGGAGTCCTATAACTGACTCAGTCATGTCTGACTCTGACTCGACTGCCCCTGGCCCCAGCAGTCCTTCACCACCACCAACCAGGACTCTGGAATCTCTGGTATTGGGAATGCGGGAATGACGTGAGTAATCGTTCTGTTGTGCAGTCCCTGTTTCCAAGCTTCCAGAGATCTGCAGCTATAAGGAGTTTGTAACACTGTTGAGCGAGCTAAACCTGGCATAGCACCCTGGAGTCCAAACTAGGACTTCTAAGATAGCGCCACTGTGCACCATTTCACACATGGATGGCAGAAACACGTGCATTGACAGGAAAAACTGACTTCTTTTAAAGGCCCAAGGCACCAAGGGTTCTAAATATGCACTCTGGATATGTATGAAAAACAGTTCAGTGTACATGGCCATTCACTGGCTACAGTGTTTGTTTGTATTTGAAAGAGACAGATGGACAGGAAAGAGAAATGTGCACTGATAGCAAACTACAAGTTCATTTTCATTTCCAGATACTCATTAAAAAGTGAGCATCTGGAAATTATAACTCCAGATGTTTATAAAGCTTTTTATTAGAATGTGTGTGTTGTTCAGTTGCATGTGTATATGTACTCACAGCTGCGCGGCAAACAGTCGACTCATCTTTGCCACGTGCTCGTTTTCATCCATGTCGCTGTCCCCCTGATCACCACTCAGCTTCCTCTTAGTGGGGCTGATGGGAGGAGGACCCGTCCTGTGGCTGGAGGAGGAAGATGAGGAGGACGATGATGAAGACGAGGAGGAAGACGACAGGGACAGGAGTCTGGGGTCTCCTCTCAAAGCTGCCTCACCTGAGGAGGAAAGACATCAAGGGAGGAAAAAAAGACAAGACAGAGGGTTATTAGTGCTGCTGACACCGTGTTCCAAAACACGATCATTTAGAAGTCTGAAGGAGTTTGAGATTGCTCCACTGCTACACAATCACTGAAACAAGAAAACATCAGGTGAAACGCAATACAGCATTAGGAGAATGTGTCTTAGAACGTTTGCAAAACAACTGCTGGCTGCACTTTTGTCATTTTCAAAAATGAGACTAGAGTGACAGTTGTGCAGTTGTGGTCACCTCACGTGGCTAGCTTTACTAAGATTACTGTAAAATGAATGTCAATTATAGTAATTAGCCTAAATTATAGCATTTAAAAGCAGAAGGTAACTGCTGTATTGCCACTTTAAAACAAGGTGTCTACCGCATGACAACGTTACAGGCTGTGTCTGGGGTTTTGTTGACTTATACAGTTTGCTGAGAGAGGCACAAACCTCTGGCATAAAAGAAGGAGTATCTGGTGAGGAATGTTTTGAAAGAAATAGTTGCGGATGGATTCTGCATATGTTTGTGTGTGGGGGGGAACTATTTCTCCCTCTGCAGCCTTATCCCTCGTACAGAAGGCCTACAGAGTTGTCAGTGAGTGGGAGTTTAGAGCAAGAGAATCAGGAAAACTACCACTGGCTCTGTCTCAGCATGGGGACTTTCCACTGCTTCTGCCTCATGTATCTGTCTGACTTTACCCAAACAACACTGAAAGGCCTACACTAAAACTCCTAGTCCAATTCACATAAAAACGAATTAGTTACAAACACTTGCTAACTGTTAGTTCATCCTTCATTTCAAATTATTTTGTATAACAAACCAATCAGTATTGATTAGATTTTGGAGAAATATTCATCCTGCATTTGTAGAACCAAAAGAAAAACCCAAAACACACACACACACACACACACACACACACACATTAGTACTAAGTAGCAGGACATTAGACATTAAACTGAATCCTTATAAATATTTATTCTTCTTTTCTTCAGATGAATAAGGTCATAAAATCTGGTTGAAAGCCAGTTTAAACTAAAACTGAGTCATTCAGAACACGGCAGCAAAAACAGCCTAAAGACTATGAAAAGACTTTGTTCCTCCACCATTCCTCCATGTATGTTAAGCTTCATGGCCTATGAAACACAGCTGCAGCTCCTCCCCTCACCCTCTCTCTCTGGCATGTTCCTTCTCGTGCTACTGTGTACCATGGTAACAAGGGTGACATCATCTTTTTTGGCAGGGAGAGGGATGGCAATAAAGAAAGAGAGACTGACACCACACTGTCCAATCAGCATCCAGGACTCGCTTATCACCGAGTGAAGTGCTCAACAAAAGAGTGAATCTGCGAGTGGTACCCCTGCAAACGAGTAAGACATTCGACCGTATGAGGTCAAACACTGTTGACCTGCGCGACAATACAACTGCTATTGCACACTAATATATACTAGGTTGTCATTCAAGTGTAACCATCTGACACGACTGCAGCCTTTGAGAATTTTATTGAGTTATAGAAGATGATTTCACAGCCTAATGCAGTTTCAATACTCACTAATTTTGCATTAGTCATCTGTGTTTTTTTAAACTAGGGATATACAACAAACTGGAAACTGGTTGCATAGTTTTCCTTCTGAAACTAACCTGTACTGGTGATAATCTGAAGGACAATGCAATAAAATCATTTTCTGCAATTTATTCTCAAATCAAAAGATAAAAAGAAACAATAAGAGCAGAAGTACTTACACATTAAGTTTTTATGTATTTTTACACACAAGAAATCTATCTACATATAGGAAGTGATTATTTATAGTACATTAGTTTAAATATTTGTTCACTAAATACATTTCATTTACATTAAACCAGCAGACAATTAGTGGGAATAGAGCCGTAACCCAGAAGCCAAACTCCACTCTGTCTTTTCCCCTCTCTGCTCTCTGAGTTCATTAGGTCCACATGATCAAAGCCTATTTCTCCTGATAGAACTTCAAACAGCTTGGATCAGGATGAGATTGGATTACAAACTGAGGCGAGCTTCCCTCTCCATCGCTCTCATTTCCGTCTCTCTCCCCCTTCCTTGCTCCCCTATCTGATACCTAAAAAAAGATGGTTCCTAGCATGTCTTCTCTCTTCAAAACAGCTATGTAGTTATTTTTGGCTAAATTTCTCAGTAAATTGAACTTGGCCCTCTGGCTGCCTTTATTATCCGAGTCCATGGAGGTTTTACACTTTAAATACTAAAAAGGAAATACAAAAAAAGCTCTTCCACAAAAGTCCTGGACTGTACGAGACTGACCTGAACTTTTAAACCCGATGTTAGATTTGTTTGACCTCTGATATGAAAATGGAGGCATACAGACAGACAAAGAGAGAGAGAAGAGAGGGGAAAAAACACAGCGCAAGTAGGTGGTTTAGCATAATCAGGTGTCGCATGTCACATTGACGACCCATTGGAATAAATCCCTACAGGGCTCACATTAAAAAAAAAGATTCAGTGTCCTATTTGGCAACATGGTTTTAATTCTTAGCTAAACTACTGAGCATCAGAAATGCTGATTGCTTCAAGGTCAGCTATGACGTGTTAGGCAGATTTTAGACAACTATATCAATATAAAGACTGCTGCTTATTAAAACTCTAAATTCTATTCTCCATATTTTGGTTAAAATAAAAAGATGAGATGATGTTTTGTGCTGTGCTTCAGTGGTCAAGAGTCTAAGTTGCAAGTAACAGCAATACAAAACTAGTTATCTCTAGTTCATCAGATTAACTAACTTAGAGAAACAACCTGGACCTAGTGAGCCTCTTATTGGCTTTTTAACCCACCAAAGTTGTAACTGCCTTCACAGTAAATGGTGGTTAATGTTAACTCTACAACATAATTCCTTCACTTTGCCTGTGTTGCTTCACCATGGCGTCACTTCTTTGCTGTCTGCTGTGTACGTTAGACAAAAATGATGTTGTATGATGTCATACAATCATCAACAATATCATGAATTAATTTTTTTGTTGGTAAAAATAATTACTTTGGCTTAACTTTGTTTTTAATTCATAGATCTGCCACCAACTGCATTTTACAGTTTACAAAAATCCATATTTTGCTCTAAATCCAAATGAGCCATTTGAACCACTGAGCCCTGAAATCTTTTTACAGTTAATTAGGTGACAGCCCCAGGAAGCTGCCAAAGCTGTGACCACTGCTTGTCGAAGGACTACTTATAAACATTTAAGGAACTGTTTAAAACTCATATCAACTGAGCTTCAAGTTTCTGAAAACTAAAGGGGTGTGAAGTAGGAACATCATAGAAAGTCGATGACATTCAGCAACTTCAAGCAACGATGCAATGGGTCTCAAGTAAATGTTTTGTCAACTTTAAGGCAACTGATTGAAGCAACTAGCAATTAGAGTGAATGGTATTGCTGATTGGCAAAGGGGGCAAATATATTAACAAGTTATCCAGGCAACACTAGCCTAGAATGTCCACAAGCAACCAACCACAGGCAGCAAAGCGACAGCCAATGAGCAAGTTTCTGTGAGGATGCCCCTTTATGGTGATAGATCAAGTTTTGGGTTTTTTTTTTGGCAAGTCCTATCCCCACTTCAGCCAGTATGTTACATGTATGTATTTAGTATGTATTTAGTTTGAACATGCAGCACATCGAACATGGCTGGAGAGCATAGAAGGAAAGTGTTGAACAATGTCAGTCGCAATCAATACGTTGTTTAACCAATCTAATTCCAATGCTGTGGGCCCACTGTCAATCAGCTCTGCAATCACAGATAAATCATTACTGTTTTTTCCTGTATATGCTCTTATGGCTTCTTTTATAAACAAACATAAAGCAGAAAGATATCTGAGGACGTTTAGAAATGACATCACTCTGTAGTTTTTGTCAATATAGCAGCCCCAAAACTACAGTATTGGTGGGCTTCAGATTTGAATGACTACTATATGGAATTTGTTATGAAGCACACAGTTGCATACAATTTATGACATGGCATAAACTTCCAAATTTCACATGTTCATCTGTCCAACCAGGAGCGAACACACATTTTTCTTTAACTCACAACTGAGATGAATTAAGTCATAAAGACAGAAAGGAAGACGATTAATGTCACTGTAGGTTCACGTCACCGTCATAGCACATTAACCACCCCTGGTGAATGAACTTGAGGTCAGAATCTGTTTTTCCATGAGCCAAGTCAAGACCCTGAATGATGTCAACTTTTTTCTAATTCCCTACAGCTGATTTGATTTGTTTGTGCGAGAATTCACTAAACTTTGTCACTTACACAGTCTGTAAAAAGAATATATCTACCTGAACAACAAACAAAATGTTCAACCTGAGATTACCTAGAAAGTCACACTAGTGCAGACTTTCCAAGCTGTTCATCCATTATTACTTTTTTTAACAGCTATTCAGTTGCTTTATAGGCAGGGTATTCAAATGTCCCATCTGCATTAACTGTTGTTAAATGTCAGTGATAATAAAGGAGCAGTAATAGCTTCACAACAGGACAGTATACAAGTAGGAGCATGATTGTTGGGAAATGATGGTGTAGTTTGGCTCATGCATATAGTAACAAGTCAGAACACCCACAATATCACAAAGCACTTCTATCCCTTTCTTGGCTCAACAAGTTTGAACATGAGGGGCTTTCCTTTTCCCCTCTTCACTGATAACCTTGTCCTTTTAGCTTTGTTTTCTTATCATGAAGCTCAGATTTTAGCGCAGTCAGCTAAAAACCATACTCTCTCTCTCTCTCTCTGTCACACACACACACACACAAAGAAAACCAAACTGATTGTCTTACTAGTGTCGAGATATGCTTCCAGACACAAATTTTATCCAAACCAGCAGATATATAAGCACAAAAATACCACTACAAAGATGTTATTTCCATCTTTACTTATGTCATTTTATTTAGAGTTAGATGACAGCTGTGAAGAGTGAAGCTTCGTGGTGACGCAAACGCTCATATTCTGACTAGCAAAAATCCCGGGCCAGTGGCAGGCTTATCTAATACACCTGCGCTGTGCAGAAATGCCACCAACATTTCTCAATAATGGCATGTGAGCTCAAGCTTCTGAGAACAGTTTGAAGAGTCATGTGCCTAAATGCAAGCAACAGCCAAACAGGAATTACAGCAACCCAAGGCTTTTTTTTCTTTCCCCAGAAGCATTAGAAGCAGATAAAAACACAACAGAAGCCTTAATCACATGCCAAACCACAAAAAAAAAATTTTTTTTTTTCTTCTGCTGCTGGTAGCATAGGTTCACCAACAAACAAAACAGAAACTAACATCTGTTTTAATCCTATGCCATTGTGCAAATGTGCAAAATGGGTGTCAGTCACAGCATATTTAAAAGGAGCTCCATTACAAGTTAATTATATGTTAAATGATCAGGCAAGCTGAAGGCACAATAGCAGGGGAAAGAAGCAACGTGACTAAAAACAGGAGAAGAAAAGCCTGCCAACCAGTTTATTAAGAAAATGTGTTGTCTTTGTGTTGCTGCTGCTTTTGTAATAGTAAAAAATAAGATAAGGACTAATTATCAGTCACCACGTTATCTACCAGTCTCAAAGATTTACTTTCTATCTATAAAACATATTACTTTATGTTCATGTCATAAACTGAACATTTTGACCTGACTTCAGCTTGACAGTTGAGGACCTGCTGGTGAAATTAAACAAGGACATGCTTTTTTCACTCTTGGATTAGACCCTAGTTGCTGCAGTAGAGGCCAGCGACAGGGCAGAGGGAAAACTTGGACATAGCCCCCGGACAGACAGGGTAATCTTACAAAGCCTGACAGGAGACGAGAGCCTTTTCAAAGTCAGGCAGTTTGCAGAGATTTGGAATCTTCTACTCTCTGATTTCATGACAAAGACATAATATTGAATGAAAAAGTTACCTTAATGCCACAAAATGACTTGCAGCCCACAGAAAGAAATCTCTGCACTTGTAAAATTAAACAAAGATTACCAGCTGCAGCTTACAGCGTGCTGTAGGGGGTCAACCCCACAAAACAAGATGTGAAAATCTTGGACACATCCGTTCATCTGAATGCAAACGGCATGAATAATAGGACACCACCAGAGAGCTCGCTAACTAGTAAACTGTGAGTCAGTCTTATGAGAGACCATTAAATGAACACACGACTTACAGACAATTAATTCAGCCTTTTCTTTCTAGATTTTTATTTAATAATAAAAACAATGATATGACAAGTGAATAAACGCACTTCCAGCCATTCAGAAAAGGACAACATAGAAAGAGCGCTTACACCAACTTTACGTAAAATGCGTTACAATCGGGTTAAAAACAAATGCTGAAAAACACTACTCAAGTCTGTATTCATAAATCGTATACAAGCTAAATCAATGCTCATGTGTACAGAGTGGCACCTTTTATCTACCGTGCTTGCGGGAAGAAACGACTAACTAGCGAAGCAGCGTGAACTGAGGAGAAAACTTCGACCAGCTACGTCGTTAACGTTAGCTCGCAGCGTAACGCCACTCCGAAGTTTAAAAACAGCCGTACGCCCACAAACAGCCCAAACCCGCTAGTTTACCTTCGTAGCAGAGAATGCCAATGTTGTTGTTCATCTTGTCCAGGTACTGGTAGTTCAACAGGTCCATTTTCATTAGTAGCATTTATCGGGCTTTAATTAAAAACAAAGGGAAAAAAAAAGAAGACCAGCTTGTTTTCCCCCTTCTCCTCTGAAGCGACGGTAAAAAAGCTAAAGGCCCAGCCTCCAACTTTACTTCTGTGGAAACTCAACAAAATTTAACCCGTGTGGAAAGTGATCTCAGTAAGTTTACTTTTTGAAATACGGGTAAGTATGCAGCGGTGACAAAGCGCAAAGAAATAAAATAATACAAAAATAAGAGTAGCGTCAGTTCTCCTCACAGCCAGCTGTAAGTCGACTGCACTGACACGCAGGCTATGCTTGGTATGACTCCTATGCTTCACCAGCGGTTTCCACTGTTGCTGAGAGGGATGCACTGGGCATGCTCGCTAAATCCGTGGAGCGCCTCAAATATCAGGGATATTTTACGCACAAGATCAGCCTCTCCAAACACATCCAGAGAGAAAGCGAGCGACGGGAGGGAGAGAGAGAGAAACACACACACACACACACAGATACCAAAGAACTGCAGCAATCCCTGAAGTCTTTAGGAAATAAATACTACAGTTAGTAAATATTTTAAGTCCAAGTGCTGTAGTTTGTTGTTTGCTTGGTTTTTTTTTTTTGCAAAAGGGTTTTAAATATGCAGACGTGCAATCCAGGCACACTCCATCTAGGAATACAGATTAAAGTTGCCATAAAATAATTTTAGGTCGATATAACCTTATCTGAGGGAGAGTGCCTTACTATGATGACGGCGCTTTATTGTAAACGTTTCTATGTGTTGTAATGGTACAGGGAGGCCTGCGAGATGTCAGGAAATTAGGAGAAAAAAACTTGAATAAAAGGGTAAATAAAAAAGAAACTGTGCTTCAGTTTTTGGAGATGCTGTTCATAAAGCGTTTTTGGTTACAGCCAAGATACTTTCCTACCAAAATATTGTTTATTTTTTTATTCATCTGTCAACAACATACTTTATAGCACAGAATATATTGTTTTTCATTCAGGAGAGGCCATGAGGATAAAGAGCAGGGATATGCACTTTCTAAATTGTCTGTCGGCGTTTATTTTGACAAAAACACAAGCAAACTTTAGTGTGTTGATTTTAAAAAAAAAGGTTTAAAAGGGCCTGGTGGGCCTCTAACATCCTGAGTGGTCCTCTTCTGCCCCCTAGTGTTTGACGTTTGACATGGGCTAATTCCAATTTTTATAGATAGATAGATAGATAGATAGATAGATAGATAGATAGATAGATAGATAGATAGATAGATAGATAGATAGATAGATAGATAGATAGATAGATAGATAGACTGCACTGATCAGGCAAGGGGGAATGAAAAGAGTACATAGACTCATGAAGCTCAAAACACTGCATAGCTTGTTGAGAAGAGAAAAGAACAATTTCCTCAGGGCATATGACAACACACCTCACTAGGTGTGGCTGAGCTTTAGCTTTAGAGTTTTTCATGTGACAAATACATGCAGAATACCTGTGGATATTCACTTTTACACTCAAAATAAAATATTTATAATGGAAAGACAGCAAGAGGAAAGAAAATAAGCAAAAGAGTGAAAGATTCCAAATTAAAGGGAGGAAAAACTTATTTAGCCAATGTGACCATATATTAGTGTTGCATGTTTGTTTTTGTTTCTGGTCTTGGTAACCTTATGTAACAACATACAAACAGGCCAAATAAGAACAAGGAAGGGTAATGGAAAAGAGCACAGTGGATTTGTTTTGTGCTGGTGTGGATTTAACTTTACATGCTAAGTCTACATTTCTCACAAAGCACTTAATCTCTCTAGCTCTACCTCTATCTCTGTCATTTAAAAAAAGACCCAAAAATCTAAAACTGCTCAAACTAATGTAAAAGGAAAAAAAACTTTACCTCCTGTCTCACAGAAATATACAAATGTACAAATGCAACAAACACAGTACGCATCCATGTAAACACACACCCACTTCATCCTGCTTCACAAACACATTGGTCTATACGCCTTCTCCTTTCTTTGTTGTGCAGACACAGACACACAAAAGCCTTTCCTCTCCTTCCTCCTGGCCTCCTCCTCCTCCAGTGGTGACTCAGAACTGAGGAACATGGTTCGTGTCTATTCGGACGGCCATTGTTTGCAGTTTCAGTCACATAAAGGTTGATTTCAGGCTAACTCCTTTCAGTGCTTCAGATTATTCTCTGGGCAGAGAACCTTGCACAAGTATTTTGTGAAGCTTAAGTCTGTTTAGTGCCACAACTTTTCAGGATACACCGAGCTGTTGTAACAGAAGAGATAAGGAGAGACAGGTGCTATCCATCTGTGTACAGAAACTCTCAGATTTAACAGATTGGTGCCCTCTTATGGCCAATAGAGGCTTCCATTGACCAACAAATAATAAATATCAATCAACATTTACAGATATGTGTATTTGACTAAATAAGTCCAAACCATGCTGGTGGTCTTTCATGATTATACATACCATATTTAATGAGACGTACAACTAAATACCAACATGTTAAACTCATAATGGCATTGGAGGAAATTCCTGGGAATCCCCACAGTTAGTAGACCTTGAGACAAGATCTATTACATGGCAACTACTACATGAGAAATTGTCATAGTAATCTATTAAAAATGGTTACTGAATTTAGAAAACAGCCTCCTTTCATGTCCAATAAGGGTTAGCTGGTGGAATGTGTGCAATATTAGAAATAGTGCAAAACAATAATTGAGTGAAAATTTCAATTTGAAGCAAACTGTGAAGATAAGTGTGAAAATGAGCATCAATATTTGTCATATTTAAGGAAACCTTCTTATTTTCACTCTGACAAAACCATGATAATGAAGAACAGAAGCTTACTGGTGAGCCACAGCTTAGCCCCACATCCCTGTACACCAGAAAGTTACAAGGGTTTGATGTCAGGTTTCTTCCTTCTGAACACAGGTTTATAGTCCCAAAGTGAAAGAAGTAAAAGAGAGCTAAATTGTAACATCGTGGACCTCAGTTATAAAAACAGAACCCTGACTTTTTTTTTAACATAATAATGGATAAAGGATGATTCCAACTTTTGAGACTATGTTATACTATTTATACTTACTCTTGTAAAAAAATACTGAAAGCCATCAAATAAAAGAAAACTGTAATTTTTACATTTTGCATTCCAATAAAATACAATTAACAATATCAGCAATATCATTAACAACAGCATTTGGGGCATGTTTGTTTTTCCTGAGTATAATGCGGTCTGATTGCAGCTAAAATAAAATGCATGAGTATTCCTGTGGTGGCTACATTTACTTTAACGTGCATACCAATCATGCAGTTATCACAAATGCATTACACAGAGTTTGCTTGCAAAGAAAAACACATTCTCCAACACAACATTCCTTGTTCTGGCCTGGCAGGCTGTAAGATGAATAAGTATAATAAGCAGATTAATGGTTACACAACAAGCTGGTGAAAATCCACCTCTTTCTTCCGCAGTGGCAAGTTGTTACACACAAGTTAGCCTAAGGAGGAAATAAACCTTTTCTCCTCACTGTTTCCATAGCCTGCTTTCTTTTGCGCAACTCATATGTGCCAGCTCTAGGAAACACAGTGTGGCCCATCAGCTACTGATTATTTATCTTTACCTCTGCCTACTACAGACCATAGACTACATTTACAATAACACCTGTCCTATTTAGACTAGATCCATTAGTATTAGTAAGCCAAACCTTTCCAGCTTTCCTGCCATCATCCCCCCCCCCCTGCTTCCTCTGTACCCATTCATTAATGTAATCTGCCATGACGAGGTGCTATCAGACCTAGTTTTTTGATCTCCTCCAATGTTTACGTGTCTCTGATCAGGTCTGGGCTTCTCCAGAGAGTGGGTGTGTCAGGAATAGCAACGCTGCACAGGCAAGGTGGTAATTCATGTTAATGCTTCATCAACACACTCTCATGTTGCGACACAAACACTGACAGAACATAAAAGATGACGCTGATTTTAAAGACTATAACAAAGGCTCTCTTGATTTGCTCATGCTTCCTATTTCTTCTCCGTATTCTGAATCCTCTTCACGCCTTATTGAAAAGTGAGAAAAGAATAGAGGTTTATCACTTTCTTTGTTTACACAAAATAACATTTGTGTAAACAGAATCTCATTAAGGCGTGGAGCAAGAACAACTGTCACAGTGGCAGTGGCCAAAGGTCAAACCCTTGATGACTTTACAGCGTCTCTGAAATATCCCCAAACCATTACTGGCTTTGTTTACGCGGTGACATAATGCATCAAAGATGTTTTTCCTTCCTGAAATGTGTCGTCTGAGCCTCTTGTATGAGGCTGGTTACTGAACAATCTCTTTTCCACATACCTCAAAGTTGTAAAAGGTTTGATCGCAGCTGTAATGTCTGCAAACGGCTGATGTTCTTATATTTTACATCATGACACAACACAGATTTTAACCAACTCCACGTCACTATGAATTAATCCAAAAGCTTTATTTTAAACATTTAAATCTCCCCACTTCTTTACACATGGTTTCTGTGAGCATACACTCCCACAGGAGGAAATATCAGGTTGCTGCACTGAAACAATGACAACAACAGGTGACTGTGTGGAAGTGAAGCCGTTCAGTCATTTCCCGCCTTTGTCTGGCGTGGGGTGATAAGCTGAAGCCTTTTGTTGATTATTAAGCACGGCCTTGTTTAATATTAAACACAAGCTCGCTTTTGGTGGGACTGTTTAACCATTACATCACTGGAGTTTGTGTTTTTGTTATTTTGGGGGTTTTTTTTAGCCTGTCATCACATAAGAGACACCGACCTCGAACTCGATTAAAACCTCTGTAATACAATACTACTGACATCATAGATACAACAAACTTAATGAGAGACAAGAGGTAAATGATGGTGATCACCATTATGTATAATATGCCCTACTTTTTGCATTATATCCAATTACTAAACCTTAACGGCAAAAATACCTTAAGTTGTATAATTCAGAATGTATTATTTTAGGACATTTAGCAAACTTCTATCATGTTACAAAGGTTTAAATATATGTAGAGGAAAGTATCGCAATAAATACATTATTAGATACAAATATTTTTGGAATCTGGGCCACGTGGACACTGACAGCTCTGAATAAGAGTCAGTACACCATTAAGGTTGAAGATTTAAGCTTGAGCTACTCCAAGGTTCATTTAAGGAACAAAGACCATTTCACGGTGGTGCTGCCTAATGGCAACCAGATTCCTTTGTTCACATTTAAGTGCTTGCCTTTGAGTATCTATCAGATCTGTTAAAACTTTATGTCCCATATGCCTCGCTTAGGTCATGAGAAATTTCGAGTAGTTCGAGTTTCCCAGATTTGCTCTAAAAGCAGAGTTTTTTTAGTTTCAGCTCTGAAACTCTGGACAGTTTCACCTTTCAGATCAGGTCATCTTCCTACAGTCCTCAACTAGGGCTGTCACGATTAGTCGACTAGTCACGATTACGTCGACTATCAAAATCGTTGACGACTAATTTAATACTCGATGCGTCGTTTGAAGCTTTGTAAGATCCCAAAAGACGCAGGAATAAGTAGTAGGATTTAAGAGTGTAATAATGGACTGAAACAGAAGATGGCAGCACTGCATGTACAAGGATGCCAGCTGCCGTTAAACGCCGAAGAAGAAGAAACTGTGTCCCAGAATTCATAGCGCGGCCCTGCTCAGTTTCCAACAATGGCGGCAGCTAGTTAGTTTTAATATTACTCTTATTATTCTTTCTGGGTCACAAAATAAACGTTTAACATATTTTCAGACGAGAATGTAACTGTGTAAACCTCAAATATCTGCTCAGTTTATCAAGACACCACATATTTTCAAAAGCGCTCTGACGTTTTCGGAGACGTCTGTTACCCACTAGCTCGATAGCTAGCCGGGAGCAAGGCTCACTAGAGCCGGTGAGAACACCGGACTCCTGACAAATCATTTTCAAACCCACCGCCGTCTTTCGCTACTCAGGTTAAACATATATAAGTCACTTAGATAATTTTAAAATGTTATTGTTTGGCTTTTTTTTTATAGTTTTTACACAGACGAATAAACGTCAAGCAGACAACTAATTATCAGAAGTGTAAGATGCTCTTGAATATACTCCGGTGTCCTGTTATATTTTAGATAGCAAGAAATTTATTAAACTTCACCGAAACAATCTGCAAACTTCATTAAAATTTAATAAACTATCATCTTGTATTTATTTTTAGTTAGCACATACCTTAAACACTTCAAGCTGTAAGCTAATGATAGTTATATAAGAGCAGATGCTGCTGGTGCAATAAGCTGTATGTTTTACATTCAATGGATGCATGATCTGATTAGTCGACTAATCGCAAAAATAATCGGTGACTAGTCGACTATCAAAATAATCGTTTGTGGCAGCCCTATCCTCAACTCACCTCTACCTGTTAGCTGGGTTAGGTCTCATTCATAGCGGTGTATTGTCAAATTGCTTTAATTCTGTCTGGTTTCCATTTCTTTTTCTAAATTATTTTACTGTGGTTTATAAGTGTCCCTTAATTTTATCTTAATATTGTTACAAATGCGTGTTTTGCAGTACTTGAGTCAGTGTAACTATTATCAACAATGATGGTGGTTTCTTAGTAGTGTTATATGATCTTTAAAATCAACATAAGCCTGCTATGTCCTGTGCAAAGTGTTCTCTCACAGCTGAGACATCCTAGTCATCTGTGACCTTCTCTTCAGTATAGTCCATCTGTCCTGTTTGGCTTTTTGCAGTTTGAGCAGGCTTCCTCACTCTTCTTCTCTCCACGTGATCTCTGGCTCATCTTTAGAGTTTTTGTCTGTCAGTGCTAAAGTTGATTTGAACATCTTCTATCTGCCTGATCTTTTTTCTCCCTCTGTCTCTAAGTGCTCTCGTCTACTCCTCCCCCTGCAGCGTGCCTGCCAATATTTGTTTACGACATAAAGAAAACCGTCTTGACAGAAACTGGCTGGCACTGGCTACACTGGCTTCAGACAATGCGAGGCTAGATATTAATATTATGCAACTGTCAGAAACACATCTCCAATCTTATGTACAGCAAGTTGAGATTCAAATCTCTCAAAAAAATGCTGATAACCACCAAAAAAAGAGAGAAAAATTTCCAAATCTGGCATCCAACTTTGACACAGAAAAGTTGAGGGTGGTCAGTGTCTCTTTTGTTGCTAATTAAAGAATGGTTAAGCACTTCAAATATATCACACCAAACAGATTCTATTTCTAGTAATGGAAAAGGATAACTCCGCCCATCAGCCATTCGAACCTATGACAACATTCTTGCCATGCTAACAATTAGCGTGTAGCAAACCGACCCCGGGGGAATGTCTGTGCCACTGCCACTCATTTTCTCAATCTTTGTTTTGTATCCTGCTTTGCTATGCTGGATGCAGTGGCAATTAACACAATATATTAGTTGATATTCTTAGAGTAACCCCGAAAATCCCATTTGAAAGTTAAAATGTATAGAAAATATAGAAATCTAACCTAGACAATGATTCATCTAGGTGAACACAAAAGAATGCAATAAATAAATAAATGCAATGCATTCTTTAAAACTGCTGCCTTGCATAAGATGTGTGCGCATTTCTTTTTGTATGCTTGGACAGGTCAAATGAACTGCCTTTGTAACAAAAAAGAAAAGAAAAGTAACAAGGATTCATCAAAATGCTTTTCCTGCACTAGAAAAGTCAACCTTTTTTTGTGAAAGGCAATGCAATCCTATTTTATTTAATTCTCCGTAGCTATAGCAAGCGCTATCAAAAAGAGAGGAATGTCAAATATGTGTGGTCAGCACAGCTCTGAGAGAAGGTTCCCTCACTGAGACACAGAGCTGCTATAAGACCAGCAAGTGTGACATTTACTGAAAGCAAATCTAGGACATGGTTTCTTTTACATTTTAAATGTCAATGTTAGGAAACCAAATTCAACCACCGCCTCTTGTCAGCTGAGTTCTCTGAACGTGACTTGACTATTTGACTATTTCACTCATTATAGAAAACTTTCATGTAAAGAAAGAAGAGAGGAGCCTTACATAAAACCTGGTGGATACCCAAAAGTAAGGAGTGTGGTGGATGATCTGCGTGTTTCTGCAGTTACTTAACTTTCTAATCATTTAAATTAATCAATAAAGATGATAATTCTTTGTACTATTTTCTCAATACATATTTTATACTTGATGCTGCTGATGTCGTAAAATATTATTGTGCAAAAAGCCTGATTTCCATGCCTAAAGGAGTCTGCTGTAAAATACCACATTGCAGTGTAATGTCATATCAAATTTGAGAGACAAGTACTTGCTTATGTGTAATATCTGTATAGAAACTATAAAACAAGCAATTGGTCAACTCAAATGACATTTTTTAACACACATATACAAAACAATCTGAGGTTTTGTACATGTGTGCTACAGGGAAAACTGTGTGTAACAGGAAAAAAAAGGCTTGGAACCATGATCTTGTGACACTTGACTTTTGACCCTGCAACAATGGGAGCCTGTAGAACTTGTCGCTTTAATAGCCGTCTGCTGAACCGGCGGTGATGCAATACCTGAGTAAGTGTGCATTCGTCAACCCCTATGTAAATACAACTGTCAAAGGAAGTGTAGAGGCAAAGAAAGATGAAGTCATCTTTCATTTACTGCTCGTTACGCTGCATTGGGGAAAATCAGCCATGGCAGTATTCTGTACACAGGAACAGGAGGGGAACAAACCCTCAGGGTCATTCAAATTGTACGAATGTATGATTCTGAGGAAGGTCAATCATCAAAGAACTCCAAGGCACTCTCTGGCACTCTTTCTGTCTGTTGTTTTTTTTTTAAATACAGATATATGTAAAGTCCCTTTGTTTTCTATAAAGACCATAAGATAAAATATGTTTTTTCTCCCCTTGCTATACTGTAAAGATAGTAGAACCAGTATCAAAACACAGTACACTGACTTTGGGCTCAAAACCTAGAGAATCCAATAAGAGCAACCACTACAATCATTGCTCAGGTGTATTATAGACTAAGAGACTAAGATTTCACACTCGAAAGGAGTTTAATATTAACTATTTTATTGGGCTATAGTGGTGCTAGTGCAAAGTTTTTTACACTGGTAGTGCAAAAAGACATTTGCAGGATGTATTAGCAGAACACATATGCCATATCCACAGATTAATTATCTCATGGCTAGACATGGACTTCCGTAATAGTAATCACCTACATCCACATTGAGCATATTCCTTCATCCTGCAACATGCCACTTGGGAATTGTTGCTAGCTGGTTATGTTTTGGTGTTTGTTTTACTATTTACTTTCGTTACTTCAGCTAATTGTTTACTAGCATACTACATGGTCTATGTTTATGTGTCAGGTTGGGTCTTAGACTCCACCTCTCTGGGAACATCTCAGGCCACCCTGAGTGTGAGGGCCTGTCTGTCCCCCCACCACACTGATGCCAGTCGCTGATGCCCTAACCCGTCAGTGCATTGGTGGTTCTCAGTGTCCAGAGCTGGGCGCTGGAGTGTGTACTGGCTCACTCCCAGCAGCTGCTTGGTGGGGCCCTCAGATCTCGGCTCTCTGGGCCCAGGGGCTTGGTCCGCTCTGGCATAGCAGGCTGCCGGCAGAGCCTGCGGGCATGTCACTGCAGCCCCCTGTGGCTTCTGCGCCATTACTGCTGGGTAACCCCCCTCGTCTGGGGCTCTCCTCAGCTCTTCTCTAGGAGAGTGGTGCAGCTGCCCCTCCGGTGGTCCTCCTTGGGCTCTTGTGCTCTGGGGAGCCTCTAGATGTCTGGGGCCTGGATCTCCTCCATGCCTGCTTCATATCCTGGGGGGGCAGGGCTATGGCTCCCCACACCTACTATTAGATGGTTACATGGAAAAACCTTTGAATACAAGTGTGCTCACGCACACAGGTGTGCACAGACACACACTATCTTCCTCGCCTGCTGCCTCTAAGCATATCATGCGTTGTCAGTCTTGTCTGCAGCTCAGTAACATTCAATATTTATTATTGAATGTTACTTAGACTTATCTTGGTTGTTGCTGTGGTTTCCTTGGTGTGTTGTTCTCTTTTGCTTGTTTTCTTTTTTTTCCAGCAGGTGATCCATCGGATATTCAGTGTCTTTTCTCTCTGTCCCTCTCCCCCTCTGTTTTTCTTTTCCTCTTCTTTTCTTTAACTTCTCTTGTCCCCCAGTCTTGTGTGTTCAGATTGTAATAACTTAAAAGTAAAAATATAAATAAATAAATAAATAAGGATCAGTCAAGTGGACCAGCCTGGCAAAGCCGTAATGATTCACTTGGGAAAATAAAATCTGTTGGGCATTTTTATTGGCCTTCAGACAATAATCCTGATTGCTGAAGGCAAAATAAATAAATAAATAAAATAAATAAAATAAAATAATAATTAAGTTAGACAGTGAATATGGACTTAACATGGAGAGCTATATATCCTGTGTCTGAGAAGTAGTAGTAATATTACTACTGGAGCAGTAACATTCATAATGCCTAAGAGTCCATTATTACTTTATGCCTTGTTTTTATTGGCCATCAGAATCAAATAATGCTTCCCTCTTTGCTTTTATCATAGTATAACAGGCTTATATAACAGTTAACTCAAACTGGAGGATGATAAAAAATAATCCCAGTGCAATTCCAGTCACTCTTTATCATTTGACTCATCCTACCCAGGAACAGCCAAACACACTGCAAAGCCTTTAGTCCAGTAATATTTTACATACCATAAATGTCTTTTGTTATGGTAAAAAGAAGACCATAACAAACAGATGTGAAAGAACTATGGAAAAAGTGTACCAATAAAATATGAGATAAAATGGGATGAGAGAAACTTTTACATCACTTTGCCTTAAATATCCGTGGTCATTACAGCTCTGAAAAGACCTTTCTGATCATTTTTCTACTGCAGACTCTTTGAACTATAGAACAACTGATAGGGGCGATAACCCAGACAGGCCTAACAGTTCTCGTAATACGTAGTCTGTAAAATATGGAAACATAAGAGATACCGGCTACAGGACTGATAGTAAAGCTGACCAATAAAACTGAACTAGACACAATACAGGACACATATAAAAGGTATTATGAAAAATAACTGCACTGTCTGCCATTATGTTCCACATTGTCTTCCATTGTTTTGCTTGTGGCTGATTCTTGCTGGTAGCTTTTACTGTAAATTTGACCGCTGTCTAAAAAAACAAGACAGAGTTTGTCAGTGAAAAACATGGACTGAATCTGTATGTATGTATTATAATAGAGATGTGCCATGAGGCTATTAATGGTCATAGGCTGCTATATATAATGTATCGTCATCTAATGTTATGGATAGATTAAAAAAAAAAAAGAGTGTGCAAAGTGTCAACACTTAGCATTTTTACAGAGGCCAGAAGTTCCTTCATTTCTTTTGAGTATTAATGTCTGTTTAAAAAATATAATTTTATTCTACAAGTAGAGGGCAGTTAGCTTAGCTTCGCAGGCAGGCTTTGTTTAAAAGTTAATAAAATGTCACCTTCTGCCTTAAAGTTAAATACTTTTGTTCAGTTTGGTGACAAGTCTCAACTTTATATGAGGTACATGAGACCATTTCAAGAGCACTGACTTGCTGGATTTCTCTACTCTGTGTGAGTTTGCCAAACAATCAGAAACTCAGAAAGGTATCAGTTAAACAAATGTCTATTTTGCATGTATGCAGTCCTTTTGTGAATCATGCAAAATGTTATTATTGGCTGCCAATGTTGAATCAAAGACCCACTTGTTTTTCTTGTGAGCCACTGGGTTACCCATACATACAAGATCGTGTTTATCAAGATCTAAGCCATTTACTTCAAAATGCAAGCCTGATGCACTACACAGAAGGAGCTGTGCTACTCATTATCTACATTTCATGTTCACTTAAAACCTGTGTCATGTTACACGGGCTGAACTGAAGAAAAGTCAGAAACCAAAACAGGTTTGAGGGCAAACCAACTCTTTCCTAAGGAAGCCCTAAACAAAACCAAACCCATCCCACCCACGGGCATGAATTCTCAATCAAATTACCTCCCACGTAGAATCCCTCCGGATGGGTTTAGACAAAGAGCAGTGATGCAAGGTCTCCGATTTCCCTTTCAGTGTTGATCCAAGTACATACAAATCATCATCGACATGCTACGACTAGTCCGGACAATACATTTGCTCGAAGAACTTCTACACCACCCTTTAAGAGTTTAGAAAAGTGCCAGCTCAGATTAACCAAACTTGTCTCTACCGTTGCGGTACACCTCAACCTCAGCTGTGTGACTAAACTGAGGTTTACTGTCGTTTGCAAGCACAGTGTCAAAGCCAGTTTCATGAAATCCATTTGATGAACATTTAATGAGCTTAAGAACTGAAATAAAAACAACAAAATATAAATTTAGCCTCCGGGTGTTGTTAATCCCCTCATTCTCCTTTTATAAATCTGCTCTGGATTTTTTTTAATGGTATATTATCTTTATATTTCAATAAGACTAATAATTACCGAATACCACTGTTCCTACGTTAGCATTTCTAGCTAATGCTAACACCAGCTAACACCAATTCGCTTACCTGCTAACAATGATAATGCTACTTTGCTAGTATTTATAAGAAAATGTTTGCAGAGTTCACTGTCCCAAATGAAAATGTGAGTATGCTAACATTTGTTTAATGTTTATTACAACAACATATGCACGGAACTTGGGGAAAAAAGCATTTTCTTCTTCAATGCTTCTTATACTTGGAACAAATTACAACAGGATCTGAATCTGTGCAGCTTAACTGGACTGAAGGGTTTTAAACAGATTCTGAGGATGATGGAGAAAGCATTATGGGATGGCTGTTCCTGCTCTTAATGTTTTATTGCTACAGTCTTTTATTTTATTTTTACTTGTAATTTTCCAGTTATTATTATCCAGAATTGTAATAACTATATACTATGTTTAAACAAGTTGTAGTTTTTTATGGATATTTAAAACAGGACGATCTTGAAAATGAGAGCTCGTGTCACAGTGAGATTATTGTGAACAATGTATTTAAGTTTTGCTAATAAGCACTAAATGCAAAGTGATGAAGTGACTTTCTTTCTGTATACAAATTGGAAAATAAAATAAAAACTGGCAGAACCAGAAAACACAATGTTTGTCAATTCGTCTGTCTCTCCATCCATCCAAATTTTCTTACTGTTATATGAGAAAGCAACTACTGTATGCCACTCATCACAATCAGTCAGAATTTAGTATAAGTGAGGAAGACAGTTGAAATAGTTGGAAAAAGAATGAGTGCTTCAACAAACCATGGAAACTATAACAATAAAGGGTGTATTCTGAAAGTGTGTGTGTGTGTGTGTGTGTGCGTGCGTGCGTGTGTGTACGTTTATTTTATAAACAAACAAGTAGGATTTGAGTGCACCATACGAGACCACAACCACCTTCTCTTGGCACCAACTCCTCCTCTGTTGTGGTTCCTGTCAAAAACAAAAGGTCCGTATTCCATCTTTTCAATAGAGCCCTAAATAGCTGGCTCTCTTTGGAATGACTAGCTTCAGTCTGACGTCCACGATCCAACACGCAATCTGGGCCTGCTCACTGAGAGCGCTCACCGAATTTATGAAACATATTATATAACTTATTATTCAGGAAATGTGCATGCATATTTTATAAGACGCAGAAAACGCGAAGCTACAAACAAAAATAATTCATCTGTCCTTGAAGCTGGGCTTGCAATGCATTCTAGACTGATTTTCAAATACAGGTCTGCTTCCAGGAAGGGTGGAGCACACCGTGAGATCTTCCAAGTAGACACCAAAATTGCTATGGAGGGTGATGACAAGTATTAAGCATTTACCCACATTCACCATTAAATACAAGGCACAGTTTACTTCACTGTTTTTTTAGTATGTGTGTAATTACCATATATTTGGCTTCAGGAGCATAAAACCTGTCATTAGTGTTGCATGCAGACAGTTTGTCCTCAAACCGGAAGGTGGCTCCCTGACAAAGACCGGTACTGCTGAAGAGTGTGTGTACTGTAGGCATGTATATGCAAGCATTGTGCTGTTTCATATTTGGAGTAGGTTGAAGTATATTTATATACATTTATATAATTTTTTAGCAGGCTTTTTCCCTATAGTGGTTAAAGTTTTAGTTTCTCATCGAAGTTTTTTCAGATGCGGATGAATTGCTTAGAGAAACATACAAAAAATATGGTGCAAAGAGCCACTTCATCCCAGCATGCAAACATCACCTTATAGATGAAGTAAGTGAAAGTGAAAGAGAAAGTGAACTGCAAAATTGATCCAGGTATCTTACAGGATGTCAAGGTGGCTGTGCAGCTGGAGCTCAGCAGAAGTTCTAAGCACCAAGCCAGAGCCTTGGACATTAATCCTGCAGAGATGCAATGCATCTCTCACCTTGAGAGAGCCTTCAATGCTTAGCACAAATGATACGGCAGAACTAAACCAGTTCTGTGAGAAGCCCAGAAGTCTGACTTTCAGGTCTGACTAGCAGCTAACAGCAACATTTAAATGTTTATTTGGTTTTGTTTAATGATATTATTGTAATCAGGAAACTTGTTGTGTTGCATTAGTTTAAGAGCACTGTCTTTGACTCAGATCCCATTCTACAAAAAACCAGTTTTTCTTTTAACTGTACTCATAAACCTGCAAGGCGAAATACAAACGTAGATCCAAGGCTATGATATTTCTATACTTTTCTAACTGTCGGCAGATTCCTGTGAACAAAGCTGTTACTGCTATCAGCCCATCACAAGTACAAAAAAAGGAAAACAAAATGTTTGAATTGCATAAACGACAAAAACTTCCTGGTCTGAAAAGTAAAACCAATACAGAAGTGCCTTTGTATATCAGAGTCAAAAAGGAGGATAAAGAAAGGAATGCTTTACAGTGCGACTGACAGGTAATAAGCATATGAGAGAAGCACATCAAGTCTTCACAAAGCTAAGCAACATCACAGTGACTGCATCACCTCTTCTATACAATCTATGGGTTCTCCTTGAAGAGTTGCCTCATGTTGTTAGAACTAATGGAAGTAGAGTTTCTTTTTAAGCTTGTATAAGCTTTCATATTCAATTAGCCTTAATATTTGGGCCTGAGCCAGCAATTCTATTTCTAAACATTACTGCAGTAATGTCAATGCATTATTCATGTTCAGTAATTTTATGTCCTTCAAGACGGCATTTCTATAGTTCCCTGAAATATTTCAAACAGTGATGGCTTATCTGCAGGGGTAGGGGTATGGTTGGAACAGCTGATCTGATCCAAAGCACTGGCCTAAGTGAGCCCCACTCATTCGACGTGAATTAAATCAGTTGTTGAAAAGGCAGGCCTGAGCCTCTCCCTGATCTGTGACAAGGCTCTGGTGTCAAGTGCTGCGCGGTCTCTGCAAAGGCTCGTCATAAATGCAAATGAGCCCACAGAGGTTGTTGACTTAACTGCCTGTTGGCCTGGTTGTTCAACTAACTTGAAGCTAGTTTTGTCAGACTCGCTCGTTAGCTGACTAGTGTAGCAGTTAGCTCAGCTGGCTCTCCGATTCAAGCGGTTTTCTCCGCACTATTGTGGAAACAGGTTGTGTGCATTGTCTTTGGACAAAGAGGCCATACACAGCTGACAACAAAAAGTGGCATCAGCGCAGGAGAAAAAAACAAAAACACTGCAGGGGAGCGAGGGAGCAGAGGAGGAGGGGTGGAGAGATCCCAAGGCCTTTTACTGAGAAGTACAAGGAAGCAGATATTCCACTTAATTTGAGTCAGAACATTACGGGAACACGCTGGTGACACAGCAGTTCTGATTATCTTACTATCTTACTTGCTTATATGTGCGTCAACTTAATCAGCTCCAAAATGGGGATCTTCAAATAACCTTCTAGCAGGTTTTATCAAAGTGAAATAGACACAACAGGAAGACTGAATCTCTGTAAAATAATGATACTAAGAAACACTTGTCTCAGTGGAATTCACCGCATGTCTCGTTTCTTTTAAGAATTCAAATCCTGGTATTTATGGAAATAAATCCCACAAAATTCACAAAGTCAGAGCTTCTAGATTTTTCTCTCAACAAAAGTACAAACATTTCCAATGCCACTCTACCAAAGACCAATTATTAAAAGTCAAATAAACAAACATACTGTGTTTCTGTGCAAAATATCAAAAATAACAAACTGAGCTGCCTCCTCTAAACAGTGCATGTCAATTATCAGTGGTATCCACTGAATGTTAAGTGTCCTTGTAGTTTTCGCTCAGTTCTGGAGCCTGCTGGCTGCAGGGAGGCCTGCTGAGAAGGACCGGCCATTTCTCGTTAATCTCGGAAGGAATTTTTTTCTGCACTGCCAGAAGCACTCAGACATGATTAGGGAAAGAGAAAGGAAAAGGCAGAAGAGGCCGGAACAAAAAAAGTAAGAGAAATTAAGACAGCGATGAAGTGAATGACTGGAGAAGAAGATGGACAGAAATCAATGAGAGAGACACAGACACAGAGTCAACAGCAGGAAAGACAAAACCCCACCCTGATTTCAGTAAAAGCAGGTTAACAGCGAGCTGCTTGTTAAAAAGAAGTAGTGATGACAGTTGAAGGCCGTTGGTCTAATTTGCCTGCCAATCAGAAAGCACAATTGTACAACACAAAGACACCTATTGTCTTATGAAAGAAAACCTGGCCCGGGGGTTTAGACTGTAAATAAAGTTGCACTTCATCTATATGTAGCACGACTGTAATGATACAAATCATTTGCCTGCACCTTTCAAAGGTACAACAGTCAATAGAGAGGGAGAGGGAGAAAAAAAGCGGCATGCATCTAAACTCGATTTCTGCAGGCTCATAAATACAAGCAGAGATGGAAGCTTGATAAAACTTACTCTCTTCCTCATTCGCGTGAACAAACGATGCTGCTCTCGACAGAACATCCAGTGGCGTCTCCATGCTTGGATGCCTGCAGGGCAGAGAGGAGGGCAAAGTGTCAAAACTCTTTAGGGATCACTATTTGTCAGTTTAAGCAAACAAAAAAAGGAGTTAATATTTAATTTCCTTAAAAGCTCCAAAACTGTTTCAAAGTCTCATGGTGCACTAAAGTAAAAATAAGAAATCTGACTGCTTTAACTGATGCAGAATATAAATATAAAAGATTCTCTCGTTTTTTCCTCATTATATTACAAAATGTTGCTTCTCTACTCATCACTAAGGTGATTGTGCTTAGTGTTCCTTTAGCACAATCACCTGTCTAAGACTTTGCCTTTATACTAGAATAGTCTCACCTGATTTAGGTATAAATATAAAATATAATAACAAAGACATTGTAGTCAAACATTGCAAGCCAGTGTTTAATAGTTGCGTCCTTTCAGCACTTGCTAATGAAACAAACCAGCCTTTACACAAAACAGAAATAAAAATGCAAATTTCTTACCATTGCTGTCAAATATATACTGTCGTCAATATTGATATGTTTATTTTTTTTATTTATTATTTATAGGTGAGGTAGGTGTGTTGAGAATCTTAGCCGCACACACTGGACCTTTCCCTTTTGCAATAAATGATATATTCCCAGTGAGCGTGCTTAGACTACGAGTGTCTTTGGTGCATGAATGCTGAGGGTCTACCAAGTGCACATGTGCAACTCCTCAAAGATAACCATAACCCTGAAGTGAAACGTTTACAAACTCTCTTAAAAGGCTACTTTAAATGCAATTTGGAGCAAAGTAAAGCGTGCAATTAATCATGTGATTAACATTAAACAAATCAAACACTCTTTAAATGGCTAAAATGTCTTTGTTTAGTTGATGTCTATTTCGTGGTTATAAGTGGACTGTGTTTTTAACTTTACAAGCTTTTATTTTGTTGATACTTCTATCGTTTATGTCATTAGACTGTGAAAATTATATCAACATATGGGTGTCAAATATATGACTCATGGGCCAGAACATGCTGCCAAAGGGTTCCGTTTGGCAAACTGGATTGATTTAGAAAAAAATATATATAATAACAACAAAATTAGCTGCAAAATAATTACATTTTTTGGGAAAACACACTGCTTTTCCTGGTGTGGGGATGGCAGCATTGCTATACAGCAGAGAAAATGTATGGAAAGACTTCCAGAGCTCCAAGAATTCTTTAAATTATTAAATACTAATCTATTTTTCTGTGTTTTTAAGCTCCATGACACTCTATATGTGAAGGTTCACTCTAAATTGTGATGCACATGTAATTACTGAATGTATTACTATTATCAAAAACATTATGATACAATGGATTTACTGGTCCAACTCGCATGAGATCAAACCGGACTGTATGTGGCCCGTGAACTTAAATCGGCCCTATAATACCAGATCATAATCATTAAAAAAGCCAGGTGCGTTCATTAAAATTCAAAATTATATGAATGTTGTTTCATTGTACTGATCAGACTTGAGATCACATGTGTGACTGGTCCTTAAGAGAGTCTTTGTTGCGATCCAGCTGATTGTCAATAAGCCTTTCACTTTTGGGCCAAGTTTGGGATTAAGAGTTTGCTGCACTGACAGCAAACTCTTAATCCAGATGGATTGTGAAAGTACCTTCAAACACTTGTGTGGTCTGCGAGCCTCAGTCATCAACATGAAGAAAGCATGACCTACAATATATATCATTTTTTGCTATCTTGTCCAGTAGTCGTTCTATAAAATAATTATGTTACTGTCATTTATCATCAGCAGTAGTATGTATAAACCAGCCATCTGTCATTCCTGATGTAATTACACTTCATTATTACCACTTAGAGCTTTTTTATTCACTTTAGAGTTTTCATATTCTTATTCAGACACAGAGTTTTGTTTTCTTAGGATTAATTTTTTATTTCTCTCCTACAGTGTTGACTAGCTGAGCTATGAAAGGTATTTGTGTATTAAAAAAATGCTCCAGCGCATTTCTCTTCCCTCTTTCTGCATCCCTAGGATACCTTGTTACTCAAGGAAAACAGAGTATCAAGCATTGTTACTACTGAAAAGTAGCCCGTACTACGACTTCAAATCAAACCGCAAACGCAGCAGGGTTACGCGGGGATACCTCGTTACTACACGGTGGTGAGCGTAAAGGAAACTCGACAAGCATTTGATGGGACAGGTCTGCGCTGAAAAAGAAAAAAAAAGCCGAATATAATGGTAGCAAGTGCGTCCACTTTTATTCCCACCGGTGAGAGTATTTATATCGGTCTGACTCAGTGCTTCCTTAACAGCGGTCCCTTAAGATGAACCCTATCCAGGAAGGATTAGAGCAAAAGGATCTGCACTGAACTCTGCCTGGCACTGGAGAGGAAACGCATAGCCTCTTGATATTGATAAGCTTTCACTCATTTCCTCCACACTCACTGCAAACAAGTGAAATCTCTAAAGGAAAAGCGTGTGGCCGAAAGCATTATAAAGTTTGGGAACCCGCCAGCACTGCTTCATATCGTGAATGAAATGTTTCAGCCCTATTTTTAACCGCTCCAATACACAGGCTTCATTTACAAGCTTAATATTACAGGGGGAAAAGGGTCCAATATTTGTCCTTCGCAGCTTAGATAAACACTGCACTCTCACACTACTGGGGGGAAAAACAAAAACGAAACAATGTCAGTGACACACAACTTCATGTTTGGCAGCACATACCTCCTTCAAGCGCCACTTTGGTATCTTCCAGAATGATAGCGTCCACACAAAAATTAACCGAAATAAAACATATGGTCCCAAAAAGAGTGCCAGAAAAATAAAAAATAAAAAAACTGAAGCCGCGACTGAGCGGTCCCGTACGAGGCCAGACAATAGTAGCAGAGCTGTCGGGACAAACTTGCTTGTAAACGAAGAGGAGGAGGAGGAGGAGGCAGGGAAGGGAGGGAGAGAGTAGGAATGCCTGGAATGATGGAATTCAGTTCCTAGCAGGTGGTGAAAGTGAAGCGCGCTGATTGGCGAAGGACGGGAGCAGTGATATCAGCATATATTATGATAATGACGCATTGCATCACATCCTCTGGAGGTTTGTATCCCCTGCTGTCACTGCGTGCAGCATTATTAGGTCTTACTCTGAGACTCGGAGATTGTGAAACGGTTAGTAGGTGACTCAAGGGCACGTTTACACCCGCGCACAGTGCGAGTGTTAACCAGTGAGAATGGGGTGTGGCAAGTATTTAGACGTACTGACATGAGACGGGATATTTTAACTGTCAAAACTGTGTTTCTGACACCTTTTTTTATATTACCGGGTCGAGAGGGAACAAATTTTATGTACTGTTCAATTAATTCATAGAGCACATTATAAAAAACACCAAAGAGTACATGAGTACACTGGATGGCTTTGGAAAATATGAAGGAAGGGATATATTTTTAAATGTTCCATGTACTTTAGTAGCTTTTTTCTGCTGATAAAGACCCTCCCATGGTCATACTACACCAACGTATATAAGTAATAGATAAACAATGAATTGATGAAAAGGTTCTTGTTTTTTCAATGTGCACTTTAGAAATTTCAGGGGTTCTTTGTTGGGGTTTTTTGTTGTTTGTTTTTTACAATGGGTGCACATAAAAGGGGCATATTCTATGAAATAACACAACGCTTTGTTCTATAATTACAGGGCAATCTGGGCAGTAAGCTACAGCAACCCTTCCTGTTTTTTCTTTGTCTTATAGTACGATATCACAGGGATAAAATGTGTAGTTAACCTTCTTTACCCTGTCAGAAAGGGGAATTTCACTGGCTTGACCTACTTAAGCTCAAAGTTGGTTTGTGTTTGACATCTCTGCTTTATTAAGAAGTTTACAAGTTGGCATTCGGACGTGCTATGATGTACGCTTTGGAGACGGTGGCATTAACAAACGACAGGAGGCAGTGTTGGAAATGTTAGGGTTTACACTGGGAGTGACCAGGAGGAGCACAATTGGATCTAAAAGGGCCGTTTGAGTACAGAACTCATTGTTATGTTCCTGAAACCAGTTTGAGATGATTTGGTCTTGGCGAGCTTGGGTGGTTGGTAATAAGAGGCCTAAAGCGTGTCTAAAAAATATCCTCAGCACCATGACACCTTGATATAGGGCAGGATGGATCCATGCTTTCATGCTGTTTACACCAAAATTTTGCCCCTACAATCTGAGAGTTAATGAAATGAACAAAACTATGGAATATCGCCATAAAACCCTGAACTCAATGTAAAAAGAAAAGATAAGAAACAAAACAAACAAAAGAGGAAGTATGGTTAGTTTTTGTAAGAAGCTACAAGCCAAAAATATTTACTCTCATAGGGTTCTGAAAATGTAGCAATATAACACTGCACAGGAAAATTAACTGCAGTTGTATAAATCTAGCAACTTACTTTCCTACACTAACAGCAGTGTTGGTCGATTTGAGGAACTGCAAAAACAAACAAAAAGGTGTTTAAGCACAGGTCATTAATAATGCAGTAAAAGTTCAAATAGTGTCTCGATGATTCATATGTGGCAATTACTGAAGTATGCGTCATGATAAGTGCAACTAAAACACGACAGTATGACTAACTGATGTTGCTCTTTTATGATTGTACTATACTATGATGGAACAAAGGACCTTTATGCTTTTTAGTTTAAAGAAGTTCCCTTTGTAATTTGGATTTTAAGAAGAATTAAAGCAAATATGTTAGGAAAAGCTTTTGTGATTAATTTTATATCCATGATTATGACTGAAGCTCAAAGATATTGTATTTAAACATAAACTATATGGGCAGTTATTTTGGGGAAATACCTATATCCTGGAATATGTACTCATTTTGAGCTTGTTCGGTGTCTGTCTTGCTTGTCTATGATACAAAAATGCAAATTCAATTGAAACAAAGAATAACATTTTTCTTAATCCTTAAATCATCCTAGGGGAAGAGGTAGGGTATACCCTGGACTAGTCCATCGTGGGGCTAACACAAACAGATAGGGACTCACTCTCTCACATATCGACACAAACCGAGAATTTAGAATCACCATTAACCGAAAAATCTTGTCTGGACTGTGGTCGCAACTGGAGGTACACTGAGCCAGTTAATCCAATTTAAAAGACCAGCAATTTTTTAAAAAGGAGTGTTTAAATAAAACGAGGTCATAGGATGCAAGAAGCCAGAAATAACATTCCTAAACATGGCTAAATAAAATCATGCCACAGGAGAAAAAGTCTCAATTGATGTTATATTAGAAATTTTATTAAAACAATTTCTTTCAGCTGAATTACACTACAGGCCTGTTTGTAAGGAACCAATCAGTGCATCTTCCCAATAAAAGGTTCAGGTTTCCATTACAAGCTAAACCAAATAATAAAGTCAGTGAATAAAGACACACAGACTAAAGAGTTGAACATTAGAGATCTTTGGTGAAATGTGTAGGGAAATAAGTGTGCCATCCTCGTGAGGACTAGTTTGTGTGTTAGACTAGTGGAGTGAGGACGTTTCAGCCGATAATCACTTCTTCTTATCCTTTTAAAGGCCTGGTTGAGGCTCAAGACTTAGTTTTACAGTTGAAGTGTTAGGCACTGAGATGGGATGGCTATGGACACGGTAGAGGGCTCAGGAAAGCGTTATGTCACAAATATCCACACAAATATGGGTGTTTGTCACACAGATCCAGCCACCTGACCTGTTGATAGCACCGTTCACAAAGAAAACTCAACACAACACTGACCTTGATTCAGAAGACACACATGCGACCAAACCTATTCCTTCACAAAACTTGAGGTACAGGTTTCAAGTTCTTAACACTGATTTTGGGCTATTTTTACTGCATGGCCTTTAAAAGTAGTCCATTCAGACCTTTCAGTATGTCATCAGTCACTGTAGTCCATCATCCAGAAAAGCTAATCTGTACTACCGGCAAATGTCAGCCATTACTCAGTCCAACTTAGAAAATGCCACCCTTTATTCATGAATTATATGAATTTAATGAGGGCTCAAGCACAGATGGTTCGTATTTTTCCACACACTGCCTTACACCTGGTCATAGGTCGCATACGTAGACACTACAGAGTGATACAACCATAGGTTAGGGTGTGATTGTTCTAGATGGGGTTTTAAAAAAGGACGGGCAGCATTAGATTGTCAGACTGACAGTAACAAAGACGAACAAGTTCCTGGTAAACTGACAAGGTCAAGACATCTGAGAGACCGACGGCTTCCTCCTCCCGCCCTTCCACATCTTCATCAGTTTTTTGGAGCTGTAGGATACAGTCTTCCACAATCCTGGAGGAGGGAAAGGAGCACACAGACCACCCATTAACATGCATAACATAGTTCTTTTATATCACCCCAATCATTTTTTTTTTAATACTCTAGATTGTGTGTAGAATAATCAAACGATATATGATAGGTACTGAGCTTTGGAGGTCTTGTTAGGCAGGTTGTCTTTAGAATGCACCAGTTTGACCAGTTCCCCCTGTCTATCTTCAGGTAAACCATTCATCTAGCTGTGGCGTACACACAGACACAATACACAGTACATAATATAAGATTTCTTACCAGCTGTAGCAATGCCTTTGATACTCTGTGTTATACTGGAGGATTTCACAATGGATGAGATACCTGGGAAGCAATAGAAACAAGCTCAAACATGTAATTAAAACACACTTAATATCTGTTTCCATGACCCATTTCTTCCTCCCTCACTGCCTCTGCTTATGCAAACGTTCCTCTAAAGAGAACCGATCCCATTTCTTCGTCATCTTTCTTCTCTACCTTGTTGCACAACTGTTCCACAGTCAGGATCCTGAGCCACCTGGAGCAGGATCTCTTCCACATCCCGGTTCTTCCCTGGAGGATCAACCAGCTTTGTGATCCTTTGTTGGAGAGTCCGAGGTAACGCCATCAGCTGAGTAAATTGGCCTTCTGGGCTTTTGTCAACCTTCAGGAAAACATACAAAAATAAATGAACAGAGATACATATAGTTGGCCATTGATCATTAAACTGACCTCACGGCCCACTGCTCGTTAGTGGTGCTAGTTTCAGTCTTTATGAAAATATACCGTTTATAAAGATTTGAAAACCTGACTGAAGAAGTCACCTGGGTGAAACAAAACGTTTCTCCCACTGAGCAGTCCAGATGAACACAATCAGCTTTCAGTGATAGCTGGCAGAATAGCTCTATAGGTGCTTTACATTGTAACTATTAGGAATGAAGGTGCATTTTTACTTTTTTGTCATCTTTTAAAGTATGCTTCTGTAGAAGTTTATTCAGAAATCAGAGTCATTGGGGATCTCTGCAGCACTGTAAATTAAGTAAATTTTTTTAAAAGTTAAAGAAAAAAAACAAACAAACAGCCAATGCATCTCTGATCTGCTGTTATCAGACATAACCTAAGAGGCATTTTGTGTTCACAAAATTGGTCCTATTGCTCCAAAATATTTATTTACAGCTGCGAAGCTCAACATGACATATATAGGTCAATATAATTCACTAACTTCAATTATTTTAATACAAAATATGGCTTTTAAAAAGTATGTATTAAGCTTTGATGAATAGGTAATGGTTTTATGATCTGATCTGCACATCAACACGTGCACACATAGGCAGCTGCTAATGCTAATGGTTGCATAATATTACTGTAACCTCACTGAAAACGTGCCAACAAAAGCAGCAAAGGCAGCGCCTTGCATGTTGCCATGTGTCATGCTTTTTTTTGTTTTGTTTATAAGTGGGCTCATGTTTACATTGCAAAACTCCCCATCTTGTAACAGATGACTGCAAAAGATATCACACATACAAAGACATACACATTTCTTGGCTCTTCTTCTCGTAATCGCTCATTTTCCTGGGCAGAGTCATTTCTCAGGTATTCAGTGTTTCCTTGGAAAAACAGGGAGTGGTTGCAGCATTTAAAAAGTACACAGATTTGACTGCAAAGAAATTTGCCATTTATTGAGTAGACACACAGTTACCACACTATACCATTAATTACTGTATGTAAAATAATAAGGGAGACTTTTAGTGTGAAAATCTATTTGTGTATTTCACAAAACAGGCACGACAGCTGGATAATTTCACTTTTTATAAAAGGTCCAAAGGCACTTTAAAGAATTTATCCATCTTGTTATATTTCTGGAAATATGTCGGTAGCTGTTGTTTCATGGTATTACATTTCAACGCTTAATAAGGACAATTTCTGAGGTACAGCACTTCAGTTTATTCAGCTGACACTCTGTAAAAGTACCCAATGTCCAAACTGAGCTGTGTTGCTCAAATATCAGAGATGCTGAAAGAAAGTGTGTATTCTTCTGGTGCCTGTTTACAGTATCATACCTCAAGTTTTCCTTGGTGAGGTTTGTAGACCACTTGAGGGCAATCTCTTAAGATGTTGCTATACAAAACCCTGAAGTGTTGAATGTTGTCTTTGACGATATTGGCCACCTTGGACTTATCCTCTCCAAGCACCATCCTAAAATCCCCTTCAGAGGAGCAAAAAATAAATAAATAAATAAAAAATAACACTTCAGTTTGCCTAAGTCAGGTGTAATACAGAATATTTGCTGTTATCTGCTTTAATTTTCAAAATATGTGTCTAATTCCCAGAAGTAGTAAGACAGTCATTAGCACACTCATAATCATCTCCCATAACAACCTGGAGTGTTACACAGCACTGTCATTGTACGCACACTCTTTGCTTTAAGACACTGAAAGCCTCATGATGAGGATAACATGTGTTGACTTCAAGCCATTTCACTGCATATTATCAGGAAAATTAAAAAGTTTAATTAAAAAGATGTTGAATAATTCTGAAGTCTTCTGAGCAAGCAGTATGTTTTTCTAAACTACAAAAGCTGGAGCACTACAGCTTGGATATTAATCCCTGTGTTGACTCTGAATAACACAAGTAAGCAGTAAATGTGTACACATGGGAGAAAAAGATCAGAAAGAGAAATGGTCTTATTCTGATCTAAATCTGCAACTTGAAAGTAACTATGAAAGTATGCAATCTTCTTAAGCTCTGTGTGGTTTTATAAATCTGCTTACCAGCATAAGAAAGACCAGCTATCTGCAGGAAAAGGTCTTCCTCAGTGAAGCTCTCTGGGAGCATCAGGAAGGAAGCAGTCACAGCGCTCTTCAGGTTGGCGACCAGGGCAGTGCGGAGCTTTCGGCTCTCACTCTGGACCAGCAATCTCACCTAAACACAAGTGCAGACCAATGCAGTACGTTATCAGGAGAACTAAACGTGAATGCAACAAAAACATTGTTCTAAACCCTTGCATCCCATTTCAGATTACACATTACAATAATTATTCTAATAAATGTAAAACAATCAGCATAGTTTGTCTGAGGGTTCAATAACAGTCCAATCTAGATACCAACCGGTTTGTGCAGGCGCCCAGCTACATACATGGTCTTCCAGTGTATCAGGTCGTTAATCAGAGAGTCTGTACTTATTACCCCATATTTTATTATCTGAGAACAGGAGAAGAAATATGCAGTTAATAAATTAAACCCACAAAAACCTCTTAAAGTAAATGCACATCTGAACATGCTTGCATCACCATAAACAAATGAATGATTTTTGATTCAGACATGCATTTTGTATAGAGGTGATCCTATAAACTAACCAACAAAGCAACACAAAACACCATCACTGCTGTGACAAATTCACAGGTTATGTGAGGAGTTTTGTGTCTGTAGTTAGAGCAGGGCACATTGATGGTGCACACATAGAGAAAACTAGAAAAGACCTACAGATGTGTTTAGGTTTATGAGAATTAAGTCATTTACCCTTCCATCCACAGGCACCAGCGTGTTGTAGTACACCGAAGCTCCGTGATCATTTTGTATGGAGCTGATTACTGTGGGACCCAGCAGCTTGAGGATGGAGTAGTGTTTGCGATTCTGCAGCAGATTCATGGTGTGCCACGTCACCGGGTCGTCCACCGCAAACACAAAGTCCAGCATGTTTTTCTGCGTGTATCAGAGGACAACAGAGGATCGAAAGCATTTCACTACATCACAACTTCAAACTGTTAAGGAACAACTTCATAGGTATCGCAGTGTATTGTGTGATTTTGTGGTAACATCAAATCAAATCAAAATTTATTTATATAGCACATATTAAAACAACAGTGTTGACCATAGGGCTTCACAGTCAGTAAAAACACGAGACAATTAAAACAAACAATAAAACAGGACAACAAACAATAGGTAACAACACAATAAGCTAGAACAGCCAACTAGTTAGACTCAAAGGCCAAAAGTAAAAAGATAAGTTTTAAGACGTGATTTAAAAGACTGGATAGACTCGGCAGTACATATTGTACATGCATGTCAGAAATATAAGAACAATCCATAGTTACACGTGTGCAAAAAGTTGTGATGTAATACACAACATGGTGTTTACATCACTGAAAACAATTTGATGTCTTCATTTTTTTAAAGACTGTACAATGGTTTGAAGTATTGCAGTGTAATGCCTCAGGAATTATCTATGTTTACATAATGATAGGACTGTTATGCACAAACAGCCTCATTCATGGACAAATATTGAGTCCATGTCCCAACATACACATTTTCACTGATGTGTGTAATATTATAGGGAATACAGCAGGATAGATGGCTCCCTGCCACAAATACAATGTTGTATAGTTAACTTGCGGATTAAAAATGTGTAAAGTATTTTGTATACAATGCTTACAGTGCAGATTTAACGCCATGAGTACTCAGAAACAGCTATGTCTCTTACCTCCATTTGACCTTGGCTGGTCCCATGCTGTTTAAAAACGCCAGATCCGTAGGCAAACGCTAAGCTGATGTCCTGAGGAAACTGTGACAGTATCCGTCTGTAAAGCACGCTGGTGTTGTGCAGAGCTGGAAGAGTCATTTTGAACTAGCCGAGACACCTGTCCTGCAATAACACGAGCTGGTTAACGGCGGGAAAACCTATTAAATAAGGCGTAAAATATAAACTCGACTCCGTGAAGTATGAGAGACATTTCAGACGGAAGGCCTCAGTGGCACTAAGCACGATCACGGCCAGTGGACAGGATTAAAATGACCCAATTTATCGTTAAACGTCCATCGTGTCAGTTTAGCTCAGCTGTGCACTTCATAGTCGATGAAAATATGCGTCACAGACGCCGCTCCGCACCGGGGGCTGACGGGAGATGTGGTCGGTAATGGGAGGTAAGCAACGGGAGCCGTTAAATTCCCTTTAATCACCCTTAATACACGTGTGTTATAAATTTTACAGAAATACTTGTATATTTCAACGTATTCCTACAGTTTACTACTTGGAAAACAATTTGAAGACGTTTGAACCGCTTTATATTTAGCCAGTAGATGGCAGTTTTCCATTAAGTTTAGCAGGAGGGAATGAGGTCATGCTAATTTCCTATGTGGAGTCGCTTTAAAAAAACTGAACCAGGGGGAGTTTTTATACGTAGTTTCTTTTTCAAAAGTTATAACTGAAGGTTTAGAATGAATTTGGCTCAGTGTGTTACTTCTCTAAAATAATTAAAAGATTGCTTAGGAGTAGTTCTTTCTTTTGTTGTTTCTGTTATAAATAACTGAATCATGGACATGGCTAGAACTGGTGCACAAATGTCTATGGATACATATCACATGAGTTAAAAAAAATATGTTTTCCTTAAACTTACAGAGTTAGAATAATATCTGTGTATGATTCTCAATTAAACTTCCTTTGCTTTCATAGTAAGAACGCATTTGTAGTCCAAAACTTTACCCAGTTAATATAAGATAACTGTGCCAACTGTATCATCATCATTATCATATTATTATTATTAATTATTATTATTATTAGTGATAGAATTACAGTCTGCCAAAAAGTGATTGCGATGTTTCTGTGTGTTTTTATGTCTAATATCGTTGCTTACATTAGTAAATACACTGTATTAAGATAACATCACAGGTAGCAGACATCAATTCATATTGAAAGTGATGATGTTGATCTTTTATACTACCTTTATACTGTCTAGGAGTTGGAAAATCAGCCTTTTGGCTTGTGAAGTTTTTTAGTTGCCTAAATCCACAAACAGCAGAGCCTCAACGAACAAGTTAAGTAATTCTTTTCCTGATACTGCACCGTTGCACAAAATCCTAGGCGGAGGCTATGCAAATACTGATGTAAACGGCAGAACCTATGCAAAGCAGTATGCAACCAAATCAAACATGTTTGTGCCCAGTTCTCCCAAAAAAGCAATATAAGCAGGGATTGTAGCACCAGTGAGCAGTTTTCATTGTTTTTAAACACTCGCTTTCACTTCAGCCCTTGTACATTAGTTTTGCTCTTCTTTGTGGCTAGCAAGGACCAACAACCATGGTGTAAACCAAAGTGCCTTAAGTCTGCATTCTATCATAAGGCCAGCAGATGGCGCTAACTGTGGTTGCAAAAAGCCCCTCTGTAGAAATCAATAGGAAAAAACCTCTGCAAAAATCTTCCTGCTGAGTTTATGGGCTCAGACACTCACTTTGGGGTAATATTGAATTAAAAAAGTAAGTTTATTTTGTAATCAGTGGTCATGTGTTTTAAATTGGGAGGATGATCTGTGGTATGAAACCACATGCTCATGAGCACAGGTCAGACCCATTTTCCTCATTTTTTTGCAACTAAGATGGCGACAGCGGAAAGTTCCAGATCTCTACAAAGTTCCAGATTTCTCAGGATTTTAAAACTGGTCTTCAGAAACCCCTGTGTGATGTCATCAGCTACGTCCACTTTTCAAACTGCTTGTAAAAACCGCACAATAGCCCACAGACCGAATTTCTGTGACAGTAAAAAAGCTACAACAGGTAAACGATTGCCAGCAAAGCTGTCCCTACAGTTGGTGCGCTACAGTATTATGTTCCAGTCCTGAACCTGGCTGCTCTACCACTGAATTGAGGCTGTAGCCCCTCTAACTGGTGTTGGTGTAAGGCTTCGTTCTCATTAACTTTGCCATCTCTGCCTGAAATTCTGGAGTCAGGTCCTGTGGTGTGCGCTCTTCCCTAGGCTGGTACACCATTAGGCCTGAATATGGGTATTATGTGCTTAAAAAAAGATAAAGCAAGAGAAGTGATAGAGCTCCCTTTTTCAGTTTCTCAGTCCTCGAGAGGTATCGACAACGTCTCCTGAAAGTTTCTGAATACAGATCTTTCAAAATTCAACATTTTAAAACCTCAATTTAGAAAGTCAATGTTTCTTTAAATATAAGAACTGTATACAAAAAAGAAAATACCGACTTTCTATGCTGTTTTTGTTGAATTTTGTAGAGATCTGGAACTTACCTTCTCTATTTTTATTCTGCAGATTAAAATTTCCAGTGATTGTTTTGAATGTTAACATAATGAGCAAAATCCAATATGATGCATACACATGGCAACACATACACACACACACACACAGCGGCATGTGCAAATGCATCCACGCACACACTGAGTTATTCAGGTGTATGAATTGCTGCATAAAACCTGCTGCATAATTTGCAGTATGATTTTTTTTTTTTTAATGAAGTCAGCATGAGGTCACACTGTTTTTTTTATTTTCTTTAAAAGCTTGCAACTTGCAGCCAGGACACAGAGCTACCCTTCCTGATCAGTTTAGCCAGTCTGTTGGTGTTACTTGGATCAATAGGACTGTGGTGCAATAAAAACAGACACCATGAAGGTTCTAATGTCAAGCTTTTGCTACACCTGTTTTAGAGCAGTCATTCTGTTATTATAGAGTTGATATAAATCATAGTAAAATAATCACCTCTATACCTATTAGAATAATAGTAATAAAACAAATTCATAAAAATGACCATAAAATTACAACATCTTGAACTAGATTAAATGAGCATTATATCATTGACAGTAACAGAACAGTTAATAAACTGCATGAGCTGGAGCCTAAATCCATTTACCTTTGAATATCCTTGTTTTCTTTTCTGTGTAATGGATTTTTTATTTAATTTGAAGTCAATTTGATTTGTTAGGGTTTTTTGTTTGTTTTTTAAATACATCTGTGAAGTGCTAACCTGAACCCTCATGAAAGCTCTTCAGGGAAAGAATGGAATTGGTTGATCTTTGTGTGGCATTTAAATTTCATATTGAATGTCACATCTTGTTAAAAAAAACAAAAAAAACAAGAAGATAATGTAATTATACTGACAGGATGATGAGGTTTGTTCCTATCAGCTCCTAGACTCTCAGATTGTGCACCAGAGTGTTGTGACTCCAGAGGACAAATTCAATAAAAGCAATTAAAAGCAAATATTGAATTAAATCTACATCAAGAAAGGCTTCACTTACCAGCCTGAAAATTCTCATAATGCTAAAGGGCTGCGAGTTTTTCAGTGTGAGAATCACGTCAAATACAGCGGTGGTGGTAAAAGACAGAAGACTGCTGTGGCTACCATCAATCTTACCCACTGGATTAGCTGCTAGTCGTATGGGTCCGATGCTCACATCTATCTGACTGAATTAATATTGAATGTAGCTACATGACACATCAATGTGTCTGCAGCTCATTATGGGAGTGTCAGGAGTTGGACAAATATTATCTTTTTTGGTGATTGCTGTGAGTCATCTTTTCAGCCAAATGAATATTGATAAGATTAGTGAATCCTGCCTAACAAGCTCTCTCAGTGCATTAAAGCACCTTGTTAAATCAGCAGTGAAGCACCAGAAGGAGTAAAAAAGGTTTATTTTATTTTATTGTAGTATTATTTTTTAAATATTAATGCTATACATGCAGTATATGCTTTCTATTGGCCTGTAGTGATTCTACTTAATGGTTTTGCATGACCTTGTAATTATATTATTGCGTTTAAATAAGATTCATAAAATGTATTCTTTTTTCTATTTCCACAGCTAAACGATCCTTATTAACGGCAGTTAATTTGAATTATTCTGAACACAGATGTCAACTTCTAAAACTGTGTTAGCATTACTTTGTGAGGAAAAGCAGCAGGATTAGTCCATTCAGCAAATGACCATGAATGATACCAGTCCACTGAATGGACAGACTTCGAAGCGGTTGCCTGAATTCAAATGGCACTCTTTTTTAAGAGAAGGCCCTGGTATCTGGTACAAATTGGAAAATGAAGAAGGCAGACAGTTTTTATTATGTTCCTCATAAAGATAATACGATGTCTAATGTAAGAATCCACGCACACACACACTTACTATCCAAGAAAATACCAACAGTTAACAATTCAGATTTCTAAAACAGTTTGAAAGACTAGTAATCATCTATTATTTCTAAATTTATATGCGTGTGCTTTTGTTTCTAGATTCCGCTTCTCGGGAAGCTGCAGTGATTTTTTTATGAGTTTATGAGTTATTGATGCCCAACATTCAAATGACACCTTAAAAGCTTGTCATCCCAGCGCTCTATTGTTTGCTTGAATGAGACTGAGATAAGACTGCGGTAACTTATCTTCGTCGCCTCACCACCCTCACTTTAACACTCCTGATGTGTACGTTCTGAACTGTTTCTTTATTCCATACCTGAAATCAAAATATTGGCATTTAGCAATTAACAGAATCACCTAAATGTGAAAATGTTTTAAGTCAAGACAGGAGCACATGAAGGAGAGTTGGAAAAAGGTCAGTACAGGGAGATTACAGAGGCAGACAGATCGAGATATGCTTTTGTTTCATTTTTCAGCTATTTAAATTTCAGAACAAAATATATTATTAACTGTTCAAATTACCTGTAATTATCCACTGGAAGGTGAAAATTGTATTCCTCTTGGTCTGAATCTGGAGTACTATAGTATTCCTGTAAGTAGTATTCCTGTACAACAGCAGTATAACCAGCATTGCTTGGTAACTTTAGGCTGTAGGGATTATGACTCTCAGTGTTGGGAGCAAATCTGGATATTAGTTAGCCTTATTAAAGAGTACAAGTGCATATAGGGAAATCATGAATATTTTTAGCTGCTCTATTTAATTTAACCAAGTAAAGTTAACCTGTTAAATTGAACAAACAGAGCTAGTTACTTTATTACAAACCACATTTGCTTAACCAAGTTTGCTTGGCCAAGTATAAATTACCCCACTGACCAACCAGCATGGTCATGGATGTCCCTTAAATATTCTGGCTTGTAAGCAGTTTTCATAGGTTTTAGTGTAAGCTTGCGTGTTGCTTAACAGCACTGGCCTGTAATATGGAAAAGTTGTAACACAAGATTATTGTAAAGATACAAAGACCACAGTATTAAAACATATAATAATAGCTCCTCACTTTGTAACAGCTGTACAGCACTGCTGCCTCACAGGAGGAAGGTCCTGGGTTCAAATCTGGTAGTTGAGGTTCTTTGGGGAGTGTGCATGTTTCCCCTGCAGTTATGTGGGTTCCCTTCAGATATTTCAGCTTCATTGCACAGTCCAAAAACACCCTTGTTTTGGTTAATTGGTCTTTAATTGGCTGTAGGTGTGAATGGTTATCTTTCTCTATGTGTGTGCCTTTTGACAAACAGCCAAAGTGTCCAGGGTTAACCGAGCACTGACCCCACTCTGACCCTGAATCTGGATAAGTGCAAAAAATGGATGGATACGTGGACTTTGTGATTAAAATGTACACACACCTAAATGAGAGTACTTTACATCCTGTGTCATCTATAGAGGCCTCAAAATGCTGTGCATGTTTTAGTATTTACTCTGCATTAAATTAAAGAAAAAGGAAAAAAAAATCTTCCAACCTTTTATTCATTTTTAGTAATAAACAGTTGATGCTGAAAGGTTTGTGTAGTCAGTCATGTTCTCTCAGCCCAGTTTCAGTCTCTCATGGGCATTAACTCTGACATCGGTCAAGACAAATATGTATGTAATATTTTTTAGTAGGCAGTATAATTCGTGTGTACAGTAGAGGCAACCGAAAACTTTTATAAATCCCAGTTTTTTAATTATTCCTTTTAATTCCTGCAAATCCTTGACATGAAACTTGGTTGTGACTGTAAAATATTGATTTTGTGTACCCGGGTACAAATTGGTGTGTATGACGGGGTGAGATGAAAAATCGAGTTCAGGGACATGAAACACTCAGTTACAGATTATCACTATTTGGTTCTTAGGGGAAACTGTGAATGGAGGTTTCCAGCTTTTGGCCTAATAAAGTAAAATCTTATCTTTTAAAACAACAGTAAACTAGTTTCAGATGCCACACTGCAGAAAGAGTCCTTCCATGTGTTTTCACAGTATTTCTGGAGATTACCTGAAAATAAGTGCAGTGACTGGAATTAAAGTGAGAAATATCTGTCTTTTTGATTGAAGAATACCTAATTAAGAACTAATTAAACCAAATCAATATTTGTGGTGGTTGCACAATGATTTCCCTACTAAGTGGTCTTGGTGGTGTCCTATAAATTACTGTGAAAGTTCCCAGTGAAACGTCTGCAGCAGATTAAGTGGCAGCCTTTATTCAGACGCCACAGCTTTGAAAGATTAGCCTTGGCAAAGACTCAGACGACAGTTCATCTTGCTGTTAACTGTTGCAAACTTTTTGGTTTTTCAAATTTCTGTCAGTCTGAATCATAGAAGTACAGATCATGCAGATTGGCTGTGAGGCAGTTAATACACTAGCTATAACTACGTGTCTGCACAAACACAAACATGTACAACAAATGACTAACCAGGAGGATCTTCTTCAGCGCTTGCAGGACTGTTGCCATGGAGATTACAATTGCTTCCCATGCCTGGTGGAACATCAAAAGAAAACTCAACGTTAACCAGGCACACACACACAAACGCACATATAACTGCCCGAGACCTGCAGAAGAAGAGCGATACAGAGGCTTCTGATTTTATCTTAGCCCATAAAGGGGTTGCACTGTCACCAAGCATGGATTGGGCCAATATCTCACTCAGAACCAAGTGAAAGTGAACCTTAAATCCACATTTGAGGTAAAAACATACCAGTTTGCAAAACAGTTCAATTAATTAAAAAAAAAAAATAGTGATTATGTGGATCATGTATAGAATCCACTTCCTACTGCTGGCAGATAATAATCATAGCTTTCCTGGGTTGTGCCCCCTTTGTTTTAATCTGAAATTAGGTTTTTCATTCCCTCAGTATTTGCACTCTCATTTATTTTAAAAAGTATGAATTTGAGAAAAATGGCAAAAGTTATTTTAGTGTCTTTACATACAGTTTATGGATGCAGCTTGACAGTCAAGCTTGCTAACTGGTAACTAGCTGGTAACTTAAATGTGGTCACTTTAAAGTTTGCCGCTACAATGCTAGCTGGCTAGCCTATGTGTAGTCATGTCAGTAATGGTTGTTTTTCATATTCACAGAAGTCTCTGCACAAAGTCCTGTGAGAAGTGTTTCCCAAATGTTAGCGGTTCATTTATAATCCACATTTGTGATATGAATCATTCAATAAAGGACCAGATGTTACAATCCTGATAATGCATTGCTTCCAATGGAGAAAATCTTGAGGGATGGCTACTATGAGGAAAGGCAGCCCGGAAGCTTTACCAGTGGGACACATCATCAGTTGTGTGCCTTAACGTCACAGGGGTGTTTTGGCTTTTTATCACAAATTATACCAATTTTATTTCTCAGTTTCTTTTTATCTTCCTTGGTTAGGTTTAAGGATTAGAAATCTGATCTAGAGTATAATATTTAAAGTATTAAACATTTTTAAAGACACATCATCAGCAGTGGACCTTGGATTCATTGGGTGTTTTGGCCATTATCACTAGACACCCTCATCCAAGCAAAGCCCTGCCAGGACTGTCATTGCCTATCCCTAGCCTGGTAGAGCAGTTTAAATGTGCAAAAGTGAGGCTGGAGATGTCACGCGCAGACTCTCGGGACCCCATGGTGAGAGGCACTCTCCCACCCTAGCAACAGGGACAAAATGGACCCCAGCTACAGCTGTGCTACAGGACAAATCTGCTCTTCGCCATCGTGACGTGGTGAAAAGATCCTAGGCATTCTTTGCAATATTGTTTGTATTTTAACCATCACTCCTCTGCTAAATCTTTCTTTGCCTCTCCTGCTGTTGCACTGCTGGCATAAAAGTTTTACTGCAGTCACTTACTGCAGTCCAACCTCTTCTCCACCATTTACTAAAGTCTGAGTCTTAGTTTCCCAAGGGCAAAGTTGTAAGGTCACTCGCTATACCCCGCTGTGTTGCACATGGAGTATTAATAGGGGAAGTGCAACCATAGCTAAGCACGCAAAAATAAATATTGTGTATTTGCATAATAGTATAAGATAAATAAATTTGCCACACGAAATGTTTCAAATGCAGGGGGTTATATATCACTGTGTATAGCTCTGCATTATTTATTGTTATTGTTATTGCTTACTGAGCCAACATCTCTTCTACTTGTTGCCATGGCAAGTTTGAATTCTTCATTTTATAACGTATAAAACATACAATACAACTGCGTGACATTAGAATTAGTCTCTGTAGCACTGCTGCATGCCCTGAAGAGTAATTTTTGATCCTTTGTGTGTGTGTGCGTGTGTGTGCGTGTGCCTCTGTGTGTGTGTGTGCGTGTGTGTGTGCGTGTGCCTCTGTGTGTGTAGCTCACAAGCCTGGTTAAATGGTGTTTTGGGGGATTTGCAGTAGATATCTGAGTTGTGTGTGGGTGTTTTAATCTCGAAGCTCCATCCATCCACACAGTGCTGTTAAAGTTCATTCAGAGAGATTTTTTTTTATAATAGCTTGGATAAATCCACAGTATTCCCTGAAGGAGAATCAAGGCTAGAATACCCTTTTAATATTTGCTTTTTTCCCAGTTTTTCAACCATTTCAAGTGCATTGAAACACAATCACTCACTTCTAATGCACGAGATGCAGAGATGAAGTGACCTTTGTGACAGTCTGCTATTATAGGACCTTGTGTAGAAGTAGAAATAGTCTGTAACTTTATAATTGCATAGCCAGATAATAACCATAGCTTCCTGGGTTGTGCCTCGTGTTTTAATTAAGTTGCCAGTGCATCTGCGTTTACTCCCTGCAAGGAAAACTTCAGTTTAGAAGGTTTTATTCCTCAGTATTAGCATCTCATTTATTTTAAAAGGCATCAATCAACAGAAAAGAACACTGGTTGAGTTAAAATTGAACTGGGCAATTAATTATAATATCAACGTTTGCAATTATATGGATGGCTTTTTAAAGTTGTACAGTGATTTATACCATGTCATGATCACGGCACAAAGAACTGAAATATTCCAAATTGTTCATACATTATCTAAATTTAACCACTAGAGGTTTTATCACCCACACACACACACTCAGAAATCTGCAGCAAATCTGAAAAGCAGTTTATAGTCATGCTTGTGCAAACCAGACACACTGACATGGATAATAGACAAATTTACAAAAACCCTTAATGTCATTCACTCCGCTAGAAATACCACCCTGTATTGTTTGTTGTTGTCCAATGGAGATGGAGAAGGATCACTTTTTTTCTCCCGATGTTTTACAGCCATGTTTTTCAAGAAACAGTGACGTACACAGAAGGGCTCAATGTGCTCCTCTGGATCTGTGTTTTGTGTAGACAGCAGTGTGTACGTGTGAGGATGTGTGCGCACATGTGCCCGTGCTTGTAATGTATATAGCCTTGTGTCTGTTTTGACAGATGAGAAACGCTGCGGGCGTAGTGGGTTTGCTAAGTCTGCTCATCCTTACTGTTTTTCAGGAGCGCCGAACAAATCATACTGTCTCCTTCCAGCTGTAGCAATACTATACTTAACAATACTTACTCAAGTCAGCACTGGGGTGATTGAGAAATTCTTTGGTAAATAGAGCACATCTTATTTTTTTAAAAAAAAGATGCCCTAATGGCTGAGAGGTTAGGCAGCATATCACGTGGGCAGTGGTTTCTGTTTCGCCTCTCAGCTGTCAGGACCTTTGGTTTTGCTGCATGTCATTCTCATGTTCTCTTCCCCTCATTTCCTGTTTATCTCTCCTGCCCTGCAGAAATAAAGCCCTAAAAGTGTTTGCTGAAGATGATGATTGCAACAAATCTATTCTACAAATACCAGAATATTCTTTGTAAGTGCTAAAGAAAAGTAATAATTCAAGAAACCTTTAGCTCCACGAATTACCGCAGAACTTTTCTTTGACTTTGTTACCTGCATAGTTTTTACCCATATTTATTATATAACGGCTCTCTGGAAATGTGTTATGTGATGTGTGTAAGTGTCATGAAACATGTAGGCCAGCACGAGCTTAGGATGTCGCTACAGTTCACACTGCAGCTCTGTGACTCACTCTGGCTCTCTTCTGGTTCGCTAAACAAAGCCTCCCTCACTAGACCTGACTCATCGTGACTTGCTACAAATGTGAATCCTGCATGTTATGCAAAGAAGCCGAACGGAGATCCATTAAGTCTTTTATACCCCCAACATACTACACTGGGTTACTTGTCAAATCTGCCCTTGATCATTTCTTTCTTTTTTTCTTCTTTTCTTTATGTAACTGAAAGCAGGGTCACCTTTTTCTGTCATCAGCACTTTTTCAGGAGCGGTGAACATCATATACATTTGAATGTACCCTTGAGGTATTTCTCTCCAACCGAACATAAGGGGATAGTAAAAGACGGGTGCTGGTGGCTGATGGAAATTGGTTGTATCTAAACAGCAGTCACTACTCGCCTGAAAAAAATATGTATCCATTTGGGTAGCTTAGACAGCCGTTGAAAAACAGCCTCTCAGTTCGAAAATACATTTCAGTTGAGAGTCTATCGGTGGTAAACCATGTTGAAAACAAAAGCTTCCAGAAATCTCAATTGCTGACATATAATGAGAGGTTGGACATGATAAATGGGTTTGGTAGTGGGCTAAATTGGTAAGACTGCTTTCCATCCTTTCAGAAATATTTTCCCACTGAAGATGAGATGAAAGCGGTGTACTGTAGGTCTGTATTTTTCTTCTCCCTAATGTGGCTCAGACATGTGTGGGATTTTCTTCCCGCATGAATAATCGTCTTTCTCCCTCTTTGTCCCGTCGTCTTTGAACTGTTTTTTTCCTTCTTTTTTTCTTTTTTTGGGAGCAAAGCTTAGAGTAGCAAATATTGCACTCCGCTCCTGCTGCCGATGGCTTTCAGCAATCGTGCTCTTCTCATGGGCTGAAATAGTGAATTTACAATGAAGCTAGACATAGGCTGGAGATAGTCGTTTAGTAACGAGAAGCGTATGACTCAGTTGTTTGTGTGTACGAGTTTGTGAATGTGGTATCTATTTGTTTACACCCTTTATCAATGCTGTAAAGAAAATTGAGACGTGCTGCTGATTTGCTGTATAAACAGATGTAGTCAGCACAGAAATGTACCATGTATTGCCCTTTCAAGTTGCTGCATAACATGCTGATGCTGAATTGCCCTCAAGTTAAGTAAAATTAGGAAAATCTTACTGCAGACGATATCATCGCACATCCTGTTACAAAGATCAAAGTAAGGTGAACCTAAATGTCATACCTATATCGCTACCAAGAGCAGATATGTTTAGCTAATACCACCATTAAAGAATAATATAAAAATCTGTTAATAAAGTCTAAAAGATATAGATGCATTTCTGCCCTTCTCTGGTTTGCCTTTCTTTTCCTGTCCTCTTGTTCTCTACATCTCAGATCAGTTTTATTGTGCACAAATCATAAATTCACCTTAAGGGGCTTTACAGTATGTACGTGACATCCTCCTTTCACTTTTGATCCATAAAAAAAGATCTGGCAAAAAAAAAAAAAATCATATTTACCATTGTAACTGGAACGGGGACAGGCAAAAAAACCCACACACATATATAAAACAGAGAGAGACAAGGACAACATGGAAGCACAAGGCAGAAAGACAATGAGCTACTTCTCTGCTGTATTTCAAATCATCCCTGCCATTTGTTATGCCGCATGCTTTTAGTGGTAGTGCACTGGCAAGGATACCACCCTAGAGGAGGTTATGTTTTTTCTATGAGAATTTATTTGCTGTAGCAATGCATCAGCGAGCTGACGTTAGATGGTGGGGGGAAAAGATTCAGGGAAGACATGCTGCACAAGCAGCTGAAAGATGGATGGATGGATGGTGGGGGAAGAAGGTGGGGCTTGCGGAGAAGGATGGATGGCGTTTCCATCTGTGAACTCCACCTTATGCACGCTTGCAGGAAACCCCTTCCACTGATTGCACACGGCACACAGCGTTACAAGGCTGCAGCACGACACATGAACGTAATCTGTGATGTAGGAGGATGATGACAGGAGAGAGGAGGAGGGCGGGGGAGGGGGGGGCAGCCAGCGAGCACAGCGAGTGAGAGAGTGAGTGAGGGAGAGGAAAAGGGCACGTAGAGCATGAGCGAGTGAAAGGGTGAGATAAGCAGAGAAAGCAGCATCTCTTGAGTACATTCAGCTCGCAGCAGCACAGCAGGCAGGAAGGCAGAGTGGAGGGGGGAGAGCACCAGCACCTCACCAAAGGGGGCGACACCACACCTCTCTCTCCTTCTCTCTCTCTCTCTCTCTCTCTCTCAGACACACGCTTTCACACGTCACACACGCACATTTGTGAGGAGGCGTGAGGCTCAGCGGGAGGAACACCACATACACGCGTGCTGTTTCGCTGGCTTAGCTGCACTTTGGAGAGCTGTCTCTTGAAGACTGGACCAGAGCTGTATCCATCGCTTCATCCATCCTTTCCTTCCACAGAGGCAGCTCTCTGACACGCATCCCTCGATCATTTGGACTGACTTGCTTTCTGTCACTCATCCGACCGCTGATCAAGCCTGCCTCTGCTTTCACCCCGTTCAGACCTAAAATCAGAGGAGAAATTAACTGACCGACTGAGGGACCCACCTTTCGACCGCAGTCATGAACTTCCTCAGACGCCGTCTCTCTGACAGCAGCTTCATGTCCAACCTTCCCAATGGCTACATGACAGACCTCCAGAGGCCTGACCCACCTGCTCCTCCTCCCCCCACTGCCTCCTCCCCTTCCCAGCAGGGTGCAGCACCGGCTCCTGCCCCGTCCCCAACCAAAGCTCCAGGACCGACCCAGGTGCCGGCCAGCTCTCCTGCAGCTCAGGAGCGGCGCCCTAGCCAGCTGGCTCAGCAGCCTCAACAGGCCCAGTCCTCCAGCAGTGGTTCCTCTGGCTTCTTCAGCTCCTTCAGCTCCATCACCAATGTGGTCAAACAGACAGCCGCATCTGCTGCTGGCTTTGTGGAGCAGTCGGCTCCCTCTCCATCCCTCTCCAAGAAGTTCAAGATTCTGTTGGTCATTGATGAGCCACAGCATGAGTGGTAAGTGTTCACTGGGCTGATTGGCAGAGGGTTTTCCAAATGCTTGATGGGGAAGCTGAAGCTATCAGCAGTAGAGCAGAGTGTTTTTGCTGAAACGAAACTTGAAATTTTAGTGACCTGTAAGAGACAGGCACACTGTGTCTGAGCTTTTGGAAGGCTCTTCAGTTTGGTGAAATAAAAATATTTGCTTCATCATCAGCCAGAAAGAACATGATTTACTGTACAAAATAAAAAAAATAAAACAAAATAGCCAAGTTAAGTGTGGGTGCATTGGCTTTATACTGACTGGCACTGATCAATATAAATAAATGCTTTACAAATTCCAGTAAAGTTGCTACACACACTCAAATGAATCCTTCTACCTTTTTTTCCTGTAGTTTGTATCTAGCTTTAAAATGAACTTTGCTTTCTTGCTGAAGCTGCTCCCAAAATAGAAACAGGCCTGTTAATCCAAACAGACAAGTCAGATTTTCTCTTGGGTTTGGATTCAAACGTCTCACCAGCCAGCAGTGTTACCTGTCTCAGTTCCTGTGAGGCTGTCTTAGCGTGTGTGTGTTACAGAGGTCTGAGTATGACTTGCCATCCCTTGACAGTACAGGTTGGTTAACAGGAGATAATCCTTATGCAATGAACTCATACATCTTACACTGTCATAAAATTTGCATTTGCGTGTAGCCCTGAATAAAACACAGTCTTCTGCAAGTGAAATGGAAGCCGTAGGCTACGTATTGTTGCTATTCTACTTGCTGCTTTCTGTCTCTGCGCATCTTTAAGCTATAAATGTTTTCTTAAGTGGATGCTGATGTTGGATTTTACAGCTGTTCAGCACTGTCGTTATCTAAGTGTAGTTTAATCTTGTCAACCTTTCATTGAAAAATGGCAGCCTCCTGAGACACTTGTGACCTTTTCTATTTATTGGATGTCCTGCAGTGTTGCCATTTAGCAATTACTGCTTAGTAGCACAGATAAAAGTGAATATGATGCTAGATTGATATGGTTGAAAGCTCCAAAACAAGGAAATAAGTGGACTGTGATTTTTAGTGGGTCAAGTGAGTCAGTGGGTCATTTGGAAGACACATTTTCAGTACATTTACACTGGATGAAAATGGACTCCCTCATTCGCTAGACTCATCGGGCACTTTGTTAGGTGCACTTTGCCTTTTGCCTTCAGCATTGCCTTAATTGTTCATGGCATAAGATCAACAAGGTCCTGGAAACATTTGTCAGAGATGTTGATCCATATCGGCATGATAGCACCATGTAAGTGCTGCATGTTTGTTGGCTCCCCATCCATGAGCCAATCTTGTGTTTTACCACATCTCAAAGGTGCTTTTTTGACTGACATCCGTTGATATAAAGGCCATTTGAGTACTGTAAACTCATTCTCACATTCAGGAAACCAGTTTGAAATGATTTCAGCTTTGTGAAATAGCACGTTGTCCTGCTGAAAGCAGACATCAGAAGATGGGTACACTGTAGTCATAAAGGGATGGACATGGTCAGCAACGATATTCAGGTAGGCTGTGGCGTTTAGACAATGGCCAGTCAAGGTCCCAAAAGCAGCCTCAGGCCTTTTACCGTGTGCTTCCCCCTGTTCTCTCGCGACCTTCATTTCAACTGTCCTGCCAAAATAAAGGCCAAAAAGTGCTTATTTCGAGAAATTTAGACTTATTTATGGCCTGAGTTTTTTGTTGTTAGGTGAGAGGATTGGATTGGATTCATGACACATGAATCCAATTCTGTTTAAAGTGGAACTGTAAAGCATTTTTGACTGCTATCTATCTTATGATTTGGTAAGTGTGAATTAAAGACACTCACAGCTTAAAATGGAATAAATAGTTCTCAACACAGTCAGTGCAGGATTATCTCTTCAGGGTACAAATGTGTGGAATCAGGCATGAAAATTGAGGTTCCACTATTCTGTGCCGACTGAATGTGACTCTATGTTATGGTAATGCTGTAGTTCATACTGGGACTGTTTTGGTGGCTTATGATTGGACGGCTGCCATCCATGATGTGGCAATCTGAATGTGAGACACTGCCTTAATTCATAAAAGACATTTGAATATGTGGCTCTAGTTCGTATAATCCATCCTTTTTACAAATTTACAAAGACCAAACAGAATGTCTCTTTTTATAGTGGTCTTGAATTGTTATCGATCATATCAGACTGTGCATGGTAATAAGAAATCTGGTTTTAGCATATGTTTGAATGCGTGAGCAAGTGCTGTTGCTGGAATTTAAGCTCCAGTTTGATAATCATTTATAGCTACTTTGGTTCCAGCTATGAATAATGTATCTTTGGATTTGCAAAAACTCTTTTGTGGTTTATGGTTACTCAACTCTAAATGCAGGCTTACAGTATTGGATACTGTCGTTGCCTTTGCTCACACAAGAAAGATTTTATATCGTGTAATACAAAATTAGTCGCAGGTCACAGGCATCTTTGGCGATGCCAAGAAAGTAAATATGATTCACAGCAAACACAATATAATGGAATGAATTGGCAATTTCACTGGCATAATTTCAATGGCCTTTTCATTTTGTTTGTACACAATCTTTCTTTCAGAGAACACAGATTAAATATTAATGTTTATTCATTGGGAGCGATGGGTAGACTGAGCTTTCCTTTAGGCATGAGGACTAAAGAGGCATTCTGCTAGACATTATTGATTATCCATCAAGAAAGAGCAGGCTTGAGGCTCTTAGTGATATAAACTGAGAAACAGAAAGTAAAAACGGAAACTACTGCCTCTAAAATGAACCTGAAGGCCAGTCATCACTCATGCATGAGAGGAAACTGTTTTTTCTTTCTGTTTCCTTTATTATAAGATTTTTCTTCTTATTTTAAATAGAACCTTCCATACATTTAATTTTCTTTAAGTTTTTACAACTTTGTACTAACTTTTTTACCACTTTACTCTTTATCTTTAGAGTAAAGTATGTTTACACATGTGGATAAATAGAATACATCAATACATACAGTACATACATTGAGTATGTATGTAGAAGTATGGAGAAGTACATAGTCAGCAGGCATCTCTAGGGATGCTAAACATACCATCCATCCATCCCTCCTTTCTGTCTTCTTTTCTACATCTCTCTTATCCAATTTAGGGTCCTCAAATGGCTGACGCTTTATGTGTCAGATCACATAAAATTACAGAGCAGGGTTGTTGAGTGCCGAGACTGCATAATCACCAACATGCTGCTGACTCGATAACTGTAGAGTTTCCAAAAAACCTCTGGAGTTAACATCAGCATAAATACTGCATGCCAGAAGCTTCACAGCATGGGTTTCCATGGCAAAGCAGCTGTTTATCCCAGTACTTTTGTCAAATACAGTGTATGTGTTTTATACACACACACACACACACACACACACACACACACACACACACACACATAGATAGATAGATAGATAGATAGATAGATAGATAGATAGATAGATAGATAGATAGATAGATAGATAGATAGATAGATATGGCCCTAGCAGGGCCGCCTCCTGAAGTTGTCTGTGTGGGCGTGTCCGACCATCTCCCCTGCCTTACTTGCCACCTTTCCCTTTTACACAGCTGACTCTCGTCAGTAATTAAAGAGATTTAAGCCCAGGGAAAGGTGAGCTCTGGGCCAGAGTGCCATTAGTGTGGTTACAGCTAGTGAGCTGAGTGTTTTGCGGTGTTTGCAGCTAGTGAGCTGCACTCTTTTTGACGTGCTTTATTGACTAACATTTGAGTTTTGTTTATATGGAACGTAACATACATACATAGATAGATAGATAGATAGATAGCGAGAGAGATGTATATACAGATATTTTAAGGATTTTAGAAGCTCTAAAAAAAGCACGGTGGCACGGTGGTTAGCACTGTTGCCGCACAGCAAGAAGGTCCTGAGTTCAATTCCACCATCAGGCCGGGGTCTTTCTGTGTGGAGTTTGCATGTTCTCCCCGTGTTTGCGTGGGTTCCCTCTGGGTACTCCGGCTTCCTCCCACCATCCAAAGACATGCAGCTTGTGGGGATAGGTTAATTGGATAATCCAAATTGTCACTAGGTGTGAATGTGTGAGTGAATGTGAGTGCGAATGGTTGTCTGTCTCTATGTGTTGGCCCTGTGACAGACTGGCGACCTGTCCAGGGTGTACCCTGCCTCTCGCCCTATGACAGCTGGGATAGGCTCCAGTGCCCCCCGCGACCCCGAAAAGGATAAGCGGAAGCGAATGGATAAAAAAAGCTGGTTACAAAACCAGACTTGGAGCATCAGTAAGTACGCGAGTGGATATTCTTAACCATGTTCAGGCTTGAGGTATTTTATGACCCTTTAAAGAGTTCTTAAACCCTCAGGTTCTAGGCCTCTCATGCCCAAAACAAACCCGTATTTAAATAGAAATAGCTCTAAAACTTTCAAGCCAAAACAAACAAAGTTGGATTTCATAGGGAAAAGACAGCTAAAATACAATAGCTATTTTTGTCCCTATTACAGGCCAGAATACAACAGGATTTAAGTAAGTAGCTAACAGCATCCATTTTAATCATTGGATAACTAGACTGCATCTCCACTGAATGCGTCCGTTCTGTAACCTCAAAATGGCAGCATGTTGCCTTTTAATATCAGATATGACCTGGTTCTGGAAGAAGGTTAAAACCAACTAATAAATGAATATTTAAAATGCATTTTAAAAATCACTGGAAAAAACATCACTTTAGAGCTTATTCACTTCTGCTGGGCCAAGGTAAAAGCAGCAATTAAAAAAAGGGCCTGAGAGAGATGCTGTGTTACATTGTGTTATGCAATGTTAAGGCAGTAATTTAGATTTTTGCCAAATACAACAAACATAAATTCCCTCTGAGGAGAATTTATTATATAAGTCTCACTGAATGCCAGATTACTTGTCTTCTTAGAGTCTAATAGAAACAAAGCTCACTTTACAGCCATATTCACGAGTTACAGGAAATGTTTTATCAACACATTCATAAACCCTGAGTGGAATTGGCATGCAATAAACACTCGCCACTTGTACCTGTCATGATGATGGCAATAAAAACTAAGCTTTGGCTTTTTCTTACTCTCCTATTTTAGTTCTCTGTACTTTGATTATTCATTTCCATAAATTATAATTCTTTGCATCAAGCCTCGCATCTTAAAAGCTTGAAGATTAGGATTAAATATTCATTTGGCTCGCCCTGCAAACTAATCGATCTCAGACATGCATATACAAATGGTTTACAGCTCCAAATAGAATTTGCATGCCCTTTTAACTGCTGACTGACTCGTGTATAAGCAGCCATGGGTATCATGACTGTCTGCGCATCTTCCTCCACGTTCTCATATATTGACTGTGCTATGATGATCTGTTTCTCTGACAGTGCCTCAAAAAGAAGCCACAATGGGAGTCCAGCACTAAATCTGCAATGTGAAAGAGTGAGTGTATTTTCAGGCAAATCTGGCTCTGTGTTCGAGTAGACTCTTCCAGTCTTTATGTAACAGACCCAAGCCTGTGAGATGGATGACGAAAGAGACAGTGTCCTCCAGGGCCTCTCAAGGTGATATCAGCACCGAGGGGAGGATAAACAAAGGGGGAGGGAAGATATTTGGGGATCTCCCTTTTATCACTTCCTCTGGATGTTTGCGCTCTTTCCTGTTTGTCTGCTCTTCTTTCTTTTGTGGGTTTTTCCTCTGTGTCTTCCCTCTTTGCTGTCGTTCTCTGCCTTTTATCACAACAGGCACTCTGTGTTTGCTCCAGAGAAAGTGCTCCAGGTTCACGATGCGATAAAGTAATGAGAGGAGACGTGGTGATTCAGCAGTTTCAGCCCAAAGGCCACATCTGCTCTCCTTCCTTTGCTCTCTGTATCTGTCTATGTCTCTCACTCCCTCTTCTTCCTCCTTTTTTCCATCTCTCCATTTATCTACTGAATACGTTCTCTGCAGTTTCTGCCGGAGTGCCAGTCAGTGTATTCACAACCTATATTGCATAAGTGCCCATCAGAGGAGATTAGTTTGGATTGTTGACTTTTTGAAATGACTCATGGTGGATGGTTTTTGTTGGTCTGACTGCAGGTTGATGGTGAATGGCTGCATGCTGATTGCCCTGCAGATGTAGTTGTAGCTGTAGCTGGTTGGTGTTTCAAAGAATAGCTATGACATTTGAACTTGCTTCACTGAAAGCAAGAGATGAATAAGCATTATTTTACTCAGTTATTGTGACTGGGAAATGCAAAAACTAGATCACAGTAACACTAAAAATAAAACTCTGCTTCGAGCTAATTGCTCAAAACACTAAAAGAAGGTACGTTTAAAAAAAAAATCCCGTTCACCATCTCAGTTTTGATGGTGAAGCCTACTCTTTACCAGCTGATTGGTCATGCAGGCCTGCTGCGACAGATAGACACTAATGTTAGAACTATTGTTAGTCCAGACATTTCTAAATATGCCATTTCTGATGTGTTGACACTCAAATTTGGGTGTTGGGAATACCATTACTTTTAAACTAGTAAACCAATCAAATGGACAATCCCGAGATCACAGCCCTACTAGTTTGTTGTATCATGCAGTTAGACATCAAAGCCGCAAAGCAGCGGAGGGATTGAGTTTAGGTGTTCCATGAGGAGTCTGAGGACTTTGGAAAAAGCAATTCTTTTCTTAGTATGCTGTTTCTATAAATCATCCAACATTGTTGGCCAGTGCTACACAAGTAGTTGCAACATTAATTTGTCTTATACCTTTAAACTTAAACAGATTATTTATTGTTGGAACACCAATGTGTCTTCCTCTAGCTTGCAGGAGCAATTTAAGAGCAAGAAAAACAAAGTTAGAGAACGAAGATGTGTCTTCTTTTTAATTCTATAGCTTAAAACATAAATATTAAATAATAAAGCCCTACAGCACCAGCCTTTGCAAGTTAACATATTTACAAAGGCATGCATATGAATGGTATTTGGCCTTGCAGAAATACACTGAACAATTTTAAAAATACACCAAAGTTTCCTATCTTTGGGGACATGTTTCTTATATTCTGTAGCAATCCATTTTCATTAATGAGATATTCATTTAGGGTCAAAGTGGTGGATCAGCACAACAGTGGGCCACCAGTGGGACTATGAAACATCACAATTACTTGTTTGTTTGTTTTTTCTTCAGGTATTTTTTTGTTGCATAAAGTGTGTTTTTTTTAAACAGCTGATTTATATTTTTCCTTTGTTTTGCTGTGGTAGCACTGACCTGGTTTTTAGCATTAACTGCAGTGTATGTGCATGTCTGGGCACTTGCACTAATGCACTGCTGCTAGTGGAGACAGAGGTACACAGAGAGAGCAGGTGGGGAGGTGGAGCCTTGTATATATCCATCAGCATCACATACACATGCAGACACACTAACAAGCATCTGGATTTTCTTTCTATTTTTGCCCATCTAATTAAACATGATGAAAAAAGTGTTTTCCTAAAGAAATGTAGCATGTTTTGATGATATGTTCATTCTTGCTGCTGTCGATTGAATTTACCCAACAAGAGTGGGTTGGGATTAAAGTCATTTATTGTTGAAACTTGTTGAAGACAACACTTCCTTTGCAGCCCAAGTACGCTTTTTCACATTACACCCACTTCCAAAACAGTAAAATTCACAATAAAGCGCAAAAGAGTGCCTGTGTTTTTTGGATAGTTGTGATTTGACTTTGTGGTACTGATTAGGAATTATATGTGGCATTATGGCTCCCAGCTGCAGGTCGTATTTCCAAGCAGACAGGCTAAGAACTGACCTTATTACAGCCAGTGGCAATGTCATGTTGACTTTACAGGGTGCTTCTGGATTTGACCTTGCTCGTCTTGTCTTAGCTGTTGTCATACTAGACTGGTGGCCTTTTGAGTGCCACGGAGGAGGCAGAAAGAGCTCCAGGGTAAAATGGTAACATACCTTTTTTAATAGGAAGTGGTCACTTTACAAGTTAAAACAACCTGGGTATGGTGTTGAAGTATTATGCGATTAAAGCTAGTGTGTTGTTAAATGGCAGTGACAAACTACCAGATTTTTGCTTAAATGCTTGATACAGAAAAGCTTGTTTACAATGACTAGTGGCCACAATGTGATCCCTGATCTAGTTTTTCTTATTAAACCACAGTCTTCATCATTACCAATTAGTATTTGCATCTAACCTACAGAAAACCTACATGTTATTATATAATGGGAGATGTTATCCTGCCTGATGAAGATGGAGTGAGTAGAGGAAAACGGCTCATTTCAGTCATTTTGGAAGATTTATATGTTTAGACATACGCTTTGATTTCTTGTGTTTGTCTATGTACATCACAGATGTTGAACATCTTAGATCAACACACATTTGCTGCAGTAAATGTCATAAACTTTTACAGTTTTTATTGTGCAGTAGATAATAATTAGAATACATATACCATATTGTCTCAGTGAAGAATGTGTAAGCGAACAGAAATCGTGTGCCTGCTCCCATGAGACCCGGCTACTTGTGAATGCAGATTTGAAGCACTGGCTGTGTCAACAACAGATGACTATTAACTGGCTTTAAGAAGAGCTTTCATCCCTAAGGCCATTTGGGATTAAATATCACAGATCACCCACTAAATCCATGTCATGAATGAGGAGAAAGCAGTTTTCCCTTTTGCTAATTTGAATGTCACAGGAGGCCAAATGTCCCGTCTCTGTGTTAGTTAACATGCATGTTCCTTTTTGCTTTTTCACACTCTGAACTTTGGTGGACATTTCTGCAAAGACAGTTAGATAAGGACAGCACTCGCTGCCTGTGCTATCTCCATAAATTTACACCTCAACAAACTGTTAAACTAAAAGAGCCAAACAGCTTGAGGGGCTTTATTCCAAAAATTGAATTTAACTAAAAGCCACAGGCAGCAGTGTAGCCTGAATGATTGGCTAAGTGAATGATGCCAAAGCAAAGGCCAACTTATCCCTTATTACGACAAGAAACGAAGATGTTGACCGGAGACAAAAAGTTGTTTGACACACTTGTGAAGGATTTGTTTTAACTTGGCAAACACCTGTGCATAAAATGACACCCATACTCAAAGTACCCTACTTATTATGTCCTTGTGTATCTTTGGGATTCAGTGGTGTTATATAAAGCAGAGAGGAAATCATTTTCTTTTGGCTGCTGGATTTTACTGCTTCTCATTCCAGAGAGTTAAACACTGCTGTTTCATCAGAAGCTGCTGGCGGCACTGAGATAGAAACAAGGTGTCCTTTGGTGTCAGCGCTGTGACGCGCCAGTATTATCAAACAGATAATGGTCCTGTTTAAAGGAGCGACATCATCAAGAAGAGTGTCATATCTGGCTTTCAGATACGCTGAAGTATCTCCTACAGAAGGCTCTATTTTTACTCCATTGTAATGGATTTACTTTGACTGTTTACTTTTAGCTGACTCAAGCAAAGTGGAGTTTTGTAGCTTTGGGTCATTTTATGACATTTCTGCTTTATTAACTTAAAGTGGAGTTACTGAGGCACTTTGGCTCATGGCCTTTTGAGTTTTCTTATAGCTGTGGATGATGCACTGCACTGATTGACCAACAGAATGACCTTTACTATCTTGTGTTTGCAAATGAAACACAATACAGGGAGAACTGCTATACAAAAACACAAAGAGACTTGAGTTGTATTGATTTTTGTCGTTAGCGGTGCTGATTGCATTTGTGTTGAGAGCTTCTCCTCTGCAGTAGAGATAAAGCTGTTACTATGAAGCATGCAGATACCTTGGAGGGTCGTAAACGAGACCAATCTGCATCGCAACATCTGGTGAAATAGCCTACTGTTGCTATGACAACAGGTAATCCTCCTCAACAATCTTGAAACTGTGTGGTTCTAAGGAGGGGGTTGATATCAAAGAAACAATTAGCCTTTACATTTATATCTTCTGCTTGAGCTGCACAATTAAATGGAACAATTAAGACAGTCCAAGTTGAAAAGTTCTTATCTGACATCTCATTTTCTCCTCCTCGTGTTCATTCCTCGTCTCCCTACATCTCACTTTAACATTTGCACACTTTAAACAGTTGAATTTGAAGGAAATGCACAATTTAACTCCCTGTCAGGAAGGAACAGTGCAAAAATGTAAGTGATAAATGAGTTAATTCATGGAAACTCTAATCGACAAACGTATGTTAAGGAGAGGGGTTAAGGAAAGCGATATACTGACGCAGTTTTATTGGGAGAACAAATAACTCATAAATGTTCAAGAAAGGATGTCAAGTTATTGCATCAGTAAAATATTTTCATCTCATTCATATGTGCAGGGGTCAGAAGGAAACCATGGAGTTCAACCAAGGGTGATTCTTTGGCTTCAGGGGCCAAGGTGCTGATTAAAATAGTTTCTACATGCTGAATGTCCTCAGTGTTGCTGAAGATAGATTTTTTTTTTCAGTGACAAGATTGGTTTAATGAGGGACTCTGTATTTCTCATATACTGTAGGTGAAGATGTGAGTGCAAGTGGTTGTTTGGTTATGTTATTGACAGGTAACCTCCCCAGGGTCCTCCTGCTTAATGTTTGCTGAGCTCCAGCTCTGTTCTGTGACCACCTGAGCATGTATGGATAATGGATGGGTGGATTACTTAAGAGGCCTTGTGTAAAATCATTGCATTCCAAACCATATTGTTTAGCCTCTGCTCATTATTAGTGGCAAACATGACCAAATTTTAAGATTGTTAATGGGATATTTGTTGTTCTCCTGACATGTTTTACTTACAAAGGCGTGAATATTCCAACTTCTGTTAATGAATCATGTATTTTATTATTCATTTTTGTACTTACGATTCTACCAGAAGACACATATAAAAAGTATATTGCTGTGGCCTCCATTTTTAGCTCTTTGGCCACATGATAAGATTATACTTTGAGTGTATAGTAGCAGTCTGTGGTATAAAGGTAGCTGTTGAGCCGCTGCCGTAGTGCTGAATCCTGCTGCTGATTGAAACTAGAGAGCACAGATGTTGCTCCAGTGGAAGCCTCCCCTATTTGGAAAACTAATTTACTTCTAAAGCTTTACTCAAACTCGCTTGTAATAATTACCGGTTATTTGAATGGATGAAGCATCATCACGCTGGATTCTATTTTTATGAATGGATGGATTGCACCTGCTGTGAAATGACCAGCTTTCTGTGGAGAAGTGCAGCAGACGCTGTTTGTGAGGCTGATTTTTTGAAGCAGTATTGTTTGGTTTCTTCTGGGTTTTCTACAGTTTCTCAACACAAAGAGAAAGAAAATGTTCTCCATGCTATCAGAAGTTTATTTCAGGTGGTATGGATCATTACATATCAACAAATAACTCTGCGTAACAACTGAAGACTCAAGCTCCCTGTTCATGCTGGGATTGTTTTCTCAAATTATCCCCATGAGGTAAGAATGAAGACATTTCTCTTGATTGCTCTTTGTTTAATAAAACAACTGATTATGCAAAATATATGCAATTTATCTTTTTTTTGTGCCTGTTTTCCTTCAGTTGCCAAAAATGAAAGATTTCTCTCTGCTCTATTCTTCAATACAGGCAGGGGGCTGTGCTGGCTCAATGACTTACAGTTCACATCTTGCATTCACACTTTTTAAAAAAAAAAAAAAAATCTATTATATTATTTTTTAATTAGAACAGACTCTATTCATAATAACTCACAATAACACTTCAGCAGTCATAGTCTGACATGACAGTTTCTTCAGGTTCTTTCTTTTTAGCCTCTGGCTATAGAGTAAATGTGTGTGTGTGTGTGTGTGTGTGTGTGTGTGTGTGTGTGTGTGTGTGTGTGTGTGTGTGTGTGTGTGTGTGTGTGTGTATTGCTGTGTTTTGGGGACTTTTTTTTTTTTTTTTTTACAGTTACAATTAAGCGTGTGTGTGTGTGTTTCTGAGAGAAAGATAGTGAGAGAACAGTGTTAGCACTTGCTGTGATAATATCAGCAGCAAAGGAAAGGGAGCTATTATGTCACCACAAATATTTAGCAAATTTTTTGAGTCTAATTACAACCAAGCAATGCATTCAGAACAAGTTTTAACAATAAATGGTAAATGGCCTGTATTTGTATAGCGCTTTACTACTCCCTAAGGACCCCAAAGCGCTTTACACATCCAGTCATCCACCCATTCACACACACAATCACACACTGGTGATGGCAAGCTA